>NC_080542.1:39147230-39495564 GCF_028640845.1 Ahaetulla prasina | reverse complement strand
TTTCTTTCTGTATGAGCATCCAAATTTCCTAAATCTAAGCCACAAGCAGGCTTGGAGTTACGCAGTCCTATTACTGAAGCATTGAGGGGCAGTTGGGACTCTGGATGGATTACAGACAAAATGAAAAAGAAACAAAGGGCCTTGCTGGAAAAGCTGAGCAACAGTGAAAAGAAACTGAAATGTGTGGTTCACTCATCATTTGATATGTAGTAAGACCATCATATATTCATTCTCTGTCTGCAGAACAGAAAGTTGGGATGGGGTGGCTCTAAAAGAGTCTACATATTTTGGTATTTTTGTGTAATTGGTTAGGGGAATGGGAAGTATAATACACGAAGCTTCAAAACAACTCTGGAGGATAAACTTATTCAACTGGAAGGCAATATCATATGGTTGTGAATGCTGGGGTCAACCAAGCAAAGAATCTACCGACATTTGCTAAAGGGGCTGGGGTCCATACATGAGACAAACAGCTGTGTCATCCTATCAAATGTCATACTTGGTGATAAGACTTTTTCTTCATCCACAGAAGAAGGTGAAGTACTCATGGGGTTGGATAACAAACATGGCACTACAGAACTAAAAAGCAAAGAAGACAGAACTCAGAAGAGATACTTTCAGTTTTGAGAAACCTTTAATGAAGATTGAAAACAGATGCTTAGAGGTAACCAGGCCGATGTTTCGAATAGTATTTTCCCTTAGAAAATCTACAATCCCTTGGGAATGAAATACCTGCTAAATATGAGAAATTGTTTAGGCAGCAATACCAGGATTCTACAGAAGAGGATGATATTTTAAGAGAAGATCAGTAAAGGAATCTGGATGAAAAATAAAAGGTGTGTGCTACTGTGGATGTCATGACTATAAGAATCCAAGACATTTGAAAAAGACACTTGCCAAAAACTGGACATCCTAGAAGAGACCATCAATGACTTAGAAAGAACTATCGGTGTAATTTAGCTGCCAGGCACCTATTGACCTAATAATTCTGGACAGCTAAAATCCAAAGATTTTAAAATAGAGAAGGAAAGACAGGCATGAATGTGCCCAGAAGTGGCATTACTGTTGACAGGGATGTGAAGTTAGAATGCAAGGTTCAAAACAGTGCAAATGCAAATGACAGCCTACCTAATTCTTCTCCAATCATCTCGAAGCCTCTTTTACTATCCAAGTCTCAGTTTCTGTTGAACAGGTTCGCTTGTTTGATGTTCCTCTTGATCTACTCCTCCTCTTGATTCTTCTTGAAAGTGTCATTTACTGTCTGTCATCTCAAGATTTCATTTGTTTTCAAGAGAAAAGGTGTGAAACCACCAGTTGCTGGGACTCTGTAAAATGGGACTTCAGTCTCACTGAAAAGTTAAATGAACTGTTTTTAATTTCATTATCTGTTTTTTCTTTTTATAAAAATAGTTTTGGTGTTCTTTAAGTTTATTGCTGTTTCTTTAATACTGTTGTAACTACCATGTTCTGCTTCCTGTTTGTACTAACTTTTTCTCATCACCATCAAATCTATCTCTAAAATGAATTAAGGACTGCCTCTTCATAGAAATGAAAGGGGTTTTCTTGAGTTTCACTTTGAACAGATCTGAACTACAAATTTAAACTACCTGGCACAGCCTGGTTGTTCAGCAACTGTCGTTCACTCTCAATCATGGAAAAATAAGTTGTTGGGGTTTTTTGGGGGGGGGGATCCTTGAATCTATAATGCAGAATTCTTAGCAATCCATGACCAACACCAGAAAAATCTTTAATAGCTTGGGATGATATGATGGGGATAGGCAGTGAAATAATTTTGGATCAGTTTAAATGGATAGTGTCATTGTCCCTTTAAGAAATACCACAGTTTGTCCATCTACTCCCTCTCCAATTCTTCCAGCTGATAGCCATGCTGTATATTTTAATCTATTTATTTTATTAATAGATAGGAAGAAGGGAGATGCTATGCTGTGCAGAACTAGAAAATTAGATTTGTATTTACTGTATTTCTCTTATCAAATCCCAGAAAAGAGTTAGATTTGTGAACCAACCCAAAATCTTTTCCTTTTAGTTACCAGGACATCATGGAACACAATTTGATAAAAAGTGGACTTGGCTTTCTTAATTAAAGTATGTGGATTTGTTTTAGGAGTGAAACATGAAAACTTTCTGAATTCACTCTCTATTCCAAAGGTAGCAGAGAGGACAACTCTCTAAGTATGCCATTGCAGATTAGAAATGAATTATTTATTATTTTCCAAGATTGGGAGGTTTTATGGACTTTTTACATATCCATAAAATGAGAACATTTTGCAATTTGAACTGGCAAGAAATAAATCAAATACACAAGATGCTGCACCAAACAATATTCAGTCTTGGTGGATGAGAACAGGCCTCTTCATTTTTTCTATTTCTGAAATGAACATCTTTTCTTATAGAGCCAACCAGTATGGAACTGTACATGTATTAGCTATAGCTACAGTATTAATTTCTCTTCCAATTGTTTCGAAAAGAGCTAGGAAGGTATGTTGTCTTCTGATTCGGAATTCTACTAAAGAATTCCTACTAAAGGAATTAGGCTATGTAATAAAAGGAAAGCTTGACAATGTCAGATTAGACAGAATTGTAAAATATAAAATGTTGCCCTCCTTCTACATTCTTCTCTTTCCTTCCCTTTGAAGTTGGGAAGACAAATTTTAAATTAAAACAAATTTTCTCTGTTATGTGAAAAGAGAATTTTTTTTCTCTTTTGCATAAGCTGGAAGTGTCTCATTTTTTCATAGTGCAGACATTGGCAATGTTACATTTCAATATGGCCACAATGCTTAAAGGCCTGCTTCAGCCTCCCTTTAAAAAAAAATCTTCCCCACCCATTTCCCCCCTCCAATTTATCTGTACACTGGTAAAATAGGCAGTAGGTTTATTGCACAGAAGATTAAATTTTCCATGAATTATCAGATCAGCAGTAATAAAGATCCAATCTTCTACATGTTACATTTATCAGCAAAACTCTATGAAATTGGAATAAAGAAGGCAGCTGGAAGCAGTGAAGGTGCTGGGCTTCTCCCCAGATTTGTTACTTAAATTTAATTATGTCTTTTTGTTTACTTAACTTTAATTATGACAGGTTCTAATTAGTTTCTTAAAAGAAGATTTTAGACATAATCTCCCTTTATTCCATTTTTTCCAAGCTGCCGAAATAAGTAACTGAGAACAAAGTCCTTAATTTGATAAGCATCCCCCAAAGGTTTTTAGGATAATGTTTGGCAACTAAAGTTTATTTCAGATATCTGGGTGCTTCAAGATAAAGGTTTCATTGTGCTTCTCAGACATATAGTCTGAGACTGAGACTGCTTCCTGCATTTTCCTCTCTATTATTCCCCCTCCCCGTGCCAAAAATTAAATATGTGAACACAATGATTATGATTCTCCTTTAATCTTCTTGTTCTGTGACAAAATTTGAGTTAGCATTTTTTAAGTTGCAGTACCCAGGAACCTAAATTAATCACAAATTGTGATCGCAACTTAGTGAAAGTTAAACATTTTCAATCCTATTAATAAAATGTGAGATATGATTTTTTTCCCTATGATTGCCTGATTTTTTTCGATATCTATGAGCCTTTAAAGATCTTAATTTTATTTGTTTGAGGTACAGAAATTTACAGTTGTTTTATTATTTTCAAGTAGCTTATATTAGATATACATGGGCTCACATTCACATGCAGCTTTTTATCAAAGGAATTTATTTTGAAGAAAGTGTTCAAACATGCAAATCAAGAATATTTTTATAATTTGGTTGACAGCCTTTAGGCATATAAAGACCTATGCATTTGGATTTAATCTTCTGGAAATTCTGACCCATCTCTGAATCTAGGCTGCACAAATTTCATTAACATTCCCTAAGAACTAGAATGTTGTTTTGAAAATAAAAATAATAATAAAACCTGATATTCTGGTATCTGCATGTAAATATATACTGACATGAATATCAACATAGTAAAATAAAGATTATGTACCTAAAATTCAAATTTGTGAATTGTACAATGAATTGAACACTGAAATCTTGACAGTGATTTCAGGCAAGGAGTTGCATATAACTGATAATTTTGTTAAATTTGGGAAAGTGAATTAAAATATATAGATAACATTAGTGATAATCTAAATCTGTGTGATGGGAATAAAACACAGCAAGTCTCTGTGTAGGCTTCTCCTATGTCTCTTCTCTCATATAGCCACTACATTAATTCAGAAGGTAAGTGTATCAAACTCTCTTAGTCTTTCTGTCCTTAGATATTCATAAATTATTTGACAGAGTAAAAGATAAATTTGTTTAAAAGTTGTTACTGGATATGGGATTGCTAGATTTAATCATCTACTTTTATCCAGCACAAGCAGTAATTAGCATCAATAAAATCAGATTAGGAGTTTTCTCAAGAATCCAAGTTCAGTATAAAAATTGCATACAATTTCGTAGATCTGTAAATTGTTGGTGCATTTTTTATAAACCGCATGGAGAAATCATAGAGTTAGAAGGGACCATTTATGTCACTGAGTTAGTTCCCTGCAGTATTTGTGATTGTTGGTTGTTTATCCTGTGAACAAATCTATTGACAGGGTACACAATTAACTCTCGGTAAATTATTCTACTATTAACATTACTTTTACTGTTAAGGATTCTTTTAGAATGTGGGCTCTCACACCCAATTTGTATCACCTCAAAATGTGGGGATTTCCCTTCCACTTTTTTTTATCTTACTGATAAAATAATAAAAACTGATAAAAAATATTAAAAATTAGAAGATTCAGAACATAACCTTGTTTCTCCATAGTACATGTCTGTCTTCAATTTAATGAAGAGCTTTTGAGTGTTCATTAGACACCACTTTCAAGCTAGCTTTGCAGCCATTTAATTGTCATGCCCATATACAGTATATCAAATTTATTAATCAGAATGGCAGGGGGTATTTTGAAAAATGCCTTGTTGAAATCAAAATGTATCATATTCTCAATATTCCCATCTATTAAGGTTGTATTCCCATCTATTAAGGTTAATCATGCAAAACCACTAAGAAAACCCATGCTGACTTCTGATGATGATTGCCTCATCTTTTTCAAAGCACATGCAAATACTTCCCTAAGCGTTAATGTTAAACTGACTGTTTAACTCCTGGATCCATTAAACTTCCTGGAACTTTCTTTCTCCTCCCATAGTATGTAAATGCACACTGAAACCATCAGTTAATATCTGGGATGGTGCTGATCTGATTGCAGATTTAAATTTAGTCACAGACAGATGTATCCTGAAAACGTTTTCATCATATTCATGTTTCAGCCCCTCACCTTTATCCATTTTATATTTATATTACTTGTATTAATTTAAATTTAAAAATAATAAATTATTATTGGAGAAGATCAAATCAAAGCAAGAGTTAGTAGCATTGCCCATGTCTGTGTATTTGTGTGTACAATCTGTTAGCATTTGGCCATTTTCACTGTTCAGTTAATATCCTGGTTGTTTTATTTTGAACATATGTAAAGAAACTGTTTTTATAATGTTAGTATCTCAGGTCATTCCAAGCTTTACTTTTTAGGCACTAATTCTACAGCTCTGTCAGTATCCTTCCTAAATGTGGTTTTCATTGCTTTCAGATACTCATTAAGCTTTTTATGTAGGCACACCGATTTCTTCTTCCTCGTTGGAATTGGTATAGGCAGAACATTCCTATTTTTTTTCTGTGTATTTGAACAGATAAATTATGAAGTGATGTGAGCCTTTATCAATACTTTGGCTAAAATTGTAATTATTTTGTCACTGCTTTAGACTATTTTTTTTAAAAAAAATGTATTTCAGTGGGTTTTTTTGACACTTTTAAAACTAGTAATTTTAAGTTGCCTGAGGTGAGGGATAAGACATATTTATTATTACGTTTTTGAGCATAAGTTATTTATATACCGGAACTGCTTTACATCTACTATGCTAGACCTGCTACATTAAGTTGTATGAAGAAACCCATATGCTAAAAATAAAACCCTTTATCTCATTTCTACGTTATCCCTCTGTTATTTTCTGTTATTCAATTAACTTCTCTGTTTCTTTGTTCAACTCTTCTTGTTCCCCAAACCTCTCATGCATTTTCAGACTGGCAAAGGAAGTTGGGGTGAACAGAGTAAGGACTCATTTTAAAAACTTGTACAAAACTCGCATTCTGTAATTTCCTGAGCCTATGGCATCACCCTCTGTCTATTCTTTGACAGGCTGATCAAAGAAAGTGATATGTTTAATATGATTTGTTTGAATACTGATGGAACATTGTTTTACATTTAAAAACTATTGAATTTTCTTGTGCCACAACACAATAAAATTGAAACAGATAAGATTGCAAGAAATAGTTGTCCCGATGAGAATCCAAAGGGGAAAAAATAGTCTTTTTGTGCATTTTGTGTCAAAATTATTAGTTAGAATGCTTGGGGATATTTCATGACATCCTAGCAACTCAATTTACTGGTGGATAGAGGCATTTGCTTTTGGCAGGAAACACAATTCACAGCCAATTCACACTATGACATACAACTGCAGAACCAAAGGCAACCCCTTAAGCTATTATTTGTGTCAGTTTTCAGCATCTTTGTTTTTTAACCTATCCCCAACAATATCACTTAATCTGTTATTTCCCCAGAGTGGTGGCGGTGTCTCGATTCCAGCCATGAAGATGGTCAATCCAGCATCACGGCTAAAGCAAACCCAGCAAGGCAGCCCAGACAAAAGCAAACACATAAAGCAACGCATGGAATACATGCGCATCCAGGGACAACAGCAGGTAGTTTATTTGTAGGCCACTTTGCTATTATTCTGGGGGAGCATGGAGACAGGTTAGCAAGTCTTCATTTTGGCAGTTGGGGGGGGGGGAAAGGTTATTCTCAGGAATATAGTCCTGTCTCTGAGGCTTTGGGTGGATATGAAGAGAGGCACATTTGCATCCATTTTGAATAAAGAGTCTTAATAGCCTTTTAGATTTGGAATGTGGTTTTAAAATTGTATTCAGAGTTGATCTTTATTCTATCTGAGGTAAACTACACAATAACTTATCAGACTGGAATTTCAGAATGAAGGGATACTTTATTTATTAACAGTGACAGTGGAAGTTGAAATGATTCCATTCTCTGCAGGTATATATATACCAAACACTAGAGAACATTAATTTTTCCAGATCTAATGTGATCTCAAAATAGGTCTCCCACTTCACCCAGGCTTTAACTCCCTCAGTTATTAAGGATCATCGCATGCATCTTCCAGAAGAGTCACCCAGATTCCAGGCATTAGCTTGAATTCACCCTTTTGGAATGCCTGGCATATTATAATAACCCAAATGTAGAGATGTCATAAGAGGGGCTACTGAAAAAGAAAATTTTCTAAGTTAGAGATTGTACCCAGACAGTATATTGTTATCGTGAATATAGAAATTGTATACATAACCAAGAAAATTGTACAATAAAAAATAATAATTAAAAAAAACACTACTAGAAAAGAAAACTTCCTGCAAAAGTTATAAAAAAGTCAATTCACAGTAACTCTGCAATTTTTTTTTTACTGGAAGGTGAAAAGCAGAAAAAAGTTAGAGCAATTACAATAGATGCATTACAATGGCTTGGAGAAAAACAATCAAAACCAACCAAAGATATTGAATAAGGATAAATTTAAAATAAATCCTCCAAATAATTAAAAATAACCATCATACAAGTTAATATCTCTTCTTTTTTAATGTAAATATATGTTTACTACCTATACTTTTAATACAATTATTTTATAGTTCATTTTGCTGAATTAATAATAAGACTTTTGGGAGGCAATATAAAAATGGATGAGTTGGTCCCTGAAAGTTGCAAGTTGTTTTTTTAAAGAGATCAATAAAAATCCCCAAGGACCCTAAGCTTATTTTGCCAGACATTAATATTTCATAGATACTGCCGTTTTATGCAGGTGCTATTTTTTCTCCATTGACTTGGAGGTAAAACTTTAATACTTAGCTTAGTTATTTATTTTCATCTGGATTGGTTCCCTTGAGAATGAATTGATATTTATTTTATTTTAATGATACCATCCATCAAAACAGCTTTCTCAGGATAATATAATAACATCACAATTTAAAATTTGTAAAAATAAATAATAATCCATTTGTTATTTCCCATGGAGAACTCAAACAGGGCTCTTTTCCATGGATGTCTGTGCCATTTATTTAATTAATTTGAAGGAACTTAAAATAAAACTCAAAATTCCCTGGCCCCTTTATCCATTTAAATTTTTATAGTCCAACCTGTTAGTAAGGAGTTTTTTGTGGTTTTTTGCTCAGATTAATTTTTAAATCCTCTTTTCCCCCACCCCCATCTTTTCCTTTAAATATGCCCCAGAGCATTCACTGGATGATTTGGTTGCTCTGTTGCTCTGACGATCTCTTTAGCATTTAAATAACTGTATTTCAAATGTGTTTAAATGGGTAGAGCAGGGTTGTTTCCAATGTCCATAAAGGGTCTGCTGAGGCGATATCTTTCTTCCTCAGCTTCCAGTGAGGTACTGCCTTTCAGTGCCTCCTGGTCCTGCAGGCTTCCTCATGAGGAACTGCCTTTCAAAATCATCAATCTCTTCACCTTTTCTTTTTCTGGAAACTCTGCTGGTCTGGCTCATCACTCATAGATTTCCAGTCTGTGCTATACCTCATGATTAACATGAAATGAGAAATGATGGAAGAATGTCTGAATCTGACAAGCTGTTGTCTGATTGAGCACTTTGCCCAAGAAATGGATATTGGCCACATTCTATAATGATATAGACTCCATATTCCACAACTGTTCTTCATTTTTCCTCCTCTAATGAGATAGAAGTACTCTTGTGGTAAAAAAGGGAATAGCTAATATCTTGGGTCAGTTTGAGGAGCCCTAACAGGCATACCTCAAGGACCTACTGGGTGTTCTTTAAAATTTCAGATTAGGATCAAACTCAAAATGCTGTGGACAATTTTATATGTTTTATAGTGCTTTACCTTGTCTGTGTAGGAAGGCCTGAAAGACAGGACTGACAAATTGTAAGTTCTCACCCAAACAAGGTAGACTCAAAAAAGCAATAAACATGCCTGTTGCATAGCATCCCAATAACTTAAATTAGTCAAAACAGCCTTCTCTAGATTTCAGCAATGGAAAGGCAAATTATATGGAAGTGCCGTCAGCGTTTAGGCAGGGATGAAAGATACTTTCTGGCTGGATGGGCAGATTGGCTCCCAGTACATTTTCTGGAGGTCAAGTTATACCAGTAGTCTCTTCGCTCTTCAAAGCTGTGGCCCTCACCATTTGAAACCAAGTCATAAAGCCCCATCCCAGCATTCCTTTTCTTTCCCTGGTCATTCAGTTCTTTGTTTGTGAATATGCCTGGATGGAGAAAGAGGTAGGCACTCTAAACTTCAGAATGTTAAAGTATGACAAATGGTATTTTTATGAGAAAATTTTAGTGTTGGTACTGTTATTATCATGATTCTGTCTTTCCCGTAGCTTCAAACATTGATAGTATATTACATGCCTTTCTAACAGCTGTAAATTGTTAATCAGGAAAATAACAGATGTTATGAGAATTATCCAATCTGCAGCTCCATATAACAATTTTAATTATTCCATATTAATGCCCCACTTTCACAACTACATAGGCAACATAGGAGGTTTTGTTTTCCTCATCGTCACAATGAAAATTCTTCCCCAGCAACCCAATTAGAAATAAAAAAAACAAAACCTCCCATTTACAGCATTAACAATTTGATTTTTCCACCTCCAAATGCAGCATGCAAGGGATTTTTATTGGGGTTGCAGTTGGGAAGTGAAAGTCCTCTTTTATTTAACCTTCATTCCTGGCAAGACCATGGATACATCCATATAATTTTATTAGCAACAATATAGTACAGAAGTGATCTATCACTGTCTTTTTTCAAGATTGTTTTTTATTCTTCCCAGTCTAAGATTTAAACTTTTGCTAGTTTTATTATTCTGATAGAAAGAGAATTAAATTCTATAAATTTCCAAATGAAAATCCAATACACAAATGAATATAACAGTTCTGTTCAGCACTAATTCGAGCCTTTCCTATCTGAACATTAACTAATTGACTGCAATATTTAACAGTCATGCAATGCATAGATACGGTTCTTGATTTACTATTCCCTGGAAAATGAAGGAACTAGAAACACAATACAAATTTTCTCCTTTATTGGTATCACTATTATTTAGCCAAACTTCTTGCCATCCTACTGTCTAAGTGCATTAGTAATGGTTAGGGTCTTAGTGGTTTAGTCAGTTCAGTTCAGCTGGGTTGACATGCTTCTGTGTTCTTGCTGATGCTGACAGTGTACCCAGTGGCTTGCCAACTTTCTGAGGCCACAAAGCAAGGTAACAACCGCCATTTTTCCATTCCTTAAGCACAACATATCTACCTGTTTCCCTATCCCCCTTTGTTCCCGGAGACTTGACCTTCCTTTCCATAAATCCCTTTTCCCTTCTTGATCCCTAAGCACATTTGATTTGCTGATGCTTTCCCCAAAATTCACTCCTGCTTCTGTCTTCTTTTTCTGTCATATGTGTGTAGATCAAAGACCATGGACACTTGCTTTCCCATGTTCTCAATGTCTCCGTAAAGGATTCTGTTTTGCTCATTTGACAATATATAAACAAGCTCTCCCCTCCTACTCCAAACATGGGAGAGTAAATGGCTGATGGTGAATTTGGCTGTCTTGGTCTTTTGACCTTTTGAACTGTCTTGCCATTTTGTTTCTAGATGTATTAAAAGTAAGGCTCTCAAAATGCCTAGGCAACATTCTAGAAGTTGTAGTCCCAATGTATCTGGAGGATACCAGACTGGGAAACATGGTCTATTATGAGATATATGTTATGGGCAAAATGAGTCTATATACTCCCCTTCGTCACTGTTTTCTGCATAGCCCCCTTCACTTTACATCTCTGCATCCCATGGTTTTTATTTTTATTTATTTATACTAATTGCAATACAAACCTAGCACAGGTGCTGTTTGCCTGTCAGGAATATTTCTAAAGGTCAGCTTTCTCCAAAACAATTTATGTGAATGATGTGCAGATGCATCAGTAGACACTTGCCTTTATCACCAAACTAGCTATTTGAAACAGCAAGTGGGCTGAGATTTGTAGGTGATGAAGACAAAAATTTAGAAGCCTCTTCTGGCAAAAAGTTTCTTGTCTACAAAGAATAACTTACATCAGAATCCTCCCTCTTTATTGCTTTTGGCACAAATGGCAACAGAGGGAGGTGAGGCTTAAAGCGATTTGAATAGTGTTTTCACCCTGCTATATAATATCTTTGGAGGAAGATTATGGGATTTCATTTCTGGAATATCACCAGTACCTTCTTAATATTATTTATTTGCAGCACTTCTGGTCATATATTTAGGCTTGCTTATATTTCAATAAGAACTTTATGCCTATCTGTAGTTTTACTGCATGAAGGGAACTTGTGCGCTGGGCTGGAGAAATGAAACAGGGATTGCAAAAATCTGAGTTTTGTTTCTTCAGCCATCATACAAGTTTCTTTCCAGGTTCAGAGGAGAGAGCAACTGTGGGAAGCAAAGTGGGAATCATGAAGAGTCCATCTTTCTTTCTCCAGTCCAGGACATAAGTTCCCTTTTGCACATGTTGGAGAGCTGCTTGCCCTCCTTTGGCAGGAAGTTGTTTTTTTCTAATTGCAACTTGGATTGCCAGAATTGTGGCTGTTAGTGATGCGGTCACACTGGCATCTCACTTAACAACCTCTTTGCTCAATAATCAAGATTCTGGTTTCAATGGTGGTAGTAACTTGAGGACTACCTGTATCTCACACCTTTAATTTTGTTGGCTTAATATTTTTTATTCCTTTTCTACATTTTTCATAATGTCTCTTATCTTGTAGAGGAATAGCATGACGGATATATGTGCTATCACAGAAGTGTCCGTGAATGGATTAGTGTAGCTTCTTCTTATTTGAATTGGATTTTATCGTTCACCCTTCCAGTTCTCTTCTAAGAAAGTACATTTCTGAGTGCCTTGCTAATATATTTAGTGTAAAATCCACAACAAATCCCCGTGACAAGTGATTTTATTTCATGTGTGTTCAACTACAGAAGAAAAAGTCTTTTATGGGATTACAGAATGGCCAGGTTTAATAGATAGAATTCACTTAAGTGATGGTTGTAAAAGAAGCCTGGTTATTCACAATGGCTTTATATTTTATTCTCATTCACCTTTCACTGTTTTTTCTTTCCCTCCTTACCGCATCTTTAGCTGTCAAACTGAGAACTACTGGAAAATTTTTACAATATTTAGCAATAAAAATAAAAAGAGCTTTCTTCCCTCTATGCTAAATCCAAAATGTAGTCTGCATATGATGTCATTCTTCAAAACAAATGCTATCTCTTAATCCCAACCAAAAATAGTTTCTTTGGGTCCAAATTTGATAAACAGCACCTTTGCAAGTACCAGCATTCCTTTGCTCTTTTGTGCTATTCTCATTTTTTTGCTTTGCCTGCTTCCACTGTAGGATAATGTTCTAACTGAGTGTCCATGGCTACAAACTAAATATTTTAATTCTTTTTCTTCCTCATTTCCCTAAATCCCTTTTTTCAACATGCCTGTGTGTTGGTATTTTCCTACCTGACTTCTCTTTCACCTCATTCTGTCTTCTTTGTATTGTCTAACATTGACTCCTTGCCCTTGTTCAGTAATCTTATTAACAAGCTATTCACCTTGACCTCATGTTTTTGTCAAGCACACCTTTTGCCTTAGATTTTTCATGCTCCAGTTTCTAACAGAAATGTTCCCAATTAGCCCTTATTCTACCTCCCTCTCTCAGTTTCCTTCTATTTTGTTCTGCCCTTTGAGAAGAAAATATTTGTTTTTCCCTTTGCCATTTCCCTTTTCTCCTCCTCACCTTCTTTTTTTCCCTGAATCTCGCTTTTCTTTCTAGGCCGCTAGATCAACCAAGGACTCTGGCATGGGGAATGAGACTTCCAGCCCAGTCTCAGAGAAACCTACTTCGGGCAGGACCTCCATCCCGGTTCTGACTTCCTTTGGGTCACGGAACTCCTCCATTTCATTCTAGAAGCTCCTTTGCCAAATTCTCCGTTGGTAGTTTTTCCTACATACTGTAATGGGGGTGGGGGTGGGGGTGGGGGTGGTCTGGTCTGGGGAGGGCTTGTGTCTCTCTGTTTCCTCCTCCCAGCTCTTCCTGAGGCACCTTGGAAAGGTCTCCCCCTTCCTTGTATTTTTCAGCATTACATCAAAATGGTCAATCTTGGTCACTTCCAAAGTAGCCAATGCTTATACTACACTTGATCTTAGCCAAAAGGGTCACTTGGAGCATCTTAGTGTGCTCTAGAATGGCTAGTTGACTGTTCCTCCTCTTCAGTTCCTAAGTTGACCAACTTGTTTATCCTTTTACATGCTATAATGTGACTGACGAGGTCTTTCTATTTCTTCCATGAATCTTCCCTGCCCTTCCTCACCCACTCCTATCCCAACCTCACTTTTCTACTCTGGCAATTTAGGTTCTTGTTCAAAGAATATTCAAACATTCTACAGCATGTTTGGAAGCAACAAGGACATTATTGGGCATATGAGTGGGGGAGGGAAACCAAATCATATCAGAAGCCTATAGGTGGGAAGGGAAGAGACCCATTTCTGAAGATGCCTCAGAACCCCTTGGACATTGCTGCTATTCATCTTTCCTTATATGAAAAACAAAGGTAGTTGTAATTAATAGATTAATATGAATCTTTGTAGGTATGTGCTAAATCATTCATGAATCAATGGTGTTTTGACTTTGGGGCATGTGTGTGCTTCCACTACTGTGGATTTCTGTTGTTCTATTTGCTGTATCAAAGACTGGGGTGGGATATGGGTGTGTATGTATGTGCGTGTGTGCATTTGTGTGCATACATGCATGTCTCTTGCAATTTGATAGCTTTGGGAGGGAGGGGGGAATGTTCCTTCCAAAACATTGGATTTGATTTAGTATAAGAGTAAAGGTTTGGGGGAAAAGCACTGAATATCAAGCTGGTAATAATATTAGCCCCTTCAAATCTTCTGAAGTGTACATTTTTTAAAAAAAAAAGGGGGGGGAGGAGATAGGACACATCCAGAATAGGTAGCAGAAGGTTTAGCTGAACAGTGTTGAGAACAGGGTCTAAAATGGAAAGTTATGCTTCCTAGAAAATTAATCCATCAAATGTAGCACTTTAAATGTCTCTTCAGTGACCATGTATGTGAGGGGAAAGAGCCCCCCAAATGTGTGGGATACCAAATAGGAGGCAATAGTCAGGGAGATGAGGGCGTCAGGGTAACAGAGAAGCTAAGTCAGAAGGACAAAGAAGAGTTTTATGTGAACTTTGCAGCAAATCAAAAGAGATTAAATAATATTTGCTGCAATCGAAGGGGTGCAGGGGTTGGGGTGGGGGCAAAGGTGATTTTGTCCAGGTGACTGTCAGTTTTTTTTCAAAATGAGGCTGGAGAAATGATGCTGGCAGAATCTAAAATTTTCAGGGATTCTGTTCCTTATTTATGAAAGCTCAAACTAGGAGATGAGAAGGGCAGCAGTGGAGCCAGGAGGATAGCGTGGAGTGAAAGAAAGAACAGTTGGGAAACTCCTTAAAATCAGTGGGGCTTTCATTGAAGAATTTCCCACAGGATTATGGTCTCAAAAAGAGCTGAGTTTTAGAGTAGTGGATTGTAGAAAGATCAACCAAATTGGGTAGCTCTTGACTATTTATGGAGCGATTGCCAGAAGCTTAAATGTACTACTGTATCTCTGGAAAGGAATTTTCATCTTGGGTTTGGATAGAAAGAAACTATCTTTATGTTTAGTAAGTTATCAAAAAGAATTCTCTGTTTTTTTAACTGATAAGATGCAGAAGTGTTAGTGATTTTCTATTAGATTCTGCATGATGATCTGCACAGTATGACATTTTTTAAAAAAAATACAGCACAGAAAAGAAGATATATCAGTCATGGGAATGTGAGTATGTATGGTAAGGGAAGAATGTTTTGGCTGAATCACAAATGCCAAATTCTGAAACCCTTGTGGATCTGGCAAGAAAGGTGGGTGAGTGTTTATAATCATGGAAAATTTATGAAAATAAAAACACCATATGCATGCATGTGTCCAGAAAGGCATGCCAAGAGGAAGCGGGCTGGGGGAGGGAGGAAGTTCCTTAAAGAAAAAAAAAAGGACATAATAACCCATCGGGGTGTGGGGGTGTCTCATCATGCACAACTACTATGAAACCAATGGTACTTGTGCAGGTGCAGAAACACATCCTGGCACAAATCCCATTCTTTTCAGTGGTGTTTGTGTGTGATAATTACCCCCCTCCAGATTTATGTCCTGAAATGTTAAGCACATACAGTATATGAAGAAATATTTGACGTGGAATATGTGCATCTGTGAGGGCATGCCTCTTCATGTGTATAGCAAAATGGTGTGCTATTGTAAAAAAGAAAATGAAGAGTTTGTATGCAACATATTACTAGATGTAATCACTCCTGGTTTTGTTGACTACCTTGTTCTTTTTAATTTTATTATTGGGACTTTTTGGTGGGAGGAAAGTGGGTATTTGTTTTTTATGGTTTCTCTTCTCTTTTTTTTTGTAAATCAAATCATTTTTGTATAAAAATTTTAAGAGAATCTTTTTTTGAATAACAAAGTTTTAAAAACGTTTTAAAAATTAACTATGTAACAACAATCCATAAAGCAATTTCTTGGGATTGCAGAACAAACAAAAAACAAAAAAGCAACCTCTTTACATTTCAGTGAAGTGTCTTAACATTTTATATATTTGTTTTAAGAAATATATTTACATATTATATATATATATATAATATACGTAATATAAATATATAAATATTGACAAAAAAGAAAATGAATTTCTTGTTGTGTCTAGTATATGGGGGAGGGGGAGCGAGAGAGAGAGAGAGCGAGAGAGAGAGAAAGAGAAAGAGAGAGAGAGAGAGAAGAATGATTTTGTTTTCTCCCTGATTCAATTCTGTATGTAACTCTTTGTGCTTTAGAAGCTACTTTAAATAATGATGGTGCAAACAGCTAAAAGTACTACTCTACAGAGCAATTACTTGCTCCTGAAAAGCCCCATTCTTTTTTAGGGGTGGTGGTGGTTGTGCAGGAGATGTTTCCTATTGGTTTTGGCTTTTGACATTGTAGAAATTGTTTCATTAAGTTGTAACATTCTAGATTTGTCCCCTTGTGTATCAGTTTTCCATACATGTTTCCTCTTCATCTGTGTGTCTCTGGCAGGAATGGAGCTTGAGGTGCCCACTCAATTATTTCCCCTTTCCCTTCTCTTGGGCAGACAAGAGAGAGTCAAAAGACTAGCAAAAGAACTACATTTGAATCAAATATTTGTAATTATTCTTGAAGGCATATCCCTTTAATAATTGCCTTTAAGCTGTTATTCTTATCTCTCAAAGAACTTGAGGATAGTTCGAGGTGGGGTTAATTAAACAGAAGAATTATTTATGGAGATTCTCAGTCATCCAGGTCATGGTTGTCCCAAAGGTACTTTTTCAAAAAGCAACTGAGCTTTCCTTGTTTTTCTTTGAAGACGTTTCATTTCTCATCCTAAAAGCTTCTTTAGTTCTGACTGAAGAAGCTTCAGTTCAGTCAGAACTGCAGAAACTTTTTGGATGAGAAGCGAAATGTCTTCATGGAAAAACAAAGTCCATATGTCTTTTGAAAAAGCATTTTTGGAACAAACAGAAGAATTATGATTGGACCTTTCAGCATTTTTGTAAAAAATTAAATTCTAGGATTTTCTAGAATGGAAGTAGAGAGTTCCCCATAGGTTTTTAATTATTCCACTTATTTTCAATTGATTAAAAAAAATCATTGAGGATTATATGTAGATGTTTTAATTAATGCCACCAAAGTCATATGATTCAGACAGCTTCTCTTGTCCATTCTTTGCTCCAAGAATCAGTCATTTGATTAAAGAGATTCTTGTTTCTCCAAGCTTCCTTCAGTCCTCATATTATGCATGAAAAGACTGAAGTTTCATATTAAGGAAGTATGCCTTAGCCCATACAGCAAAGGCCATTGTGGAGAACAGAAGCTATTTGTCCAATATCTGTTTTCTTACTTTTCCATTTTCATCAATAGCTATGATCTACAAAGGCTTTTAAGACATTAAGATTATAATGATTTATTAGTGATTCCACTAATTTCAAAATATAGCTATATTGATTTAAATATATTGATTTAAACTTCTTAGCAAATACTTTTACATTGTAATAGGATTAATTAATTCTAATCTACTTTGAAATTGTCCTATCTATTATTTCCTCTTTCCCACTTCAAGCTCTGAGCATAATGAAGAATGAAATACTGTAGGGTGTTTGTTTCTTAATTTAATTTAATTTAAATTTAGTTTATTTATATATATTTTTTAATTTCATTAAAAAAGCATTGTTATCACCATGCTTAATAAATGTCATTCAGTAGCCTACAGCACATTTTTAATCAAGAACCATATTCAATTCTGAGGTCTATACTTACAAAGTGTGTAAGATCAAGAGAACATGGACAGGCCTAAAATGTTAAATGGGCATCCAGAATAAAAAAGAGATTTAACAAATGAAATATATATCTAAGTAAAACATAATGTCATTCCTTCAGCAGCAGTTGATTGTTCCTCTAAGAAGTTAATAAAGATTATAGGCAAAGCACTTTTTCATATGCACATCATCCATCAATTTATTTTCTTAAAATTTTAGATAGAATTCCAAATCTAGCAAATGTATTTTTTTTAAAAAAACCATTTAAATTCATTTTGTCATCAATAAGCGGATCAGTTCTAAAATATTTATTGAGTTTATTCACAAGGGTTTAATATACACTCTACATAAATTTCATTAGTCAATTCCTGTTTATTGGGGAAAAAATAATATGTAAATATGTCCACACAAGTGCAAAGAGTTTGATCTAAATTTTCAGGAGACTTTACCATTATGTTCTTTAAGATAATGAACCCTCAATATAACAAAGATGTTTCCCAGGGGTTAACTACTCAAGTTCAAATTCAGTGGCAAGAGGCATTACTAAATATTTTTATTAGTAAATAAAGCAGGGGTTTCAAGCAATTCCAAACCTTTGTAGGCATTCTAGGAGGGCACAACTATGTTGTATTAGCTAAATATCAGGAGTCTGGTAGTCCTTTTCCAGACTAACAAATGTTATTACTATAAAAGGCATAAATATTTCTGAACTACAGCTCACTTAATTGAGTGTATATTTTTTATACTTTTTATAAACATTTGTTAGTTCTGATTGTTACTCTTTCTGATTCAAAGCTCTAAGAAAAATATATGTGAGAAATATATTCCTGGCCTACTTTTAAGATAAGACATAGGGAACTCTTTTAAAGATCTGAGGCAATATGAGTCTCCATTTGGGAAAAAAATATTTTATAGTAAGAAATCCTTGGATATCTCTCAGATGTTCTTGGATAAAGACTAAAGAAACTTACTTAACAGAATACAGTGGCTTCAAAAGCATAAAGCAACAGGATTCCTAAAATCTGTTGAGAATTTTCTGTACTGTAAACAGTATTATAAATTAATCCCATAATATGTCTTAAATTAATGTAAATGTTCCCCAGTGCATTTTGGGATTTGTAGTTTAATAAGCTAAATTAAGGGTCTTTAATACAATCTATGCTGACTAAGGACAAGGGAGAATCAAGTCTTATGTATCCAGCACCTTAAAAGATGACTGTCTCACAGAAATTATTTAATAACTCTGCCAGTGATTGTTTTCAGAATTTGGGAAAAGGAACCATTACAATAAAAGAGGAATTGAACTAACAGTGTATATAAATAACTGTTCTGCAGCAAAGAGCAACAGAACAGAAAAAGTCAAAACACTTGGCTTTACAGAACTCACAAATATGTAAAATCATTTTGGGGTCCAAATCATTTGTGCACAGAACCATTCATTTTAACCCTGCTAAAATGATTAATTTGGATTAAATGTCTTTCCCACTAATGTAGATTAGTATAGACTAATATAGACTAATGTAGATTAGCCCCCAACCTGTTGGGAACCAGACCTCACAAGCAGCGGGGAAGCATGCAAGTGCATGAAGGTCCATTTGCACAATGGTGGGCACATTCTTGAAACCATCCCTTCTTTCTCCCCCAGTGTTGCCACTGCTGGACCACGGAACCGGAAAGGTTGGGGATCATAGTAAAGGTGTCTATGTCAAATGATAATGATAGCAAAATGACAAAGCACATGTGATAACATCACAAATGCATTCTTACATCACACTCTTTGATGCAACCACATAAAGTAATGGTATTTATATGATTTCAACATGCATGTGTCATATGCCCACATATGCCCAGGCTATTCCTTAGTATGCATTTCTCTTCAAAAAGAAAGTTATACATATGATATCCTTGTTGCAAATTTACAAAATGAAGGTACAGGAATTAAGCAAAATATCAAGATAAAGTCAACATCACAAACAATTTCCCCTAGAACAGGAGAGGCAAATTTTATGAATCAGGAGCCAAATTTTTGATCCGGTAATTATTTTAAGATAACTAGGGCTAAGAAGAGATAGGTTAACAATCTGTTGAATTTCTGAGTGTGGAGGTGGAGGGGAGAATTTTATTTTTTTTTCTTTTAAGGGTTCTGATGATGAGATTGTTGAAAGTATATATTTGAAGTCTTAGGTCACTACGGTTCCTCCACCTGCATCAGAAAAAGGAAAGTTATGCCACGTATCAGACTGGAGTATAGGTTTTGGGAGAGTTACATGCAGGCTGTAGATTGCTTATACTTATCCCACAGTAAAATGTTACCTTGTAGTCAAATAAAACAATTCTTTTAGAAAATAAGATAAAGAAACCTTATCTTGGAAATGATAAGACAATTAGATTTTAGGCCAAATTATTTTCCGTATTTAAATGATACGTGCATAATATTTCTGCTAATGGGTATTATTCAGGATCGCCAACACAAATAATTAAAAAAACAATGTAGTTAAAAATTCAGTTTAAAACTACAAAAGGCTGACCTTCTCTCAACTTCCAAACCTGATTCCATGCCAAAAGCTTGCCTAATGTTTTAGGATTAGAACTAACTTAACCAGCCCTAAGTGGAAGTACTTGGGAGCATCTTAGCTGTCATTCTCTCCCAATTGAGCTTTTGCTGTCTAATGTTCAGCATTCTATCAGGTGTGAAAAATACCTCATTTCCGGCATTGGAATATTGGCTTTATTTTGTATATTAGCCTTTAGTATTGTCTGGAAAAACACAAGGTGGATTGTTTCTATGCATCTTTTTTTTATTGGAAAACCAAGGGGTTTTTTTCTCTAGAAAATGCCCAACAGATGCATACTGCCAGTATGGTTTATGCTGCTACATCATTAGTCTGGCTAAATATTTGAAAATTCAAATCATGCTATTCAGCATGAAAAAACTGAAATGGTATAAATTTATTATCTTACACCATTTTATAGACCCATTTTATTACTTCATTTTTCATACATATATAACCATTATCATGCATTAAAATTCCTCAGCAGCACCAACAGAAGATACCTATCCAAAAGAGAGTACTAAAGTTGCAAATTATGTTACAAAATGCCTAGTTTACTCTATGAAGTGTTAATGAATACACATTCTCAGTGACAAACATGCCAGGATAATATATATTTTTCTCTTCAAAGTATTCAAAGTCATTTTCTTCTAATCTTTATATATAAATTGGCACATACCCTCCTAGTAGCATTCTAATGCTGGTTCCAAACTAAAATAATTTTTGAAAACTAAAATAGTCCTTTGTTGCTGAGAACAGAAAGAAACAGCTAGTTCTTAGTTTAGATTTGTGAAGAACTCTTAATTCTGACATAAATTGTGTCCGTAGCCTTGCCCAGAGCCTCAGGATCAAGTTTGGGCATCGTTGCTCAAAGGAATCTGGGTAGAAACACTGGGAATGTCCTTGCCTAACAGAGATTTGAATATTCTGTTTGGGTAGGTAGGCCACTGGGCTGATTTAAGATAACCTAGTTGTTTATAGTCTAAAACAGTAAGATCTGTTTTTGCTATTTTAAGTGACCCAATAATTAATTGTGCTATAATGGAAAACTAGTATCATTGGATTCAAATCTTGCTCCAATCCAGCATTTTTGGAATTGTGGTTTTCAAACTGTATTCTGGAGCAGGGGTCTTCAACCTTGGCAACTTTAAGACTTGTGGACTTCAACTCCCAGAGTTCCTCAACCAACTTTGCTTCAACTCTGGGAGTTGAAGTTCAAAAGTCTTAAAGTTGCCAAGGTTGGAGACCCCTGTTCTGGAGAATCATATAAAAGCAGTGAATTTCATCAAAATTCCCCTAGTGGACCACAAATTACATAATTCCCAGTCATTTTGATGGAGGCTCATGCGAGCTGAGATAGTTGGGAAATGCTAGCATGCTCCATTCATGCTAACACTAACAAATTAGCTTGTCCATGTTGTAGTCTCCTTTAAACTGACTATAGTATTCATTTAAAATGTTGTAGGGAATCTTTGTAACAGGAATCTTTGCAACATGTAGCAGGAATCCATGGCAAGAAAGGATGTCCTAAAAGGCAGGTGTGAAAATGTTTTTTCAGAGTAGAAAAGAACGAATAGACCCTTCTCTATTGTTTTGCAATGATTTGTCAGCAATACATAGAAAAAAGCCATCATTTTTGGAATCATGATGACTCACTCACTGCAGCTATTTAATTCTCATCTTTGTTGATGTGGAAAGAGAAGAACAAATTCTCTACAGTATATGATTTTAAGGCTTTCAGCATTTTATATAGTATTTCAACTGCTCTTTCAATAGTTTTCTTCATCTGTCTCAGTTCATTTTTATTTGATTTCATTTAAAAGAATAAGCATTTTTCACCCATGCTAGGCAAACTGAGTTTTGAAACTTTTGCAACTGCAGCATTTTTAAAGTTCAATTGATATTCTATGTCATCACAAGCTAGGAATCAAAGTCACTAGGCAGTCTCTTTAAGAGTAGAATGAAAGAATCATAAAAAGTTTAGGCAGCACTCAAATAAGTTTTTTCTCTGGATTAAAGCAAAGCCATAACCATGGAGCAACCCTGCATATAAATAGACTCCAATAATGCCCAGTCTCCCAGTCTTTACAAACCAGTTATTAACTCCATCTGCCCCAACAAGGGAAATGTCTACCATAGTTGGAAGGCACTAAAGTGACCACTTCCTGCCATGAGGTGCTGCAATAAAGTCACTTTGGACAAGGGATTTCTTCAGGCAAAATTGAAGTGCACGATCATCAGTTTAACAAATCCTGCCAATAACCTGTGTTAAGGCATCTTTAAAAATCAGTAAGTGGGAAGGCAGTGATCTCCAGAACCATTCTGTTTTAGATCCTTTCATTTGCCTAAAAATACACTTGCCCTTTGAGTACGTGGCACAATGTCTGTATGTATGTATGAATGTGCAACATCATCAAACTGCAAATGAGCAACACAGCAAATTAACTTTCACAAATAAGTCTTTCTTTTTATTTAAAATAAATGTGTGTGTGGGTGTATGCGTGCGTGAGTGTCAAATTTAAAAATATAAGTTACAAAGCACCAAGCTATGCATGTACTTTTGATGTAATAGGTATATGTGCGTGTTGTGGGGGAAGCGATCACCACTGCATGCCATGAGCCTCGCTTTACTTGTCTGGTTGTTGTTTTAAGCACTTTAAAAAAAAAAGGTTAAAAAAATAAATAAAACAGAAATCTTTGAGCACTGTGTATGAAGGACTGATGACATATCTTTCGCATGGATGTTATTATGTACTGTTTTTTTTTAAAGGGAAACAAAAACAATAGACCACCACTCTATTTAAAAAAAGACACCATATCAAAACTGGTTACTGAAACAAGCAGTCTGAAATACACTGTAAGTTTTGTAAATCTTTTTTGCTATCTGTAGGTAGAGTCCTATGTATAAATTTTATGCCATGTTTTCTTCTGTGACAACTGTGATCTTTGTTTGTCAGAAATTCCAAATGAAGGAAGGTTGCTTTTTTCCCTTTAATTTTTCTTTTTTCTTTTTCTATTTCTGGTGTTTCCTAGCAGTGTGTCTGAATTTAATAAAATACTCTTTCCTCCCCATAACACTTTTCTTAAGGTTTATTTCTTAAGGGGTTATTCCTTAAAAAAAACAACAGATGCGAATTCCAGTTTTAAGGGTTATTCTTTTTCAAAAAAATGTGATTTACAGTTTTGCTTAGAGGCAGGTATTTCGGATTCCATACAACCAAAGAATTTGAGCAGCTGGAACAGGAACAAGAGTAGCTGTGTCCTCTGTTTGAAGAAGACTTTGGTCTTGAGGGATCTTTCCAGGCTGGCTTAAAGGTAAAGAAGGGAAAATTGGCCCAGAGGTGACATCTTGGCAGCAATCAGGACTGAATGCAGACCATCTCCCCTGCTGTAGGAAGGAAGTCTACACTGTATTTCTATTTAATTTACAATCCTTGGGTTTAAATTAGTTTATAAATTAGCATGTTAAATACTAAGCTGTTCTTATGTGCACCTTTTGCGGAGTGTATAAACTGTATAAACACCATATCCTTTACATTGTCACTTCTTATTGACTAATTTCCAGATTTGAAGCTTACCAGAAGATGAGGGTTTATCTTTTATGATGTACAGCCCACTTTCTGTTTTCTAAGCTCTTAGATGGAGATACGAGCACATTATGTCATGCCCTCATTTTTGTAACATCCATGCTGCTCTGTCGAGAGCTCAAGAAAAGGAAGATAGACTGCCATATAAGCAGAAGATGAAAAGCAAATGAAAAGAGGACCAAAAGTGGAAAAAGGAGAAAGGCATCATTGCACGCTAATTTACTCCTCCAAATTTATTCCAGATTAGATCTTTAAAAAATTTTCACATCTAAATTCTGTCTATTTTGATTAATAGTAAAATTGACTTGATGTTACTATTAACTATTTTCTATATTTTGTTGTTGCAAAATAATCTTGAAACTTAATTGATGTTTGATAAACCCTCTGAAGCTACAAGAGAGTTCCCATATGATTATGTACAGTTTCAGTGCCTGATATAATTCACTAATGCTTCATATGCGTGCAGGAAAAATATCAACTGTGTAATATGTGGAAGCTGCATAATTTAAAATAGTAGGGATCTCATAGTGTGTTTATTTTTAATGTATTACAGTGGAGTGTGAAGAGAACTTTCTTTTGTTAAACTTCTGCTTATGGATAATTGGTAATTGATGCAAATAAATCACATCTAATAGCATACTTTCAACACTATTAATCCATAGTGTGTTTTACTAGCTAGAGCTTATGCTTTAAATAAGTAAGCAAACTTGTTTTTTGAATAAGGCAGTTTATTTCCAATATATATATAATTGTAATTTTGGGGCTATATTTAAAGCAGAATTGTTTTGTTTGACCATATATATTATACAACATAAAGATGAAAAGAGGGACAAACCATGCAAGGATGTTTTGTTTTTTCTAAAAAAAAAAAAACACCACCAAAATATCTACGGTTGTATAACTTCCATTTTAAAAAGGAAAAAAAAAATAAAAGTCTTGGGCTTCCCCCACTCCCCTTAAAATCCTTATAAACTCTTTATCATATGTTACACATGTAAAAGCTATTTACAAAATAAATGTGAAAAAGGTGAATAAAACTTTACAGCACATAGTTGCATAAAAGGATAAGGACAACGTATTACAGTACAGCCAACTACTTAATTTTGTTCAGTTTTAAATTCCACACCTGCACACATCTACATGCTCCTTTTCGAAGTCTCAATGGAATTGTGGTAAGACACATACTTAGAACACATGGAAGACAGAGCAAAGCAGAGACAAATTTTCTGCTTCTTCAAATACAGCACAAACTGTACACCTATTAGGGAAGTTGTAGTTTTGGTGCTTTGTGGTTTACCTTCCTTTTATGTTTCCAATAGCACAGAGTTTAAGTCCTTTACATCCCGTTAGGGATTGACTTTCAAAGTCACAAACAGGCCAACACTAGAAGATAGATGGGTGTTTTGCAGAGGAGACATACAATTACCTAAATCCTAGGTGAGATTTCAAGTTTCAAAGAATGTTTACAAGCAGAAGCAGTAATGGAGTCACGTGAACCATTAAAATTTGAAGTTTTTAAGATTGTTTACCTCAATGAAATATTTTAATACATTTTATACATTTATTGACCACCTCTTAGGCTAACACTTCAACCACCAGACACTGAAGAGCCTGTAACAAATAGGGAAAGAAGTCTTCTCATGAAAGGCACATATAAACAACTGGGGACGCCTCCCTTAGAACAACAACAAAAAAATGAAACAGGTATGCTTGTAAGAAGGGCTTGAAGAGAAGTCAACATGGTAGCTGCAAGTAGATGATCATAGCTCTGTCCTTTTTTCATATGTTTCACACCAGATGAATATAAAAAACAGCTGCCATTTGACAGCACCAAGGAGGCACTTCTGTAATACCTTGACTTCAATTGAAATTTTTGAAGTTAAACCACCACTTTAGCTTGCAGTCCAACTCTACTTCACATGGAACTGGGTAGTCTCAATCTGATGGATTTTGTCTGGAAGGGAGAATCCAGTTGTGAGCAAAAGAGATGCTTTTTCACACATACACTGCCAGTGAGACAATGAATCCTTAAGAATGATTGCAAAATGGTTTTTTAAAAAAAAAATCATATACAAAGACAGTCATTGAGCCATTATTATTAAATAACAACCCAAGAGATAATCAGGAATATCCACCAGCATGGATTGTTCAAAAAGTCAAGATCGTATGAGGGAAATGTTGCACCTGCACAATGGAAACTCTGCCTCTTTTTTATCATGCATCACACAGCTTCAATTGTTGAATCACACAAACCATCTTGACTTTTTGACACATACCCCTGACACCACTGGCTACAATATGCTGCAAGTTTTTAAGGGAAGGGAGCTGGGGCCATGTAAAGCACCAGTCACTTGCCCAGATCCAGAGGCAAGAGGTTGGTCGAATTTCATGTGGGATTGTTTTGCATCTCTTTATAATCACTGCAAATTCTATCAGGTAACTTATAAAGATGGTTGTGACAGTTCAAAAAGGATGTTTGAATGTTTGAAAGTTCAGTATAGATCAGGGGTGTCAAACTCGAGTCCCGTGGGATAGATCCGGCCCGCAGAGTGCTTAAATCTAGCCTGTGGTGCAGGCCTGGAAACAGCAAAGGACCAGCCTGCGATGCCTCTGGCAGCCAAAATGGGAGGGGGGTGCCCCATTTCATCCTGGACAGCCTCCTGCAGCACTCTGCTGGCCAAATGGGATGCAAGGGTGGGTACATGCATCACCCCACATAATGATTTGGCTGGCAAAGTGCTGGAGGCCATCCAGGCTGAAAACGGGGCATCAGACCCCCATGCACAGGCTCCCTGCATCCCATTTTGCCTGGCAGGGTGCTGCAGGAGGCATCCATCCCATCTCCCGGCAGGGCCACGAGGAACTAAAATGCTGATCCAGCCCCCAAAGAAATCCAGTTTGACACCCCTGGTATAGCTGCTACATACAGTGTGCTTTAAAACTGTTTTTACCTGTTCAATTACCAAGCCACCAAGACTAGCTTAATCAAGACAGACAGTACTCCTGACGCTTTCATTTCACAGTGTAAATGAAGGCAGGTTTGAGAGGCCTGTTCTGTTCTTGGTTAGGAAGTTACAGAATGAGTTTTATCTTTGACTTTGCAACTTTACAAGTGGAGAATCAGTAACCAATAGGATCTTGATCTTGCTGTATAAACAGGACCTCAGTTTTGCACCAAAACACAAATTGCTTCCCACCGCCCCCTTTAAAAATAAAATACTTGGAATAATTATCAAGCTGGCAAGCTCCCATTCATTGTCATTCTGTTTTGGTCCTACTGCTACATCTGTGGTGACACATACTTCCTGAAAATATAACATTGCAACCCTGCAGGGACTGTAATATGGCATTGGGTCAAAGTGTGACATTTAGTGCCTAGTGTTGCTGTCGATGTTGGCGGAGAGAAACCATCAACTTTAATGCACTTTGTTCTTAAAAAGTCCAGATACAAAAGCATTTCTTCATGATAACATCTTTACAAAGAATTAACCTACAGCTAACCCTTCCTACAAAAATAGCCATCTGTCATTAAACCACAGACATCATAGAATGAGCTAGGCAGACTATAGTGAAAAATGTACTGCACCATGTATATAACCAGTGTAGCATACCCATTTAGGTGGTGCATTTAATATAAGCAAGACCAGCATTGAAATCTATCCTTAACCAAGGACATCTTGTCCCTTGCCTGTTCTTCTTGTGTATTGGTTTTGCATTATAACCTAATATATTCATTGACTTTTTTAAGCCTGAGACTTATATTTGGTGTTACAACTGGAATGTCATCCGTGTGTAATACCTGGAATAAGATACATAAACAAAACAACACAACATGTGGTAAGAGAATTATTTCCATGAAAATGATATTTCCTTTTTTCATTCAGTGATTACGATTTTGGAATGTATCAGCAAATATTGAAATTCAAGAGTAATTTGCCACTATTATTATTATTTTGCAGAAAGAGTACTTTGCTCTGAGACACCCAGTGAATTTCAAGAATGTCAGGATTTTGATTTGGTTCCCCCCCCAATGACTTTTTCATTTTCTTTTTCAATTAAAATATATCTTGACAGGAAAGTGGAGAAAGTTATTTCGCAGCAACATTTTTTTTCTTAAAAGTTATGCAACTCCTTCCAAGGGGGTAAGAATTTTGTATTGAGGCATAAGGGGTGAAGTAGTAACTATTAAACACCAAAACATGTATCTTAAAAGATCATCTCTCATATTTATTCATCACAAGAATACTTCCTGCTTTTATGACCAAATGAAATTCTACAGAGACATAAGGTGGGGGAATCTTTTATATCCACAAGATAAAAAAACAAATGTTAAGTCTCTTATTTTGAAGGAATTGCAAGGAAGAGCAAAATGGAAAACCCTACTTGATCAGCAACATGTAATAAAATGGCTCCTTGGTTTACTTCCATGTGGTATAATGAGAAAACTAAAGAGAAAGACACTGTTGAAAATAAATGTAGCACCATGAAAATCAAATATTGCTCTTTTGTGAGAAAGAGTGAGTTGTGGAAGTTACCGGTAAAGAAGAGAATGGCACGGACTTGACATTTCAGCCTTTCATCATAACAAAGGCTTGAATTGAATCATGTCAACTTATGCTCTGGAAATTCTAAAATATTTTTTTTAAAAAATCACTGAGGCTCCTTTTTGGCACATCTGCACAGGGCCCTGGTGTGTTTTTCCTCTACCTCTTCTTGCTTTTTTCCAAACCCCAAAATCACATAGCGCCTGTACTCATCCTTTCTCCCACTGAACATAGGAGGTCACATAGAAAAGCACTGTTAACTAAAACAAGGTACACATATGCCACCTTAGCAGGTGATTCACTCCACACAATTATCATTTGCATAAACTAATTTTCTCCCTAAAATACTGCCCTCATGTATTCTGCATACAATATTGTGTTAATGGTATTAATCACATCTGTTTCCCCCTAGACTGTACTATCTGTTATGAGGGGATAGGAGCAGAGAGTGCTATTCAAATGGGGATACTGTCACAGCCTGAAAGGAAAAATCAGTCTGGAAAAAGTTTGCATCCTTAGCTAAGACTTACAAGAAAATCTTAGATGAGCTAAGCAAAAAAATGGGACTATATTCTTAAAGGCACAGTGAGTTGTACCATTTAGTACTGTATCATTTAGAATTCATATCATCAGTTGTATATATCATGTTAGTCTTGCAAAAAAACCAAAGCATTTTGAGATGCTGTTAAATGCCAGCAGATTTATTGCAGCCAAAGCTTTCAAAGCCAAAGCTGCAATGCATCAGATAATGTGATGCCATAAATCTCTTTGTGACTTTTGAAAATTAGAGACGACATCACTTTAGGGCAGGGATGTCAAACTGGTGGCTTGTGGGCCAGATGCGTCATGTGCAGGCCACGCCCACCCCGGCTCCGCAAAGGCAAAAACATTGTGATACGTCACATGACGCGATCGAGTTTGACACCCGTGCTTTAGGAGGAGGAGGAAAACAGCAGTGCCCTTTACATGTGGTAGAGATTATGCATCTTTCAGGGACCATTATACCTCTGCAGTTTTCACATGAAACAGTCTTCAAGTGCAGCTGAGACTATACCATACATAATCCTGAGTTTGCTTATATCTACAAGATTTTGATGCATGTGCTAGAAGTCAAGATAATATAACCCTCCCTGTAGGAACCTGACAAAGGCCAAGCTATGATAGATGGAAGATTTTGGAATTTGCTTTTCTAGAGGAAAGGTAGAAAAGGAGCAATGGATATTTTTAGGGGAACATTCAAAACCTCCCAACATCATCAACTGCCACTTAGATAACAGTGAGAGGAACTTTGGGTAGAGAGGAATCCATCATGTAAATGTGAACCCACAGCAGTGATTAAATGGAAGTGGGTTCAATTCATGAATATCTCTGATCTGGTTTGCCCAGTTCCAAGGCCTCTTTCAAATAAATACAGAAAAGAGGTACCAGGGACTAATGAAAATTAGGAAAATTAACTGGAGGAATTCTATTTGATTCTCTCCTCCTCCAAAAATATCCTTTATTTGCAGACCCAGAATTTTGAAGCAGGGATGAAGCTGCTTATCCCATCAATTGGATAACTCTAGTCAATCCCAAATCAAGATTTTTCAATGGGCTGAATGAATGGCCCTCCTTGTATCAGACCTACCTCAGCTTTTTTGTTTTGTTTCGTTTTTGACTGCCATCCTGGGGATAAGGAAAGAGGAGAATAAATAAATTCACAAATCACAAAACCATGGTGTGATTAAATTAATATCTGGGGGAAATAGAAAGCAAGGATAGGTATGGGGTAGGTAGGAGGAGAGTTTCTTGCTCCACTGAAGATCGAGGTATGAAAAAAGACAAAGTAAGGCCAGTACTGGGAACTTTCAAGTGTGGCTGCATCTATGAGCACCCTCCTCCATTCTCAAGACAAGGCTGTTACCATGGGCAAGCCAAGTTTTCCTTTCATCCATTCTACAAGAGCTTCAACAAAAGGCTACCTAAAGACATTGGTGGAAACGTAAAGAGGCTGTACGTCGGGGAGCTGAACGCCCCTCAGAGCTGCCTTTACGATGCTGTGGCTCACTCTGCTGGTTAGGAACTGTCATGTTCCCTGGTGTGATTGAGGAAGACCGAGCTTTGGTTGACTCTAGGCTGCTAAGCCCAGAGTCTTTGTTGTCCCTTAGCGCACCTCTATTCGAGGAGTCTAGTGGACCAGCTTCAGTAGTCCCCAATACATGTTGTTCCTTCCACTCATAATTGAGGTCTTTGAGACCACCAGGGACCACTACAGTATGGCGCCGCCAACTGTTCTTCTTGCGCCGTGTCTCAGGTGAATGTGGCTTTCGCAGGCGCACAGCCAGCATGTCATCTGCAGAGCCGCGGAGGCGGAGTCGAAGTTGTTCTGTGAGGGAAAGTCGGGTGTGGACCTCAGGGGCACCCACAGGCTGCAATGACTCTTGACTGCCTGGGGAACTGGAACTTGGGACATCAGTGCTACCCTTGGAAGAAGACTCACTATTGTGTCGGGGCCGCAAAAGTTTGCGCCGTGCCAAAGTGTCACACTGCATGAGGTGATGGGAACTAAAGGAGGTTCGGTTGTGTGATATCTTTTCAGAAGCAGCAGCCCCCCCTTCCTCTACTACTGCCACACCAGCTCCTTTGGGAAGCATCCCAGGCTGTTTTGGCACAAAGCTATTCTCAGTATCTGTCTCCACATGGCTAAATTCACTCCGCTCATCATCTGCCTCCTCCCCACGGCTCTCTGCTACTGACTGCACCTCAGAGCATAGGCTGCGATCAATGGTAGACAGAGTGGAGTAACCTGATACAATTGAGCGGGCATCCAGGGCCAACTCTGGGCTTCCTCGAGGTGCCACTTTTCTTTCTACTTGCTCTGCTTCTAATTTTGCTCGGCTTTGGAAGACTTCCTGCACATCAGGAACTGGAGCTCTGCTGCTACTCTCGAATCTTTCAGCCTCTCTTTCTTCCTCCTGAGCCACTTCTTCCTCCTCCTCCTCGTCTCTCTTGACAGCTGACTCATGCTCAGAATCATCATCTGTGCTGCTCCCAAAACGCTTGGTCTCTCTCCGCTTCTTCCTCTTGCGGTTGACGGCTGAGATGAAGGAGATGGCAAGCATCTCTTTATGGTAGTGCTCTTTCCGTGAGCCACATGAAGCCTGGAACAAAAGCAAAAAAACCAAAGCATTTTAGAGGGGCTAAAGAACAGGTACCAGAAAAATATCCAGTGACATTGGCATTGTTTATTTGATGGAGTGCCCTGGATAGTAATGTCTTACCACACAAATCCTTAATGGTAAGTAGCAAGATAGATTAGCTATTGCATAAGCATATTTTGCTTTTTAAAAAGTGAATTATTTCCCATTTTGGAAAACATATTTGCAGATAGAGCAATTATAAATTCTAATTTTAGGATCCCCTAAATGCACTAAAACCCCTGCAGATATTCCCCCTAAAGATTCTCAGAGATTCTCTTTGTCCAACTTTTTCTTCTTCTTTTTAATTAAATGTACTATGCACACTATGGAACTGATTCCAGTTCTTTTTTTTTTCTTTTTCTTTCTTGCCTATAATGCTTTAGCACAGTGTATTCATTGCTACATATACATATAAAACCAACCAGAAAAAGGTGGAAAAAAAGAAAAGAAGCATGGGAAGAGATGTGGAATAATCTTATACTTAGTTTAAGGCAAGAAAGAAAAGGGTAAGTTGAGTCTGTATACTGGACTACAACTCTGTTGCCTGCAAGCTGCTGAGAACTACATTACAAAGCAGCACACTCTGAAAGGCCAGTTGCAGCTGCTGGCAAAAAATCACAACACCAGGAAACTAGGCCATGGCTATTTAGTCAAAAAGCTTATCATGCTTGAGTATCTACAGGGTTGTTGTTACTTTTAAAACAATTTAACACAAACTCTTTACTTCCAATTTGGGGCGTTTAAGGGCCTTGTGCTTATTAACCATCTTTTTCTCATCCCAACCTTTCTCAAAGACAAAAATAATCCAGAGGAGATCTTACCTTTGATTTAGCTGATCCACTATTAGTTGAATCTGCAGGGATTAATACACAAAAAGAGGAGAGTTAAAAATAGAACTGTGCAAGATTAGCAAATTGAAGGGCTTAATGATTGCAAAGATAAGTGATCCTGGAGAAAATCTATGTGATCACTAAGATTCGATATTGACTTGATGGCATACAATCAAAGGATCAACAAGGCCAAATAAGCAGGTTGCCCAATGATTTTTTTCAGCTAAAACATCAGCATGAAAAATGGAGGGAACAGTGTATAACACCAGGTTCCTATACTGTCTTCTGCCTCTTCATTGTGCTGGCCACAGAAAATAATTACAGGTATATCTATATCATGATGTAGGTAGGGATTTATAACCACAAGTTTTAGACTGATACAGCTCCCTTTGTTGTTTTAATAATTCAGTCACTAATTACATATTCAGGACTACAGTATTCCCTTTGACATACCCTGTAGGAGAATACCCCCAATTTGAGAAGTATATAAAATACACAATTAGGTATTCCAAAATCAGTTAATCTTTCAATAACTTTTTCATGAAAGCAAATCTTTCTTCCCGGCTATTTGATAAGTTTTTATTAAATAATTGTACGAAAGGAGGATCTCCAAAATAACCAGAAATATGCCAGAAAGTATTCTGAAATTAATCACGAAATGCATTTCATTTCATTTTTGAAATGCTCAACAAAATGATGCAGCTGTGGATGACCAAATGAAAGAGAAGCAGCCAGAATAACAGTTTCTGCAATGGAAATGACCAACACATTTGTGAACAGTGACAATGAAATTTAGTATAGAAAGCACAAAAAATGAGTATCAATGGGAGTCCTATCACCAGTCATCATTACCAATCTCCTGTAGGGACCTAAACAATAGAAGCCCCAAATTAGCTTTAATAGATTAACAGAGTTGGAAGGGACCTTGTAGGTCATCTAATCCAACACCCCCACCCCACCCAAGCACCATTTTTGACAGATGGCATAAAGGAATAAGAAATATATACATGATGTTGTACATGCACACATTTGCATAGACACATGCATTCACACAAGCATAGGCACACAACTAATTCTATTAAAAGTGTCAACATTTCATCTCAAAAAGCAACACTCATGCTGGAGATGTGTAATTCCTTACTCAGTTTGGCTAGATCAGAGGTGTCCAAACTTGGTCCCTTTAAGACTTGTGGACTTCAACTCCCAGAGTTCCTCAGCCAGCTTTGCTGGCTGAGGGACTCTGGGAGTTGAAGTCCACAAGTCTTAAAGGGACCAAGTTTGGACACCCCTGGGCTAGATGAACTATAAATATAGCCTGAAACATTTAGAGAGACTGTAGCACATTTTCCATGGAGGTATGGAGAAGAGCTTAATTATTTTAAGTTTTAATTTCTCATCTCTACCACTTTCGCCAAAAAGGAGGAGGAAGAGGAGAAAGAGGAACTGATTTGGATTCCAAAGGAAATTATGCGATCAGTTCTAAAGAGAGATATTAATTACTTAGCACAATTGAAGTAAAACTTAATGGGGCTAGGTTATAACTCAAAAATTGTTCCAAGGAATAATGCTTGAACTGCTAAAGATACTTCAACTTACACCCTTTATTTTTGGATTATTACAATGTGTTATATGTGAGGTTATATTTGTGAAGGGTCCAGAAACTTCAGTTATTTACAATGACATTATGGGGCTTTAACTGAAACTAGAAGTTCTTCACATCACAGCAATACTTTGCTGTTTCTAGACAACATTTGGGGCTCAGTACAGAGTCTGTCCTAACTCCCACAAAACTGAAGTATCATGAGGTTTTGGTAATGTGATGTAAGCTACTAACGTGACATTTTAAATGGTTTCAGGATTCCAGAGGATTTACAAGGAACCTCTTTCGAGATATATTGTTTCAGTGTTACCAATGCTCAATTTCAGGACTTTTATCTGTACTTTCAGATCAGCCTGGAAGGCTCCTCTTTAAATGCTATGCCAAGAAAGATGTGTTAGAAAGCAAATACGTATAGGATCCTTTTCAATCTTCTCCTTCTCCTTCTCCGTCTCCTTCTCCTTCTCCCTCTTCCTCTTCTCCTCCTCCTCCTCCTCCTTTTCCTCCCCCCCTCCTCCTCTTCCTCCTCTTCTTCTTCTTGGTATTTTAGAGTGTGCAGGCTTCATTCATTTATAAATCTATCTATTAAACTTATTAACTGCCCAACTCCTTCACAGAGGGGCACAGAGGAATTGGGTGAGTGAGTTTACATACACAATTTTAATATTGCCTTAAATAATTTCAGAGCATTAATACATATATGCATATATTTACAAAACAATAACACACAAAGATCAGACAAATCAAAAGAAGAGCAAGCATGATAAAAGCCCTTTAAGAAGGCTTCAGATTATTTTTATGTATTCAGATCTTGGGAGGCTCTCATAAGTCTTTGGGGATAGCTGTCATTGTTCAAATTCTATACCTTGAATTTCAAACAACCATATGCAGATAGGAGAAAGAATTTGAATAAATTGCTTCTCTGGCAAATTAAGTTGCTTCAGGGAGCTCTCCTAAAGCTAACTACTAATAGACATTGGGAACATTAGGAACAGAGTAGCAACTGCCCAATGCCGATATAATCATATCAGGTAGTCTTCTCCTATGCTCTTCATTTTAAGCACTGTCAACAGCCAAGCCAGACAACCAAAGAAAGCAACCAAGGAACAAATGCAAGGTGTGGGGAGGATGGGGAGAAGAAGCTGTCAAACTAAAGTCAGAAGTAAACAGCTTTGAAATCCGTAGGCTGTAAGCAGCCACCACTCTATTCTTTGCAGCCTTCAAACCACCATACCATGACAGTGAGCTGTTGATATCAATGGCACAATTTCTCATGGTTTTCACCAATCAAGAACTAAGACAGGTATGTTAAGCTCCAATGAGCATTTTTAAAAAAATAAAAATTCACACCACCCTCCGTACAAATGGAAAACTAATTTTAAAATTCTGTTCTCACCCTTTCAGTGATATTAGTCACTAAATTAGATTTCCTTTATGGCTTTCTCAAAGATCAGTTTGAAAAGGGGCTTTTAGCCAATGAAAATGGTTCCTATCCCAGCTGAAGAAATCACAAGAAACATGTCAGAATTAATAGAATTTATGAAAAGTGGTCTTTTCATAAAATAAGCACATCATCAAGCCGGTGGTTTGAATATTTTTTTCTGAACAAGCCTCCCCACACAAATACACACATATATTTGCCACAGCAATGTCAGCAAACAATGAAACCAATGGACAAATTAATGGATGTCTCCCATAAGGCCTACTTCTTTGCAGGTTTTACTGCAACATTCATGTGGAATTAGTGGCTGGCAATCACAAGAGAGAGAAAAGGCAAAACAATCACACTGACTCAACACCCAGAGCTTAAAGAAGCACTGCCTCTGAAGGAAATGGCACTTTGAGATAAAAGCTTTACTTGAATTTTGATATTTGTGGGTGGAAAATATATTACAGGCTCTCAAGCCACATAGGACACTTCATCAAATTGTACATCAAGCTCAAATCTCAGTTTAAAATTAGATTAGCCAAGCAAAAAGGCAAAAAGGTGAAGAATGTCCTTCAGCACATTTGGGGGTGGGGGGGACATCCCATAATAAGAATTTATCCAAACCACTTTACTGAGAACTTTTAGAATTTATGAGTAAAGTATTATTTTACTTTACGGTGCTCAGTTTTTCTTATAATTTAATATCTACTCATTAAATAATAAACCACAGTGACAACTTACTCCTAGCGAGTATTATATTGCAGCCTTAAAGTGTTACTGTAAATATACTTAGTATAATCATTTTTAGTTATTGTTTTTAAAAAAATAACCTACATGTTTTAATACTTTACTACTCAAGTTATTTATACTATAATAAAAGGAAAAAGAGAAAATGAAAATAGAAATTAGAATATTAGAAATTATCTAACAAAAATGTAAAAGTACTCTGTGACACAATAATAGTCATGTTAAGGCACTAGACATATGATTTATATGTTACTAATGCTGCCAAAGATAAGAATTAACATTTTTATTCTTCCCAAACCTATTAATTTAATTAATTACCTTTAATTACCGTATGGTAATTAAAAAAAAAGATTTTAAAAATAGTGGGAAAATAAAGAAGGGTTACAAATGGTTAAAAAAACCCAACCCTGTATAGTAGCAAATTCAATAAATCAAACTATTGCTCCCCCATTAAAAAAAAACTACTTAGAAATCCCCAAAAGCATTTGCTTTAAATTGATTGATATCTCATTTGTCACCCTTTCATATCCAGCTGCTTGAAATGGGAATTTCTACTGGTTGACTTTAAGAAGCTCCCTGATTTCAAACAGGAAGGAAAATAATTTTAAACAGGAAGGAAAATAATTGGAAGGCAAAACCACGCCCTAATCTTTACATTATGGCAAATGCCACCTGTGTTTTTTCAAATCAACATGAAAATCTAAAGTTCTGCCTTTCCCCATCTCTCATAATCACCCAATGGAATTAGTGCATGAACATCAGAGCACAACCACACTGTACCAGCTCTAGAGCTCCGGCAGATCCGCTGGAGTTGGAAGGAGGAGGAGACACAAGATAAAGAGAGAAAAGAAAAGAAAGACAGCAGAAAAGTTAAAGGCAGCTATAACTAGTAGAGGACAAAAACATCACTATTAATCAGAAATATGCTCATCAGCATTAGCAACCATAGATAGAATATAAGAGATCTAACTCTAAATGTTGGTTTCTTTTCTAGCAACGCAAATACTACTTCACCACTAGCATGGGTATAAACTAGAATGAAATGGCCATATATGCCTAAATTCTAAATATCACATTATTACTTTTGCTGCTAACAATCTAACTGGCAAAGCACCAGAGAAAGCACGGAGGGGAGGCATTCCTAGTTGTTACCACCATGAAACTCTCTAGAATCCAATGTTTCAGAAGCTGCCAGTGTATCTCTTTTTTTTTTACACATTTGCCTCAGATTAATCCATAACTGGCTGAGAAATTCTGAGAATTGCAATCCATACATCTTAAAGTTGCCACGCTTAAGAAACACTGGATTAAAAGAACCTCTATGCAGTAAAGAAAGTCATATTCATATATATTCATGGGGAACTGTTGGACTGAATGTTTGATTCAAAAGTAGAAAAAGTTTGGAACTATGGGAAATCAGGAGATCTCATTCAGTCAAAACTTTCAGTTTGCTTACCTGAAGCATCTCCTGATGCTGCTGTTCTTCCAATGTTGGGTAGAAGGTATTCAATATTTGGCATTGACTGGGCCTCTTGTTCATCTATAGGGGTCTGTGAAATGGATACATATGTACTTAGAAGAAAAAAAAGTTTAAACTATAGATTGATTTAAAATGGAAAAGAGGGCCAAATTCTGTATTCTTCATCCTGTGACTATTGAGCCAATTATAGGTCTAAACTACTTCCATTACAAAGGGAGTTTGTTTGGACAATTTCTTTATTGTTTCATTTAGTTTGGCATAATAGCATTCCGTAAACCTTTTTTTTTGTCTGTAAACTTTTTTGCATCCTGTCAGTTATAATAATAATAATAATAATAATGTTTTAATTTGTATACCGCCCTTCTCCCGAAGGACTCAGGGTGGTGAACAGGCAAATAAAATACAAACAGAAACATACACCATAATTAAAACAACCCTTAAAAAACTGATTCAAGTATGCCAGAAATTTAAAATAACATTACACCCCATACAAATTACCACAATTTAAAACCCACAAATTAAAATTTAAAATTTAAAATCAGGCCAGTCCAGCCATATGGAATAAATAGGTTTTAAATTCATGGCGAAAGGTCCTAAGGTCAGGTAGTTGTCGCAGCCCGGGGGGGAAGCTCGTTCCACAGGGTAGGAGCCCCCACAGAGAAGGCCCTCCCCCTGGGGGCCGCCAGTCGAACATTGTTTGGCTGACGGCACCCTGAGGAGTCCCTCTCTGTGGGAACGCACCGGACGCTGGGAGATAGAGGCCGGCAGTAGGCGGTCCCGTAAGTAGCCCGGTCCTAAGCCATGGACCGCTTTAAAGGTGGTAACCAATACCTTGAAGCGCACCCAGAATACGACAGATAGCCAGTGCAGTCTGCGCAGGATAGGTGTTACGTGGGAGCTCCGAACCGCTCCCTCAATAACCCGCGCAGCCGCATTCTGGACTAGTTGAAGTCTCCGGGTGCTCTTCAAGGGGAGCCCCATGTAGAGAGCATTGCAGTAGTCGAGACGAGAAGTAACGAGAGCATGAGTGACCGTGCATAGGGCATCCCGGTCCAGGAAGGGACGCAACTGGTGGATCAGGCGAACCTGATAAAAAGCTCTCCTGGAGACGGTCGCCAAATGATCTTCAAAGGACAACCAACCATCCAGGAGCACGCCCAAGTTGCGTACCTTCTCCATCGGGGCCAACAACTCGCCCCCGATAGACAGCTGCATCTGCAGCTGACTGTACCGAGGTGCCGGCATCCACAGCCACTCCGTCTTGGAGGGATTAAGTTTGAGCCTGTTCCTCCCCATCCAGACCCGTACGGCTTCCAAACACCGGGACAGCACTTCGACAGCTTCGCTGGGGTGGCCCAGGGTGGAAAAGTACAGCTGGGTATCATCAGCGTACAGTTGGTATCTCACCCCAAAGCCACTGATGATCTCACCCAGCGGCTTCATATAGATGTTGAACAGGAGGGGTGAGAGAATCGATCCCTGCAGCACCCCACACATGAGGCGCGTTGGAGTCGATCTCTGCCCCCCTGTCAACACCGTCTGCGTCCGGTCAGAGAGGTAGGAGGAGAACCACCGATAAACAGTGCCTCCCATTCCCAACCCCTCCAACCGGCGCAGCAGGATATCATGGTCGATGGTATCAAAAGCCGCTGAGAGGTCTAATAGGACCAGGGCAGAGGAATAACCCCTATCGCTGGCCCTCCAGAGATCATCCACCAGCGCGACCAAAGCTGTCTCCGTACTATATCCGGGCCGAAAGCCGGACTGGAACGGGTCTAGATAGACAGCTTCATCCAGGTACTGGGGTAGCTGACATACCACCACACTCTCTACAACCTTCGCCGTAAAGCGAAGATTGGAGACTGGCCGGTAATTCCCTAAAACAGCTGGATCCAGGGAAGGCTTCTTGAGGAGGGGTCTCACCACCGCCTCTTTCAAGGCAGCAGGAAAGACCCCCTCCCGCAAAGAAGCATTTGCAATCCCCCGGAGCCAGCCTCGTGTCACCTCCTGTGTAGCCAGTACTAACCAGGAGGGGCACGGATCCAGTAAACATGTGGTGGCATTCAGCCTACCCAGCAACCTGTCCATGTCCTCGGGAGTCACAGGGTCAAAATTATCCCAAACCACCTCAACAAGACGGGTCTCGGAACTCTCGTCTGGATCTACCCAATTTTGATCCAATCTGTCCCGAAGCTGAACGATTTTATCGTATAGATAACCATTAAACTCCTCGGCACGCCCTTGTAGGGGGTCCTCCCGCCCCTCCTGTTGAAGGAGAGAACGGGTCACCCGAAACAGGGCGGCCGGGCGGTTATCTGCCGACGCAATGAGGGAGGAAACGTAGGCACGTTTCGCATCCCTCAGTGCCACTAGATAGGTCCTGCTATAGGACCTAACTAGTGTCCGGTCAGCCTCAGAATGGCTGGATCTCCAGACACTCTCTAGGCGTCTTCTCCGGCGTTTCATCTTCCTCAGCTCCTTGGAGAACCAAGGAGCTGGTTGAGACCGACGCCAGGTCAGAGGCCGCAAAGGCACGACACGGTCCAAAGCTCCAGCCGCGGCCTGTTCCCAGGCCGCGACTAGTTTTTCAGTCGTGCCGTGGGCCAGATTCTCGGGAAGCGGCCCAAGCTCCGTCAGGAACCTCTCAGGGTCCATCAGGTGCCTGGGACGGAACCAACGCCTTTGTTCCATCTCCCTGCGGCGGTGGATAGCGGTCTGAAAGTCCAGACAAAGGAGAAAATGATCTGACCATGACAAAGGGTCGATAACTAAATCTTTTAAAATCAGATCATTCAACCACTGGCCAGAGATAAAAACCAAGTCTAGGGTGCCTCCCCCAATGTGAGTAGGGCCATCAATTAATTGAGTCAGGTCCATGGCCGTCATGGAAGCCATGAACTCCCGAGCGATCGAGGATGCCGTACCAGTTGATGGCAAGTTGAAATCCCCCATGACCAACAGTCTAGGGGTTTCAACTGTCAACCCAGCTAGCAACTCCAACAGCTTGGGCAGTTATGGCCACTTGCTGCCAGCATTAACATCAACAAATATCAATACATGGAAGCTGCAATAAATTTGACCAGTGAAACACCATAGGCGTGATAGAGGACCATAAGGTGCAACTGAAATAATATCACCTATTGCTCTTTGAAAGATTTCTAGCATGCTGGTGATTGATTTCTCAAGACTTTTCTGAAACAAATTAACAATATTTCAGAAAAGTGCTGAAATGAGAGGCAATTAGTTGGTGAAAGTGATGACCTAGAAATCAGGAGACTGTAGGTGCTAGGCCTCTCTTAGGCATGAAAGTTATTTGGGGTGGCTGGGTGACTTTGGGTCAGTTGCTGTCTCTCAGCACCTCCTTGGGCTGTTACTGTGGGGCAAATAGGAGATAGGAGGTATATTACTTGTTTTGAGTGAACGTTGTTGTTGTTGTTGTTTTTTCAAGGATGAGATAAAGATCTAATAACAATAAACTCATAAACCAAAATAGCGCAACTGACGGGTTGATGGAGCAAAGAAGGGAATATGAACAATACTCTATTAGTCTATAAATCGGATATTGTGTTTTGGACATATGTTTATAGTTTATCCTTGTGTATCACATTTTTTATAGTATTTTGATTAAAAATTAGAGGGTTTGCTCCTCCACAGGTATAGACAGCATTCTGCAAAGACAGTTTGACTTGAAAACATAATAGACAGATACATATATGTGTCTGTGTCAATGCAAGTGTTTGAAGACAAGAGTTGGAAACAAAATACAATTTGAGAGACTAAACTGTCCTTAAGGATGCTGCCTCTGTAAAAGTGGTTACAGTCCTTGTCTTCTTTTATTAATGGATTGTCAACAACGCACAAAGTTCAGAAGAAAGCACCTACATGTCATGAATAAGAGACATTTCTCTTCTTGCATTCCTCTATATCCTGAGAAATCAGCAGTCAGCTATAAACTGAGCATTGCCTCCTTTTTAGTCACTTACCTTTTCACCTTTTTCTTCCTTGTCACTGAAAAACCAGTCTGACTGTGGGGGAAAAAACAAAGGAGAAATCAGAGAACCAAATAAAATGAAGCATATACTGTATATATAGAACACAATGTTAAAGGAAATCACAGCAGGGTGATTACAAATGTTGGGCTGTGAACCAGATTTTATTTCTAGCTTTTAACTATTCATGAGGGACATATAGCTTATTACATCCTATAACATCTTGAATCTCCAAAGACCTATGCAAGGGTCCTCTTTGTAGACTTTAGTTCAGCATTTAATACCATCATTCCAGACACTCTTCTAACTAAGCTAAACCAGCTACAGGTACCTCAGCAGATTTGTAAGTGGATGACAAGCTTCCTAACAAACAGGAAGTAGCAGGTGAAGTTAAGCAGAATCACATCAGATACCTATACAATTAGTACAGGGCCCCCCCAAGGCTGTATGCTCTCCCCACTTCTCTTCTCTCTGTATACCAATGACTGCATCTCCAATGATCCAGCTGTCAAACTATTGAAGTTTGCAAATGACACAACAGTGATCGGTCTCATTGACAATGATGAATCCGCATACAGACAGGAGGTTGAACGACTAGCCTCGTGGTGCGACCAGAACAAACTGGAACTGACACACTGAAAACTGTAGAAATGGTGATAGACTTTAGGAGAAACCCTTCCATACTTCCACCTCTCACAATACTAGACAACACAGTATCAACAAGAGACCTTCAATTTTCTAGGTTCTACCATATCGCAAGATCTAAAATGGACAGCTAACATCAAAAATGTCATCAGAAAAGGACAACAAAGAATGTTCTTTCTGCGCCAACTCAGAAAGCTGAAACTGCCCAAGGAGCTGCTGATCCAGTTCTATAGAGGAATTATTGAGTCTGTCATCTGCACCTCTATAACTGTCTGGTTTGGTTCTGCAACTCAACAAGACAGACACAGACTTCAGAGGATAATTAGAATTGCAGAAAAAACAATTGCTACCAACCTGCCTTCCATTGAGGACCTGTATACTGCACAAGTCAAAAAGAGGGGTGTGGAAATATTTATAGACCCCTCGCATGCTGGACATAAACTGTTTCAACTCTTATCCTCAAAACGACGCTATAGAGCAGTGCTGTTCTGTCCTCCTCTGCCTCCGTCTGAATGATGGCTTAATTAGCCGGCACTATCAGCTCTGGCAACAAAAGAACCAGCGTCTGCCAAGAGCCTTCGTTATCTTCCACAACGCTGGTGAGTCACAAACTTCAGCTCTGGTCAATCAGTGGATTTGCCTGTTACAAAGAGACACAGCAGCTCTGGCTGCCTTTTATATCCTGTGGGGTGTGGCTCCATGACTCAACACTTCCTAAGCCTGCCCCACCCTTGCTTCTGTTGTTCCCTCCTCTCCTGCCTATGAAACCAAGCCTGATTGCCGTCAGCTGGGTCTGCAGGCGTGGCTGGGGGGGGGGAGAATCAGGGGATGGAGGCCTCGTTATCTCTTCCACCTGGCCTGTTTCTGGCTCCTGGAGCTGAGCCAGGCAAGCCGGTGCTCCCGAGGTAAGTCCTGATGGCCCTTCCCCCTCACTGTCCAAGTCACTTTCTGGCAGCAGGCCTGGCTCCAAGTCACTTCCGGGCATGGGGCCAGGTTCGGGGGCTGGAGTCACAACAACTGCACACCAGAACAACTAGACATAAGAACAGTTTTTTTCCTGAATGCCATAACTCTGCTAAACAAATAATTCCCTCAACACTGTCAAACTATTTACTAAGTCTGCACTACTATTAATCTTCTCATCGTTCCCATCACCCATCTCCTTCCACTTATGACTGTAACTTTGTTGCTTGTATCCTTACGATTTATACTGATACTGTTTCCTGATTGCTTATTTGTAGTCTATGACTATCATTAAGTGTTGTATCATTAAATGTTAAATTTGTACCCTATGACTATCATTAAGTGTTGTAAGTGTTGTACCTTGATGAAGGTATTTTTTTTATGTACACTGAGAGCATATGAACTAAGACAAATTCCTTGTATGTCCAATCACACTTGGCCAATAAAAATTCTATTCTATTCTATTCTATTCTATTCTATTCTGTTCTGTTCTGTTCTGTTCTGTTCTAATTGAACCCAGAATTGCCTATAAAAATGCTATCTCTCTGGGAAGGCTGCCTGTCTACTACAATATTTTTAAGATAAAATTCTCAGAAACTAGAAATGTTTTCTCTGCAAAATGGCTTTCAGGGTTTGAGGTGAATATATTTGTAATTCTATAAACATTTGCCAGTAGGTACTCTCTCCCCCCCTCTTACACTCAACACTGATGCTTATTTCCCCCCAGAAAAAGGAAGTTAGCTTTAGTTTCAAATTCAAATAAACTTTACAGTCTGTTGTAAGATTTGTGCATTCATTCCACCGCTGACTTAATGTTCAAAGCTAATTCAATATAATTTATATGCTCTGAATCATTGTGTGAAGTCATACATGATTACTGCCCTAAATTATAAATATGCGTCTTAAAGTCAACTGATACATCTTATAAATACCCCAACATTTTTGAGGTAAGCACTTGATACTTTCTCTGGTCTTCTGCTTCTGTTCATTTAGAATTGATCATATTTTACATGCTAATGTGGCACACTAGATAATCCAAAAAGCACCTGCCATGTTGGCACAAGTTCACTGCTTACTGAAATTAAATTGAACATTTTAAAACAAAAAGCCTTATACAGAACCATTCGTTGAACTTCTGAATGAGAAAGTTACCAACTCTTTTGAAAGAATTTGGGCATGCCTAAAGAATGAGGAGATACAAAACTAGAGCATGATTGGCTCTTTCCAGCTATAATGAAAGCTGGGCCAAGACCAAGAAAATCGAAGCTGAAATCTCTATTTAGCTATAACGTTAATTGAGTAATTTGGAACCAAACATTTTTTTCTCAGTCCACTATATTAAACAAGATTGGTGTAAGGATAAAAAGAGGAAGTGAGAGAAAAGAATGGTGTACACCAACATAACCTTCTGAAGAAATAGACTGCATATAAATACCATATACTATTTATGAAGAGCATGATCATAAAGGCATAGTAAATAAATTCCCTTCTTCTGCGCTAATGATCACTGGGGATTACTGAAATATATCTTTACAACTCTAATAAAACAATAGAAAGGTTTTTTTAAATTATCTAAAAATAGAGATCCTTTGAACTATTTGCAATCAATCCTGTAATTGAACACTACAATTCAAGGTGAAGGATTTGCACACTATTAAATAAAGAACTGGGTGGTACTAATTAGCAGAATTAATATTCTAATAAAGGGCCTTATTATTTTGTTTTCCTTCGACTTTAGTATTATTACTGCCCTTAATTTATTTAAAACAGCAAAGGGGAAAGTATGATTCCCCATATGATCCTGAATTACAAATACTGCTGCTAGTACCTGTCATTCAGTAATATCTAGCAGATCACACATTCCCCATTCTCTCTATAGAACAATCGTCCCCAGATTGAGCATCTTACCAACAAATACTTGGGATTCATTTGATGTTACATTTAATGACAACACCAAGCAAGGATTTCTGAAGACAATTTTAAAAACAACTCATATGCATAATTATTGATATATATAGAATCAGACCCCTCTAAATTGTTCACTACTTAGATCCCCCACTTGCTCCTTACGTGTTGTATGAGGGTCTCCACGATTTTATAGCGATCAGGCATATGTGTCACCATGTCAGTCATGTTATCCTCCGATGTTCGAACTAGCGTGGGACCAAATACCAAGGCAAGATTCCGCGGCTCCATCTGCAATACAATCCATTGCATTTTTGTTTCTATAAGAAGATCACTTGTCAACAAGGCTGGAGTGAAGTTATACATCTTATCTCTGCACTCATGTCACATTAGTCTCTCTGCTTTGAGTTCTAAGAAAGCCCTATGATTTTTTTCATGCACCTCATCCACAAAGAACTACTTCAAATATGGAAATGAGCCAAATTCAAGGGCAATTTAGAGTCAAAGAAGTCAGATTTCTAAATTCTGCAAGACACAAACAAGCATGGCAGGGTTCATGTAGCAAGAAGGGATGCTGCAATTAGTACACTCATTTCACATTCTCCTAACACAATGGGGGAATTAGAAAGTCTGTTATTTATACAGCTCTTTCATTACAGATATCTCTTTGTGGAATTTGGTAAGGAAGGGAGCAAATTGAAAATTTATAAATTTACTTTTATGTAAGGACTCCAAACAGAATCATTCAAGAAAACAGGCCTAGAATACCATACGGGAGTTAATATATATAATAACAAAGTTGGAAGGAACCTTGGAAGTCTTCTAGTCCAACCCCCTGCTTAAGCAGGAAACCCTACACCACTTCAGACAAATGGTTATCCAACTTCTTCTTAAAAACTTCCAGTGTTGGAGCATTTACAACTTCTGGAGGCAAGTTATTTCACTTATTAATTGTTCTAACTGTCAGGGAATTTATCCTTAGTTCTAAGTTGCTTCTCTCCTTGATTAGTTTCCACCCATTGCTTCTTGTTCTACTCTCAGGTGCTTTGGAGAATAGTTTGACTCCCTCTTCTTTGTGGCAACCCCTGAGATATTGGAACACTGCTATCATGTCTCCCCTAGTCCTTTTCATTAAACTGGGCATACCCAGTTCCTTCAACCGTTCTTCATATGTTTTAGCCTCCAGTCCCCTAATCATCTTCGTTGCTCTTCTCTGCACTCTTTCCAGAGTCTTTCTAGACTTCACCAATGTACAATAGGGGAGAATTTCGTTTAAACCCATTCAAACTCTGCTTAGGCCATTCCTAAAATATGTTGCTGGGTAATGAAAAAGGTGAATTCTGGGCTTTTGTACATAACCACCACATGTGATAGATAAAGATAAAGACATGGTTGGAAGAGACGCTGGAACAAAACATAGATCTGAAACCAAAATTATTTCTACTAGGAATAACAGAAGAGAAATATGGCAAAGGATTGATATACTTAATGCTGCATGTCATAACAGCAGCAATATTGGTTTATGCACAATACTGGAAAAATGAAGGAACCACACACACACACGGAAGAAGAAATAATAAAGAAAATCTTGGTCTGCGCAGAAATGGACAGGCTGACACTAGAACTCAAAAATAAGGGTGAGACAGAATACTACGAAATCTGGAACAAACTGTATCACTGGTTGGAAAGGAGGAAAAGGAATTAAAGCGGAAAAGATTTAGGGTTTGTAGAATGAAAATGGACAATATTTAGACAAATATACAAATGAGGACAAGGGATATGTTTATAAGATCAGAGTAGTAATCTATGATAAATAGTAACCGTATTTGTTGTTATGTAAAAATATGTATGGAAATGTCACACTGTGTTCAATGTTTTTATTTATTTAATAAAAAACTTTTTTTTTAGAAAAAGGTGAATTCTGGGGACTTCCAGGAGAGATTTGACAAACTGAAAATAGCTTTTGCAGAGCTGATGACCATGACAATGACCAAGGAACCAGTTTGGTAGATTGGTTCCATGGAACCTCTCCAGATAAGGAAAGGATGGGCAATTGCTCATGTATGCTCTTGATGAAGATACCAAAGGACAATGGTTTTCCATGAATTTGAATGACATGAGACCAAGGATTAGCGATCTTACTTGCAATGGCCACTGTCCCTTTTAAAGGACAATAAGTTTGAAAACTATCGCACCATTGCACTCATTTCACATGCTAGTAAGGTTATGCTTAAAATCCTACAAGCTAGGCTCCAGCAATATGTGGATCGAGAACTACCAGAAGTACAGGCAGGATTTCGTAGAGGCAGAGGAACTAGAGATCAAATTGCCAACATACGCTGGATCATGGAGAAAGCTAGGGAGTTCCAGAAAAACATCTACTTCTGCTTCATTGACTATGCTAAAGCCTTTGATTGTGTGGATTACAACAAATTGTGGCAAGTTCTTAAAGAGATGGGAGTACCAGACCATCTTATTTGTCTCTTGAGAAACCTGTATGCAGGTCAAGAAGCCACAGTGAGAACTGGACACGGAACCACTGATTGGTTCAAAATTGGGAAAGGAGTCCAGCAAGGCTGTATACTATCACCCTGCCTATTTAACTTATATGCAGAACACATCATGAGAAAGGCGGGGCTAGATGAATCAAAAATTGGAATTAAGATTGCTGGAAGAAATATCAACAACCTCAGATATGCAGATGATACCACTCTAATGGCAGAAAGCGAAGAGGAACTAAAGAGTCTCTTGATGCAGGTGAAGGAGGAAAGTGCAAAAGTTGGCTTGAAACTCAACATTAAGAAAACTAAAATCATGGCATCCATCCCTTTCAATTCCTGGCAGATGGATGGTGAAGAAATGGAGGTAGTGACAGATTTTATTTTCCTGGGCTCCAAGATTACCGCAGATGGGGACTGCAACCAAGAAATTAAAAGACGCTTGCTCCTGGGGAGGAAAGCTATGGCAATTCTAGACAGCGTACTAAAAAGCAGAGACATCACCCTGCCAACCAAAGTGCGTATACACAAAGCTATGGTTTTCCCAGTTGCAATGTATGGCTGTGAAGGTTGGACCATAAGAAAGGCTGAGCGCCAAAGAATTGAGGCCTTTGAACTCTGGTGCTGGAGAAGACTCCTGCACTTGGAGTGCAAGGCGAACAAACAAGTCAGTTCTAGAGGAGATCAACCCTGACTGCTCTTTAGAAGGCCAGATCCTGAAGATGAAAACTGAAATACTTTGGCCACCTAATGAGAAAGAAGGACTCACTGGAGAAGAGCCTAATGCTGGGAAAGATTGAGGGCAAAAGAAGAAGGGGATGACAGAGAATGAGGTGGCTGGATGGAGTCACTGAAGCAGTAGGCGTGAGTTTAAATGGACTCCAGAGGATGGTAGAGGACAGGAAGGCCTGGAGGAATGTTGTCCATGGGGTCGCGATGGGTCGGACACGACTTCGCAATTAACAACAACAAGTTTGAAAATCTCACTTTCTAATCACTTTCAGAAATTGCCTATTAGCCATTTAAAGCTATTAGAGACCATCCAAATGGCAAGATTGAAAAATTGGATGAGTCTGAACAAAACAAAATTAACTTTTTATTTTAAGAACTTAAAGAATCTGAAATAAACAGCAAAAATATTATATAATGTGAATTCTGGTTCAATCTACAGATTATAAAATTAGTTGGCAATCCATTCACAAAAATAATAAATGGGTAAAAGATTCTTGTGCTTCTTAGTTAGAAGTACATATTACAAGGAAATACAAAAAAGTAAGAATTCTTTTAAGAAACAAGTGATTTAAATTATATATGGAATTCATTTACTGCTTATTGTTTCATATGCTACGGTATTGATGTTAAATCCCTTTTTTTAAAGTGTCTGGAATTATATTATTCTGAAGGTTAATTGAATTAAAATAGATGGATAGGGGAAGGGAGGGAAGGGAGGGAAGGAGGGAGGGAGGAGAGAAGAAGGAAGGAAGGAAGGAAGGAAGGAAGGAAGGAAATTTCTTCTTGGGACACAACTGTCCATTCAAGCTTCAGGCTAAATAAATTAGGATAGCAATCAAGGAAGGAAGAGACTGAGGGAGATTTCCTTTTGAGGCAGAATTGTTCATTCTTGCTACCAAAGCAAAAACCTTTCAGTGTTAAATTCTTGGGAAAAGATTCCCACTCTAATGAATATTCAACAGGTGATCTTTTACATTCCAATACAGAAAGTTTTTCCTAACCGTAATCCACAAACACTACAGCCTTTCTTTCACCTGAGAATATGCAGGAATTACAGAAATACAGGTTACAGAACTAGCACAGGTTTCTTCATTGGTGAACTTCAAATATATTGGGCTGTTATGCCTATCATCCCCGGTATTTATTCCAATAATTGGAAATCATAAGAACACATTGGAAGAGAATCAGATTGGTAAACAGAAGTTTGAAAGATAAAGCTGGTAAATTCACAGTTAAAATCTTAGTGATATTTGAAGAGTTGTATCCCACAATCAAACTAAAAATTCAATTTCCTAGATCATGTACCTCTTAATCCTTCTTTCCATGAAATAGTTGAATATTCTGTTGTACACAGGCTACTGGGTAGGGAAGGGAAGGTGAGTGCAGTGAGCAAACATTACCTTATTCTTCTCAGAATGGTCTGCAATTGTCTTGAGGTGTTCCACCAGGAACTTGAGAGTCTCATAATAATGGCCTGGCAAATCCCGGATCTGAATCAGAGATGGAAGAAACATATTTTAAAAAATCAATCAGGAGTGTTTATTTGTCTCATTTTATGACTGATGCTGTTGCAAGATCCTATTCCAATTCCAATTTTTGCTTTTTAAAAATGGACACAAAAGAAGTGGTACCATAGGAACATGTCAGCTCTAGAATTCCACTGTCCTTCCATAGTGTATATTTACTCTTGTAAGATTTTTTAAAGCATACCAATAATATGTATATTTGTATGTCCTGCACTATGATAAGGCTAGACAATGTTTCTTAATGGTTTCATGTTCTCTGCTCTTTAGGAAAATTATGTTTTTCTTCCCTTAGTATTGCCCACTATTTCTCGCATTAATGCTGTGTGACATTCCCACCTCAAGCTTATTTTTTGTTACCCAGATGGCTTTCAATTGAATGAAGATGCTTCATGTTCTCAATTCTTAAGAAAATAAAATATAAAAACTTCAAAAGACATATAAAGGAACTGACAAGCCACCAGTTATGATACAGTGAGCTTAATACATTGGAAAAGAGGAAAGAAGGAAAAGGGAAGCATGCTTGGCAGTGATATATACAATAAAAGAACCAGTTTACAGATCTGTATCAAGCAAGCATTATTACAAGCCCATTCTATCCCCTACTACAGGAGAGTGATTTCAAAATATCTGAGCAATCTGGGTCGTTCTCTACAACAATACCTTCTTTTAAAGTTGCACAACGTGATATATCAGGATTCAAAGTACGGGCTTATAGAATAAGTTTTCTAATTGTTTTTTATAGTGTATTTATGTATCTATGTGTTTTTTTAAGTGCCTGTAAACCGCCCTGAGTCCTTCGGGAGATAGGGCGGTATATAAATATGATTAATAAATAAATAAATAAATAAATAAAGCAAGTATTCTACGGTCTAGGTGTCTCCAATGAAGCTGATGTATTGGTGGTCAGAAGTTGTACTCACTGCCTAGATATATTAAGCTCAATATAATCTTCAGTGGCTCAGAAAGACTTCTGATTGGAATCTATCTCTGGCTAGTTTAAAATGCTAGAGACTGAATCTTCAGCATAAAAGGAAGTGTTACTTTTCATTATGATGGTTGTTCCTTGTTGGAGTGCAGAAAGCATACAGGAGAGGCTCAGCCATCCTATCCTGGATACTCTCCATTCCCCTATCCCACCCCCAATAAAGAAAGAAAGAAAGAAAGAAAGAAAGAAAGAAAGAAAGAAAGAAAGAAAGAAAGAAAGAAAGTAAGTAAGTAAGTACTATCACTGAACTGCAGCCTTTCCTTTCAAAGCAGAGACCAGATGTTGATATTTCCCCATATAGTCATCCAAGGAAAAAGCCAGCAGGACATTCCAGGGGCTTACCAGTTTGCGTAAGGTTTTCATCCTTTCACTGGCATCTTCAATCCGGTTGGCTTCAATAAAGTCATTGTATTTATCTTGAAAAGAAAAACATTTCTGATTTGTGGTATCATTTTAGGACGAAACAAATTGAGCAGTTCAGAACAATTTGAGAATGAGGTTCAAAATACATCTTGAAAGACCATTCGTTTCTACATTCTGATTTCAGCTTTGGGATTGGACGTTGAGATATCTAGAGCTGCTGCTAATTTCTAAGTTCACTTACTAATTTAATTTCTTAAATCTGAAATCCTGAATTCGTTTAATTTATTTAATTTCTGTGTTAGATCTAAGTGGTAAGAATAATTAGGAAAATTCTTGCCTGTAAATTTGGGTTGGGGGGGAGAGATACAACATTCACTTTTATCATAGCCATGAATAAGTACAGCGTAGTATTTAGAGGGGAAATAAACAAATTTCTGAAAAACTAGGTGTGATTTCAAACACTTTCCAAAAGAAAGATGGGATTAAAAAAATAAACCTTGGTTATCATGGCTAAATTATCTGTAATCTATGGGACCTATATAATCTGGTATACCTGGTGTACCTTAAAGAAAAAAGACAGGAAAGGAAAAACTATCTTAAGGTAACTGCTTCTTAGCTATTTAGAAATTTAAAACATGATATACACCTTGATCTCCCCAAAGTTTGGTTGTTTGTTGAAAAATATATATTAACTGAATTTCTTTCATTTATTTATTTTTCTTGTCGCATCCTATTCTCTTCCATCCAACAATAGACTGGATTCCTCCAGCACAGCTTCATAGAACTCACACTAGCCTCAGCCTGAAAAAAATGGGGTTCCTGCAATCAACTATTTGAATTCATCCCTTACCTGACGCAAATAGAGAGTTAGTGAAATAAACATGCATTGCCATGTGAGTCTAACCCATTTTTACCAACTACAGTGTTTAGTTGAACATAAGAAACATGCAGCTCCTTTTCTTAACAAAACCTCATTTATAGATTGTAGTGAATAGACCTGAAAAGGTCAAAGAGTGCAGAAGTTGTGTTGTTGTTTTTTTGAGACCCGGAAATAGGAGGCAAATTGGGAAAATTTCAGCCTTACTGGTTTGGGAGAATATAATTCTAGCAGGCTTCTTGAGAACTTTACAACTTGCCTGGCTAAAACATTTGATTTCTTCCCTCCTGAAAATAAACTATGCTTTCTCTCTCCCTGCTAAACGCAGGGTACCTTGGGAATCTGCATTTGGAAATTCTTTATTTCCTGTGAAAGAAAATAGATTTTTGCAGGCAGCAAAAGTATTACATAAAGAATTTCAGACATTGGGGAAAGAAATCCACTTCCCTTCCTGGTGTCTTGCCACTATTTATGCTTTAATCAACTCCCCACTGTGACATAACTACCGGGGCATTCTTTTCTCCATCTTCTTCTAAAATAATTAGATGAAATAGTCCTTACCTCAGCACACAACACATATTGCCATGCAGTGATATGCATTGTGGTATTATTACCACAGTTGGACCATGGAATGTGCTGCTATGAGAACTGCATTACAAAAGCAAGTTACCAGAGAAGTAAATCGTTTTTCCCACTTCCCACAATCACATTCCAATTGAAACTCAGGCCCTAAAAGCCTGAATCAGGTCCTTTTCTATCAGTTCTTCAAAAATGAAACTGAAGCTGAACCCTGAGTGATTTTGTAATACCAATTTCTACACCTCTTAGACAAATGTGATTTATCAGTTCTGGCTTGGGCAAGAGAGAAACTATGCTCTGAATCAACCAGAAAAAGATCATATAGAGTCCCTTAGAAACCAAAGGTTAATATTTCCTGTCTGAATTTCTGGGGGAAATCATCTTGCTATCCTGACTGGTAAAGCAGCCAACGATAGACTGGTAGACCGCCATCACTCACCGTCGGTAAACAGAGGCTCTGGGAGCTTCCGGAAGAAGGACTTCAAGAGGCTGCAAATAACATTCAAGTCCTGCCATCTCTGGGGTTGGAGAATGGAAAGAGTTATTTGATACTTATTTCAATTTTGATTTTCACTTATTAGTATTATACAAAACATTTTGCATCTCCGAAACTCCATAAAGCATGTTGAGATCAAACTTTTTTTTTAAAAAAAAAGCTGCATTATTTATTTTTCCAAGATTTTTAAAGAAGGCAAATGGCCCTGATCAGGGCAACCAACATTAATTGGCTTCATCCAATCGGATTGGCAAGTTATAATACGCTGTCTGCACAATTATCAGGCAAGTGAGTATTTTGACAATACCACTGTCTTTACGCATACTTTTCACTTTCAAACTATATAAACTTGAATGCTTAGTGGATATAAGCATACCAGGTGATGTGTATTTGTGTAATGAAGGAAGATGGGACCTAAGGAGATCAACACCCTATATCAAGGTATGCATAATTATTAAGCAGCTTCTTTTTCTTAGGCAACATGGGACAAAAAAGAGATTTAACTGACTGAAAAGTCAAAAGTCTTTCAGAGAGATGTAGCACTCTTGAAATTGCTAAGATATTGGGGGATAATCACAAAACCATCAGACCTTTGTTGCAAATAATCAACAGGGTCACAAGAAATGTGTTGAGAAAAAAACATGCAAATTAACTGCCAAAGATTTGAGCGGAATCAAACGTGAAGCTACCAGGAACCCATTATCCCCCAGTGCTGTCATATTCTAGGACTGCAACCTACCTGGAGTGCCCAGAAGTACAAGGTGTTCAGCGCTCAGAGACATAGCCAAGGTAAGGAAGGCTAAAACCTAACCATCGCTGAACAAGACACATAAGTTGAAGTGACAAGACTGGGCCAAGAAATATCTGAAGACAGATTTTTCAAAAGTTTTATGGACTGATGAGATGAGAGTGACTCTTAACAGACCAGATGCATGGGCCCTTAGCTGAATGGGGACAGAACTCCGCTTCGACTCAGATGCCAGCAAGGTGGAGGTGGGATACTGGTACGGGCTGATATAATTAAAGATGAGTTAGTTGGAACTTTTTGGGTTGAAACTTTACTTCCAAACCTAGTGCCATTTTTTAGAAGATACTTTCTTCAAATAGTGGTAAAAGTAGGAAAAAGTTTGCATTTTTCAAGAAGACCATGACATTTATGCAGGACAATGTTCCACTGCATGGCTAGCCAGTAAAGGCCTTAAAGATGACAGAATAATGACATGGCCTGCTTCCTTACCTGTTCTAAACCCTATTGAGAACTTGTGGGTCTTTCTTAAATGGGAGATTTATGGTAAAGGAAAATAGTACACCTCTCTGGACAGTGTTTTGGGAGGCTGTGGTTTCCGTTGCACGAAAAGTTGATCATCGGTAGATCAAGAAACTGACAGACTCCATGAATGGAAGGCTTATGACTGTTATTGAAAAGAAGGGTGGCTCTATTGGTCACTGGTTTGTTTGTTTTTTAAATGTCAGAAATGTTTATTTGTATATTTTGAGTTCTTTATTATTCTCACTTTAACAGATGAAAATAAATGAGTGAAATGGGAACATTTTCATTACCATTTATTATGCATTTAGTTGCATAATAAATCTGCACACTAATAGTTGCCCAATAATTATGCACACATAGATATTCTCCTAAGAAAACCAAAACCTTTCTTAAATACTCAGGTTTGAGGTTTATTAACATTTACAAGAGCACTGTAATTGTTCAATAATGAAATTAATCCTCTAAAACACAACTTGCCTAATAATTGTGCACACAGTGTAGGAAGGTGCATTTTATGCATTTGCAAGTATATTGGTAGTCTTCTACTAAAGAAGCCTATTCCCTACTTTTCCTGGGTCTGCACACAAGATTAACAGAAGGACATATTTATACTTTCACAAAGGACTTTAGAGTAAGCTTATGCATTAAGATTCTAAATTTCCACTGTTTTGAGTAAGAACTCCTGTTGCCAAGCTGACCCAGGAAATGAAAATTGCAATCCAGAAGACATGGAGTACAAACTGTTTAAAGTGCTCAAAATAATTATGATATATTCACTTTTATAATCTTTGCAAGAACTCTCAACAATAGGAGAGTGATATTTTCTTCACACTATTAATAATAAGATTAAGACTGATAAGAAGCTAAGACAAAGTAATAAATGTTATTAGTATCTGCATTATTTATTCATTTTTATTTATTTGACACATTTATTTGCAGCCTATCTTGCCAGGTCTTCTAATAAAAAGGCCATTGTGGACTGGCTTTGGATCTACTCTGCAACTAACCCAAAAGAATACATATGCATACCTCATATGTAAACACAGGTACTATAAGCAAATGACAGCTAGGTGTCAGTACTATCTAATAATACTGGGATATTTTTTCCAATAGCAGTGAAGACAGCAGAGTATATGAGCTAAGCAATCTTATTCTCACCTCATCTTGCAAGTTGATTTCTGCTGCCCCTTTGTTTAGTTGTTCTTGTAGGCTGGATACCACAGCATTGTTCCCTGGGACTCGATAGATGCCCATGTATTCTAAACCTTTGTCTTCCACTACCTTGCAACAGGCTTCCACAATCAAGGGGATTTTCTGTGGAAGACAAGATGATAAAGATACTGGTACCAGTGTTGGGAACCTTAAAAGGATCCTTTTTTGTGCAGTAGAAACAATTTGAAGCCTAAACTCAAATCCAAGTACTCTGGAGCACCTTCCAGAACTGACTACTAATGAATCCATGTTCGAAGCTTGGATTCTTGTCTTTTAAGTGGGAATGAAATTCAAGAATGAGTTTCATATTTCCAAAGAAACCACAAACAATATTATGCTCCAATCAGATCTCAAGCCATGTTAATTTTGCTAACATTATGTTCCATCTTTCTTATTTAGGAACATGTTATGTGGACATTCCTCAAGACATAACGCTATACCTGAGCAATCCAGTTCTTCCCATTACATCAAAACTCAATTTCCTTTACTGCCATTCCCCACTTCCCAATTCAGCATAGATCTCTTTCCTTGCATATACTTGCCTACATGTTTACTAAACCAAGAAAACAGGCTAAGCTGTATTTATGTTCTAAGTAGAAGGCTCACAAATTAGATCCCGTGGCAGATTATTGGACATGTTGAAGTGATAACAGTTTTCCTTTAACAAAGTTCCCAAGACACTGTTCTTTTCTAATGCCGAATAAAAGACCTAGTGCAATTGAAAAGACTACCTTGTTGTCAGGAGCTGGCTGGCAGTCTTCTAACTTTATACCAAATGCTCTTGGAAGAGGTTTCTTGCTTTTCTTCATTAAGTTGATGCCCCAAGGTGCTTTCTGAGGAACAGTGTCATCTGGACAGAAGAGGGAGAAAAAGAGAAGACCATTAACTGAGAAGTAGAAATGGTAGAGAAAAATAAAAACAGCTGATCAGTCAAAGATGTATTTAAGGTCAAGTTTATGAAAAAAGTGTTAAATGGGAAAAGGATACCTGGTGATAAGGTTTCTTTATAATGTTCTTATGATATAAGCAAGCTAAGGATGAATATTTTGAAACAAAGAATCCAACAGGGCAGAAGATATCAAAATAGGGGGAAATATAGCAAAAGTACTGATAACCAAAAAAATTATGCAGTCCAGTTATTATTGGAAGAAATAATGTGAGATGAGTAAGAAATCACATTTTATTTTATAGACTCATAACCTGCCTTACAGAGGATATGAATTTTCAGATTTATGACAAACAAAAAATTAATACATATATCAGAATATACTCAAAACAGATATTAAAATGAAAAATAATCTCAAAACCAATTAAAAAAGTATAATATAATGGATAGGATAGGATAGGATAGGATAACAGAACACAATTCTTTATTGGTCAAGTGTGATTGGACACACTTCCACACACAAGGAATTTGTTTCTGGTGCATAAGCTGTCAATCAGTGTGCATACAAACAAAGTGATAAGTCATAGGTCATAAATCATAGTCCAATCTTTTTCATAGTTGTTCCTTGTTTCATAAACAAAATTTGATATTATTTTAAGAACAATTCAATTGGTCCAATTCAGGGTGTAGGTTATCACCTTTAAAGATCTTCACGGCATGGGACTGGAATGCCTGGTCTTGTCACAGTTACATTGACTCATCTCACCCAGTCAAGCAAGGAGGGCATGCTACAAATCCCATCAATCAAAGAATTAATGGATTCACAGCATGTATGTCTACTGGTGTGTTCTAGGAGGAGGGCCTTCTCTGCAGTTGCTCCCATACTTTATAACACTTTACCTTTAGGGTGAGGCGAGGAAACCACTCTTCTCCTTGTTTAAAAGAGTGTTAAGAACTGGCTCCACCATTTACCATGGAAGTCTAAGAATGTATGCCACCCTGAGGATGGTTGATGGATTGAGAGCACTAACTCTGCTATGTTAACATTTTAGCTTTCTGGGCTTTTTAGCTTTCATTTTCACTTTTCACTTTTAAATTTTAATCTTGTTCTTAATTTTGTTTTTGACTATGCAAAATAAGCAAAGGTGGGACACATAATAAGATTAGGATTAGGAAATTAGGAAGCAGTATCAGACTACAAAATGTCAGAAATGAGTATTGGCTAGAGATAATGGAAGCTGTAGTTTAGCATATTTAGATAGTGTCATGGTGGGAAAGTGGGTCGATATAGTAATCCCTCATTCTGGAGGAACCGCACAAGCCTTCCATACCTTTTACTGTTACTCCATCTTGTCGTGGGGAGTAGGGTGGAGCTATTCCTGTTTGCTTCTGGCCTTCTGACTTCATCCCTGACACTCGAAGACCTTTGGGGGAAGAATCTGGTTTGGTCCCTGAGGAACTGAAAGGGGGGAAAAAACCATGCAAGAAATTGCTTCAAAACTCAGGAATAACCCACCCTACACATTCTGCATGTATAAACACAGAGAGGACTTCATTTATCAAGGCTCCCTTTGATTTAATGGCAAAACTCAAAGAAATGAAATACATTCTGGGAATGATAATATAGAAGTCCAAACTACTCTGTCAAGACTGAGAGCAGAAATTACAGAAGTGATTTCAATTTTTTTTATCCATAGGCGTGTATAGTGTTCTTCCATACATGTTTTTAATTTGTCCCTGATCGCTGTCCACACATAAATTCAGACCAAAATTAACAAGAGAAACAAAGCAGGGGCAAATGGAAGCTATAGGCTAAGACATCCCTCCCCAAAATACAACCTATTTTCACAAAAGAATCCCACCCTACTAGTGGTGGAGGGGAAGCTTCATGCTTGTATATACTGAGATGCTGAGATCACTGTACCCAAAGTTCCTTTACAAACTGATCTTCATCCAGATATTTAAAAGACTATAAACTGTAATAATTTAAAATATGTGTGTGTGTATATATGTATATATGTGTGTGCATGTGTGTGTATGAGGTATAAAGGTAAAGGTTCCCCTCGCACATATATGCTAGTCGTTCCCGACTCTAGGGGGCAGTGCTCATCTCCGTTTCAAAGCTGAAGAGCCAGCACTGTCCGAAGACATCTTCGTGGTCATGTGGCCGGCATGACTAAACGACAAAGGCGCACGGAACGCTGTTACCTTCCCACCAAAGGTGGCCCCTATTTTTCTACTTGCATTTTTTTTTTACGTGCTTTCAAACTGCTAGGTTGGCAGAAGCTGGGACAAGTAATGGGATCTCACCCCGTTACGTGACACTAGGGATTCGAACTGCTGAACTGCCGACCTTTCGATCAACAAGCTCCGCGTCTTAGCCACTAAACCACTGCATCCCATATGTATATGTATATAATTCTCTAATTTTTCAGTTTCCTCAAATAAATTTCCAGAGATCAAGTCCTTCAGTGATAAAGTGTAAGTTCTTTGTGAACCTCACTTTACAAACAGGGATTAATATAATCTATAGTGTTACATTCTTAGAAAACAAATCCCTGAATCATAAATACTTTTGTAAATCAGGCTGAAAAGAGTCCCAGTTCATCCCAAACCAATTTGGTGTAGTGGTTGAGGCATCAGATTAGAAACCAAACTCGGTCCCTACGAGTTCTAGTCCCACCTTAGTTATATAAACCAGCTGTGTGACCTTGGGCCAGTCACTTATTTGTTATTATAGGGAACATAGCAGGAGAAAGGAATAATAGATATGTCTGCTGCCTTGAGTATATAAAAAATAATAAAGAAATTTTATAAAATAAAATAAATATAAAAATGTATATAGCAATATTATTAATGGAGGTGTAGTCAGCAACTTGAATTTTCAAATGAAATAGACCAGATTCAGATTTATGATCTAAGAAATATGAAACTTAATTCTTGGCAGAAAAAGGGCTAATTCTCAAAGAGAAAGATAGTAAGATGGTAAGTAATTTACCTCACTTTTCGGTAATCATTTAGTTTCTTATTGATCAGTGCTTGGCTTGCAAACCCAGGGTCCTGGTGATTAAAAAAAAAGGAATACAGAAGGGAAGGGAGAAAAAAGAGACAAGGGATATGAGAACTCCGGTAAACTCTCATTTCAATGTTTTTCTATTTGACGAAACAATCTTTTTGCCAACTTTCTTGGAAAAGTTAAAATAAGTCAAAATAGTTTTTTGAATTACTGATGAAAAAGCTCCTGACGGTTCCAACAGTCTGATCTTTAAATATCTATATCTATATCTATATCTATATCTATATCTATCTATCTATCTATCTATCTATCTATCTATCTATCTATCTATCTATCTATCTATCTATCTATCTATCTATCTATCTATCTATCTATCTAACTGTATGGTGCAGTTACCCATGTTCCTACATAAAGAAAGGAACCTATTTAGTATTGTTGGAAATGAAACGTCTGCAAATTCTGTTCTGCAGTCTAAGGACTAACTGGAGAAAAACATAATTCTGCTCAATTATGAACTGAAAGAGCACCTTATAATTTAGTCAGATGACCAGCAGAGGTCACCATAATAAACTAATTGGAGCTTCCATCAGAAATTCCACATTAGAATAAAACTCTGGAACTGTAGAAATTTGATAATATTTTTCCCCAGGCTTTACAATTCTAAGATGCTATATGCACACAAATCACGAGCCTCCAAAGATTGCTTTAGGATACATTCCAGCAGCCATTGGCTATTCTGTTTGAAGTTTTGGTGAGTATAGTTCAGTAGCCTCTGTAGGCTTTATGTTCACAATTCTTGCCATGTTTTCATTCAGCGTTGCGACACTGGAAAATACCCAGAGATCTTTGTATATTGCAGGAAAGCCTCGGCTGTCCTTAGCCATACAACTTAATAATTACACGAAGCATTTGCAATTGGGTTCTTCCCAAGGGTGGAAGATAAATTAAGAAAAAGCAATGGTAGAACATCTAAAAGAAGTACATTTAGAGAACCAGTGGCAAAGCCACCAGGAGAACTACTTCTCACCTCGCCCTCGGCTTTGCTACTCTCCCTGATGGCTTTAATCCAGGCCAGCATGTCATCCCGGTCCTCGGCCTGAAAGAGACATTCACAGAAGTCAGCGGTCGTCAGCCGGAAGACGTGCTTCCTCTTGGTGTCACTGTAGGAGATGTCTACCAGGCACGCTCGGATGCTGATTGGTGGCTGCTCCTCCTCACCTGGGGGCGGGGCAAGGGCCACAGCCTCCCTTCGGTCCTTGCATAAGTAGAGCGAGTGTGCACGCAGGACAGCAAAGGCCCGTTTCCATTGCCGGATGCCTCCGCCAACTTTCTGCAGAGGGGAGAGGAAAGAAGGAATGAGACATGAGAAGGGTGAGGAGAAGAAAAAGATCCACAGGAGAGATGTAGAAAAAACAGAGTGAGAGATTGATGCAAATTTGTTGGGCACAAGGAATCAGAACAACTCCATGAAAAAGTATCTGCCAATGTAATTTCCTTATTATTATTCCCCTATTTATAAGAATCTTGCCAGACTAACTGCATTTTCTTGAGAACAAGCAATTACAGGTTTCAAGAGTCTGGCCTCTGTCTCTTCCTCTCATGGAAAGATTCCAAGCTACGCTCTTTACTCCCCTCCTTTACTGTAACTAAGATGGAAATTCCATCTTATATTCTGTCAACATGTTAGCTCAGGAGATGAATGTATTCTAGTGTTTCTCAATCTGGGCAGATTGTGGATTTCAACTTCCAAAAATGACCAGTATGCAATTCTACATAGGGTGCCCATATTAAGAAAGATTGCAACTAGCTTGACTCAGCTTGCTTAACTCAAAACCAAATGCCACGTAAGGTTAATCCTATGATCATTTCTTGCTTTCAACCTTCCATCTGGATTTATATTAAACAATTCATACCATCCTTTCTGTAGCTCTCCAGAATTTTATACTAGACCTACCTAGAAACGTGCTGAACCAAACCTAAACCCTTTGATGTGCAAAATTGGCATTCCACCATGATGCCAAAATTAAATTTATTTTCTAAAAATATAGCAATATAAACTGAACAATTAAGAATCTTCAAAAGTTAAAGCTCTCTTGTAATATTGAACAGATTTATTTTACAGATTTATACTTCTTGGTTTAAATCTGAAATTCAAACCAAGCACATTAACATGTCTGCTTATTTATAAAATTGTTTATTTATTTAGGTTTTATTTATAAAACCTAAAAAAAATAGGCTGCCAGAAAATGACTGGCACTTGTGCTGTTTTCATCGTGTCTCTTTAAGCCTTCTCCTCAACCTGCAGGGAAACATTGCCTATAAAAGCTGTGCTGAGAAATAGCTGATGGTTGTGATGGAAGGGGATGTTTATATCTGTGTGGAAGTAAAGCAGCTAAAAAGCTAATTTTGTCTAGCAATATTCACAAAGAGTAGGAATAGTAGAATTTATAAGGAGTAGTAATTAGAGTAGCAGTCGTTGGACTAGTAATAGCAGTGGGTAAGAGTGGAGTAGGAGTTAGTAATAGCTTGTGAATGCATGTGTGTTTGTGTGTGTGTTGTCTAGGGACCTGTGTTATATTGGATCTTTTGTGTTTTGAGCTCATGGAATTATTTATACTTAAAAGAACTCATGACTAAGTGGTAGAGGTGCGATGTCCAACAGAGTGTAACAACCATACAACCATATCATGCCATGAAAAAGCAAACATTAGGTGCAAACACAAAGGCAGGTTGACTGTTGTAGAGCTCAGACATTGCAGGAAACAGCCATCATACTGACTGCAGAAACCAGACCTTTTACCAGAACCTATAGTATACCACACAAACCGATATGGAAAAGGTAGCAAGGTAGATTCTCCCTTAGAAAAGACTACTCACCTTAATTAGAGCCAAGTATCCACCCTTGGCCTGTAGTTAAGCCAAAGAAGGCAGAATAGTCAGAAAAGGCTCAGAAACCTGGGCCAATATCATCATAGGGATGTTAAAGCAACAGAAGGAGTTTTCATTAATGGAAGATAACAATTGCTTTGGAGAGAGACAGGCCCGGTGGTGGGATTCAGCTGGTTCGGGTGAACTGTTAAATTGCTGCCTCGCCCCTTCCCTCCTTGCTCCTTCCCAGAGTCCCCACGTGCCCCACTTTGGCTCCAAGGTAAGTGCAGGGCAGCTTAGTAGCCCCAAAACAGGGTGCGGTTCCACCCCCCCCCCCGCGGCCTGTTTTCGCTACCAGGAGGTTTCAGTGAGGCTCCTAGGCCCAAAATGGGGTACGGGGGAGGGGCAAGGCACCCCCCCACGGCCTGTTTTTGTTTCCGGGGAATGCAGGAGGCGAAGTGCTGCCTGTCACACACCCTGGCCACGCCCATCCATTAGGGCAGAGAACCGGTTGCTAAATTATTTGAATCCCACCACTGGACAGACCAGAATGAGAAAGGAATGAAAGAGAGCAAGAAGAGAAGGTGGGGGACTTGCTTAAAAGGATAAAGTCATCAGATGGGGCACATTCACCTCTAGGGTTTTCAGAATGTACAGAGAGGGGAGGTGGTCCCAAAGACATAAAAATCTCTAAATTATCAAGAGGAAGAAGACATAGAGGCCTACTTTACCAGGTTTGAAATACCGGTAATTGGTAACTCTGGTAAATGGCCTAGGAGTGAGACTAGCCCTATGTTTAATAGGAAAGAGCTTATAATAGCTTTCAAGCAAGAGAAGTAACATTAAAGAGATAATTCAATAAAGGCATGATTTTCTTACCTCTATAGGGAGAAATTTAGAACCTATGACAAATGACAACCACGAAGGGATTCATGAATTGTGGGTGAGGTTAGAAGACTTAGGCAGGAAATGGTTGAGGCCAGATGAAAGGAGCAAAAAAAAAAAGTGGTAGAGGAAGTAATTTTAGAATAGTTTCTACAGATACTCCCTATTAAAGTTCGGTTTTGAACCTAACAGCACAACCCAGAAAAGGCAGTAGAATTGACTGCTTGGCAGTAAAAAGGTCATGAGTAGCAGTGAAATCCGGTTAGATCTATCTTTTTTTTTTTGTTTACATTTATATCCCGCCCTTCTCCGAAGACTCAGGGCGGCTTACAGTGTATAAGGCTCATTCTATTTGTATTTTTTTTTTTTACAAAGTCAACTTATTGCCCCCCCAACAATCTGGGTCCTCATTTTACCTACCTTATAAAGGATGGAAGGCTGAGTCAACCTTGGGCCGGGCTTGAACCTGCAGTAATTGCAGGCTGCTGTGTTTTAATAACAGGCTTCATAACAGCCTGAGCTATTCCGGCCCTTGCGTGAACTGGTAGCGCCAGCGGTGAGAGGCTCCGCCCATCCACCGGGATGTCATTATGTTCCATTTTTGAGCCTCTGTGCATGCACACTCACTCCCGAACCGATAGTGAAGGTAAGTGTATTTCACCGCTGGTCACAGGATATTAGAAAGGAAGATACCGAAAAAGAAATCCTACTCCAGGAGGTAGGAACTATAAGGAGCTGTAAAGTTAAAGGTAAAGGGAGTAAAGAAGCCTTAAGCTCCTGTTCAAACAAAAGGAAAGCATTTGGAAGTCAAAGAGACCTGTAGCTGTTACAACTGTGGGAAAAATAGGCATTTGTTAAAACTATAAAGGCCAGAGGAAAAATGAAATATCTGCAGTAATACAAACATCTCTGGGGGGGAAATATATTAATGGGATCACTGTTAGAGACTTAGAAGATACTGGGTATAGACAGACATTGATACATTCTCATTTAATAAAGGCAGCCTCTATAGGAAAAGAGCCTCTTACAAGTGTGTTTGTGAGATGATCCCCTCCATTACAGCCAAAGCGCAGGGAGAGGGAAAGGAATAGGTAAAGGTGGTAGAAATACTTTCTAATTCTAATTTTATTTATTTATTTATTTATTTATTTATTTATTTATTTATCACATTTATATACCGCCCTATCTCCCGAGGGACTCAGGGCGGTTCACAGGCAAGTAAAAGACATATAAATACAGACTAAAACCACAGTTAAAAAACTTATTCTACAAAGCCGAATTAAAAAGCAATATAAATAATAAAAACCATTTAAAACCAATATAAATTTAAAAACTAATCCAGTCCTGCGCAGATGAATAAGTGTGTTTTAAGCTCGCGACGGAAGGTTCGGAGGTCCGGAAGTTGACAGAGTCCTGGGGGGAGTTCGTTCCAGAGGGTGGGAGCCCCCACAGAGAAGGCCCTTCCCCTGGGTGTCGCCAGACGGCACTGCCTAGCTGACGGCACCCTGAGGAGTCCCTCTCTGTGAGAGCGCACGGGTCGGTGAGAGGTATTCGGTAGCAGTAGGCGGTCCCTACATTTATAATGTAACCTAGTGATTGGAACTTATTTTCCACTTACAGGATGGAAGTTTCCACTTACACTTTAGAAAAAGAAGGCTAAGATGGTGGAAGCAAGCATAAGAGCCCAGTCTAAGGCAAAAAAGAGGATGGAACAGAAGCAAGAAGAGAAGGAATATAGGATTCTTTGTAGCTCTGATTAAATAAGAAAAATGAGATGTCTTACATAAGGGCAAAGCTTTAGCAAAGGCTGAGAGCTAGAGGTGAACCTGCAGGGATAATGGAAAATTTACTTAGACTTCTTGCAAAAGAAAGACCCAACATTTAAACACTGTTAGTAGCAGAAAAAGAGGGGGAAAAGGAAACAACACCCAGATTCCAAGAAAAACCAGGGTTGCTGTACTGAACTGGGCTTCGTTACTATATGAAGAAATACAGTGAACAGAATTTGAAGCTGAGGCAAATCAGGAATTCCTATTTGCATTGAATATGAAACAAACCCTTATTATAATATCCTGACTTGATTTACTTCCTCCTATTCACGGCAGCCCCAAAATAGAAACAATCATTGGTGCCACTTGCCCATAAATTCATCATCCCTGATAGCCAAAGGACAGCACTGGACTCATATCTGTTTATTAATAAACAATAGGAATATACAGTGATTTTTTTATATAGAAGATACACATATCCCAGCAGACTTTCCCACAGAAAAATCCATTAAGTGCCCCAATTGGCAGGCAACATCTGTTACTTGCTACCTTTGATTTCAGATGATAGAGCCACATCTTGAAGCAGGCAATTCCTAATAACAAATCAATTTCATTGATTGATTTCCCTGCATATTCTTACTTTCTTCAGGAGTAATTTCATAATTCTCTGTTATGCCTCAGTTCAACCATATTTTCTTTAAAGAAGATAAACATATGTGTACCTACAGGTGTTAATAAAGTCCAGCCTCCATCAACACCAGTCATCACAGTCAATAGTCACAGAATAGTAACAAAATCTGCAATCTAACAGCCTTTAAAAGACCCAAACAACCCACCTTGGTTCAAGAGCCCCCAATATCTTAATCTTGGCCAAGAACTCCAAATCCCTTTTGCAATTTGTCTTTTTTACCAATATTTAATTCTCATTGAGATCAAGATTTTATTTTGACCAACTTAATCTGTTCCGATCAATGTTCTGGGTATTTCTACTGAATTATCACCTCTACTATTACCCAAACATTTCATTCTTGAGGTCATTACAAGTTCAGTTTTTATGGATTTGTGAATTCTTCTCTCCTCAAACCCTATCCTGCACATGAACAGAGATGCCCTGTATTACCAAACTTAACATTATTCTTTTCTCTTAAGGAGAGCCTAACAGAAATTTCAGACATACTTTGCCTTTTTTGGTGAGGATCTGTTTATAGTGGAGCCAGCCCTCTTTCCTCACATCACTGAAAGTGACATCCGAAAGATCAGAGGTGGAATGCCTCTTTGAACGTGTGTCTTCAGAGGTACCCAAGCTATCCAAAGACTGTTAGAAGAGAGGAAAACACAGTTCAATAAATATCATCAGTGGATTAAAAGAAATATTGAACTTTAAGAAAGGAAAGGCTGAATATAAAGAAGGATGTTGCTGTGGTTAAATAGAAGAATGGAATAGCTTTCCTAACCAAGCAGTATGTTGTATAATTTGAAAAACAATATGCTTAGTTGGGAGAAGGTGGAAAGAAGGAAAGATACACTGATTGTGCTAGAAGTCAGGGTTGAAAATAGTGACTCTATCAAAGTAGTGAAGTTAGATATATACAGTAACTGAAACTGAGTCTCTCTGACATACTGTACTTCAATGTCTTATTAGCACATGACATTTGCTCTGGCAATTCTCCGACCACTGATTCAAATCTAAACCAACCAAAATTGCTGTAATCAAATTGAATCTAATTCAATCTCATAGAATTGTTTCCCAAGAAGACCACAAGCCAGTGTTGCCCAATAAAACCCAATTCCATCACATTATTAATAATTTTTCAATGGTGAATCCATGTATCTTTCAACATGCAACATGCCAGTATGGAAAAGTAATTACCTCCATTGCTACTGGATGGATCACATTTAGCTACAATAAAAACATTTCATATAATAGGTAATCAGTCTCTCATATTTCTGGCCCATTCCTCAATGGTGAATTGCTTGAAGGTATTTTAGAATGAACTTCTCTTCCAGATCCAGCCATATTATTTGGATGAGTTTTACATCCAGATTTTGATTTGATCATTCCAAAACAACGAATATGTTTTTCTCCATCCATTTTCTTATGGACTTCCTTATATGTTGGGATTATTGCCTTGTTGCATGAGCTACTTGCACATCAGTTTCAGCTGACAAATAAACTGAAATTCTCCTGTAGATTTTTCTGACAGAAAGCAAAATACATGTTTCTTTCAGTGATGGCAAATCATCCATTCTGTGACAGGGAAGCACCCACAGCCATAGCGCTGTCATTTTTTGATCACAGGTATATGATTCTTACTGTAGAATTAAGTGTTTAGTTTCTCTCTCAAATACAATAACATCTGAGAAGTTATGTTTTACTGATCAATCAATGGTGTATTCATCAAGGTGTCTGGAGGGTGATCCAGGTGTTCTTTAACAAACTCTGGAACAAGTATCAATTTTCTTCTAAATGAAGCACACTACTATCATGAATTGTATTTTGTCCATTTTTATCCATGCTACATTCGTGTTTCTCATATCTCCATGCTTTCCTGGTGGTGGTATATTGAACACATTGACTTCATCGAAACTGAAAAAGGCTTAAAAATCCCTAGGTATTACCAGGGGTACCTTGTGATTTCATGCATAATGTTATACTGCACTTAAGTAATTTTTATAGAAAAACCATTCTTGAGAAAAGCCACTACTTCATCAAGTCTTCTGCACTTCAGATTGCTTCTATGTTTCTAACTGTGGATTGCTGAAGCTGTAAAAATGATCTTGTAAATTTTTCCAAGCATTGACTTTTTTTATAGAGGTCTTTGGTAATTTATTTTAAGTAGAGCATGATATGTTTCTAGAATCTGTATGGCAAGAAATTCACTATGATGATGGGATTTAGATAAATCATGGGCTAAATTAGCTGAGATAGTTTAATAGAGTACTCAGTGGATCCTAGCTTTCCATTTAATTGAATTGATTGGACCAATGACCTTTTCATACTGGCACATTTTATGTTGTATAACATTGTTTATAAAATAAATGAAATCAATATCAAATTTTGATGGTATTTGTTCACCCAAATTCCTTTTATATACAGTATCAGTTTGAATCTATTTTGCTATTAAAAAGCATGGAAAAATAATAAGCTGCAATTAATGTTTCACAGAAATATTAAAGAGTAAATTATCTCCCCAATACAATAGTATGGCTCTGCATTTTCCAGTTATAACATCTGCAGCCTATGGAAGTCTCAAGAATAATAAAATGTGTCCCTTAGCCAGAAAAAAACCCTGATCTTTGTAATTGGAAGGATTGCTTTTGAGTGTAATGTTAGCAAATTTCTAAATCGTTATTTAGATTTCTCCAAATTATAGGGAAAAAAGGAAACCAAATCTACCCATTCATACTTATTTAAAGAGAGAACCACAAATACTCACCCCATCAGTAAAGAAACTTCTTAACATACGTAGGCTAGGTACACGACTTGGCAATCTCCTGCAGACACAGCATATGTATGGTTAGCATAAACAATACAAAGTAAAAAGAGAACTAGCTAGCTGTGCTCACTGAATAGGATCCTTTCACTGGGCATTACTCATTTTGGGGGGGAGAATGAAGTTTTAGTCTTCAGCAATTGATGAAACAGGCACTAGTTCTAATAACTAATATTGTAAGATAGTAGTATTAATACTATCCAAATCAATTTCAAATCTGCATGTGGAAACCATAGACAATCATATGTCTTGGAGAAATTTTTCAGTATTAACAATTCCCTATAGATCATATATACATAAACAGTCCTCCGCACACGTGTAATTAATTGTTATTTTTGGTTAAAATAACTGATTCAAGTTTTTTAAAAGTACTATTTACTGAACCCAAATATCTAACTCAATATCAAAATAACTTAATACTGTCACATGTTCATTTTTCACCTATTCATTTTTCTTTACGGAGTCACACAATTCCTAAGACTATTTTTGCTACAAAAAACATAGGTTGAAAGCAGACAGTAGATGCCTCAGGGTCTGGGATGTCTAACAGAAAAAAACACTGCTTATATTCACAGCTTCAGCTCTGTTTTTGCAATTTTTAAAAAAGTGCTCTAAAAACTCATTTGCCAGGATACAAAGCCTATGTAAACTTTAAGGTGAAAAAAAAACTGTTCTAAGTCCTTCTGCAGAATTTGTCTGCCTTCCAATTTATGTAGCTGCTCTTCACCAATGCCAGAAAATATTTACAGAGTACTAAACCCACCTTAAAAGTTTTCCCTCATCCCGAAATGTATTCAGACCATCATCACATGACTTGGAGCGTTCTGTGGTTATGGCTAAGAGGTAGGAAGATCGACGGCTGGCTTTGATATTGCCTGTGACAAGTACAAAGACAAATGTTGGCACAATAACAAAGATAAAAACAGCACAGAAGGGCCAAAAGGGATCATCTCATTCAAGAATCTGGATCCACAGAGAAAATGTACTAAAGTGGATGGGAACATTATACAGAAAGAACAATCCCTTTCTGAGTTCAAATCCTGTCACCTCAGATAATTCTGAGCATGAAGAACTCTCATTCCTCTGAGTTTTCCAGTAACCTCCTCTAACTTATATACCCTATCTAAGTCGATTTCCCTTGCTTCTACAGGGCAATCCACAGGCAATATAATAGATTACCCTGGCTAAAAGAAAATTTTCAGTCAAAAACGCAACTTAGTATTTGGCTATATATGTACAATTGTTACAAGAAGGGGTAACCGTGAAAGAATTATTCATAAATATGACTCTGTAAAAACTGTGAGGCTCAGCCTAACCTGCTTGGAGGTAAAAAAGAGATTCATATTTTAAAATACCAAGCACTAATTTAGAACCTCAAGGAAATGCCTATCATTTTTTGGCAAGAGTGAATTGAATTCTCTCCCATTTGTATATCTCACAGCAAAGTGTCTGTCAATAGCAGTTGCCAGAAATTGGTCTAAAGCAACATTATGCTCAGGTTTAGTGCTCTAATGTTTTCCAAAAGTAATCATGCTTATGGAGAAAGCTGTAGGTGTGCCCTTACAGATAACATTTAAGATCAAGAAGCTGGAATCTGAAAGTAGACTGCCCACAAATTACTATAATAAATAAATCACTCAGTAAGTCTATCTATCAAAGATGTAGAGTCAGATTTTGCCTTTTTTCAGTTTCGTTATGATTATTCCCTTTATCAGCAAGAACTCTGTGAAATCCATTGATTTCCATTCCTTCTGCACCTCTTGATCTAAGTTTTTTATCAGAACTTGAAATACTTCAAATTTTTGGCTTTTTGTTCTACAAGTAGTTCAATATCTTACAGAGGGAAGTTAAATGGATGCAAATATCTTGTCCTTCTTCCCTATATTTCCAAGTCTTTCACTGGTAATCCTTCCTCTTCCACTAAACCTTTAATATACATCTATTACTGAATGAATGCATTTAGGCCACAATATATAATTTTATGTTAGTTCTTAGTACACATCTCACATCTTCTTCCTGCTCTCATAAACAAGAGGATGTAAAGAAACTGACCTATATGGATTCTAAATCATATGTATTTAAAAATGTACGTATAAATGCATTCTACATTTATATATTAAGTATTCATGTCAGCATAATGATGTCAAAAGTTAGCAGGCAAACATCTAGGAAGAGAGAGAATATGGTTCTTCCTTAAATTTCTGATAACTGTGAGGGATTTCTTTTTGGGATTAAAGAACCAAATTTAACTTGAAGAGCCTCTGTATATTTATAGCCCTAAGAATACACTTTGGAAATATAAAAAAAAGTTAATATGACCTATTGTCAAAGTGATCTACCTTTTGTATCTCCATAAGTATGTGCGCATGTGAATGAATGCACATATACCCACCCACATTCATTGTTAAATAATTCAGAGTTGTGGTAGCTCTTCATTTCATTTTACAACCCCTTGTAATGCTCTCATAGCACACAATTTAAGAATGACTACCTTAGATATATAAGGCCCGATTTAAAAATAACTAGTTTATAAGTCTAAAGCTTAAGGCTGGTAATTTTCTAAATTTCCTTCCCCATCCAACTGCCTCTCCTTATGATTCAGTTTCAGTGGAATTTTTGTAAACATGTTGTCATCTTTTTTTTTTCCTTTTTACAAGGCAAATTACTTAGAAGAAAATCACATGCAAATTCTTCTAGAATTCTTCTACATAATAAACCTGTATTTTTCTAATTTGACTTAAATTGCAACTCTTAACAATTATAGATAAAATTTATTGTAATGGTCCAGAACGGTCCACACAAACAATAAAGGCACTAAGTTTACTTACTGAGTCCCTACCTACTGTAGCATTCACTAACAAAATACATATATTTTTTTAAAAAAAATTAAACTGAGACTGAGTTCCCAGCTTCTCAGATGTTGCTTTTAATTTACAACAACCTGGTAACTACAAACAGTGAAAAATTGCATATAGGTAATGAGAGAAAGATGGTGAGAAGGGACTGGATCTCCCTAAGAAGTAGCTTAATTTTGTAACATAATTTCGAGAGTTTTGCCATTCTTTTGCTTTTTTTCACTATTGCTAGCCAAAGTAAGCTGATACTCTGAGCTAAAGGTAGTGCTATCAGACTGAGCTGAAGAAATCTGGCTATGTAATAGATGGCAGCAATGCTATACAAAAAGGCTAGCTATTTGCTGTCATCTTTTAGTTTCCTGCAAGCCAGTTTGCAATCCAAATTTGAATAGCTCATGTTCAAGAAAGGCAATGTTGGCTAAGTACTTACTACAATCCTGGGAATAATGGCGATTCATGGCAAAGGTGAAGGTAGGTGAAGAAGGGCTAGCAGAGAGCACCGGGGCAGAATTCATGGCACTGGAAACAACAGAGGAAGCAGGGATGTGCTTTGCCTTCAGATCAATGCTGGGGCTTGTCGGTTCATCTGAAACAGAACAACCATAAAACGATGAATTATATACAAATGCATTTATATACATTTAATATATTGCATATTTTACATCCCAAGACAATTTCTCTTCACTCAGTGTGGCCCAGGCAAGCCAATAGGTTAGACACGCCTGCTTTAGATGGTTTTCTCCTATCCAGACTCTAACAATCTCCAGAGAATGAGGTAAGATTTCCACAGCAACTCCGTACCTGAGGTGTTGATTGATTGATTTGTTTGTTTGTTTATTTATTAGATTTATATTGCTGCCTTTTTTGCCTATGGAGACTCAAGGTAGCTTACAGAATATAAAAAAACACATTTAAAAAACAGTAAAACTCAAAAAAAAAATCAAATAAATTTATGTAATAAAAATCATCCCTGACCCCTACCTCCCACCCCAGCAACAGCCAATCACACGAGCCATTTAATAGGCTCCATCCCACTCTGGGTTCCTCAGGCCCGCTGGCAAAACCAGGTCTTCAGCACCTTCTGAAAGAGAATTAGGTGGGGGCCATTCTAATGCTCCATGGCATAGGGCCGGGTTACTTACGGGACCGCCTACTGCTACCGGATACCTCTCACCGACCCGTGCGCTCTCACAGAGAGGGACTCCTCAGGGTGCCGTCAGCGAGACAGTGTCGTCTGGCGACACCCAGGGGAAGGGCCTTCTGTGGGGCTCCACCTCTGGAACGAACTCCCCCCAGGACTTCGTCAACTTCCGGACCTCCGAACCTTCCGTCGCGAGCTTAAAACACATTTATTCATCTGCGCAGGACTGGATTAGTTTTTAAATTCGTGGGTTTTTAAGGGGTTTTAAATGGGTTTTTAATCGGTTTTTAACGGGTTTTATTATTTGCTTAATTTTAATTGCGGCCAAATTGAATAAGTTTTTTAGTGGTATTTTAATAGTATTTATTTTGTAATAGTATTGTTTATTTTATCTGCCTGTAAACCGCCCTGAGTCCTTCGGGAGAAGGGCGGTATAAAAATTTAAATAATAAATAAATAAATAAATAAATAATAAATCTCTGAGGGAATGATGTTCCAGAGAGTTTAGGCCCAGTACTCTTCAACATCTTCATCAATGACTTGGACGAGGGGATAGATGCAGAACTCATCAAATTTGCAGATGACACCAAGCTGGCAGGAATAGCCAACACTCCAGAAGATAGGCTCAAGATACAGAAAGATCTTGACAGATTTGAACATTGGGCACTATCTAACAAAATGAAATTCAACAGTGAAAAAAGTAAGGTTCTACATTTAGGCAAAAAAACCAAAATGCACAGGTACCGTATATGTGGTACCTTGCTCAATAGTAGTAACTGTGAGAGGGATCTTGGAGTCCTAGTGGACAACCATTTAGATATGAGCCAGCAGTGTGCAGCAGCTGCCAAAAAAGCCAACACAGTTCTGGGCTGCATAAACGGAGGGATAGAATCAAGATCACGTGAAGTGTTAATACCACTTTGGTAAGGCCACACTTGGAATATTGCATTCAGTTTTGGTCGCCACAATGTAAAAAGGATGTTGAGACTCTAGAAAGAGTGCAGAGAAGAGCAACAAAGATGATTAGGGGACTGGAGGCTAAAACATGATTGCAGGAACTCGGTATGCCTAGTTTAATGAAAAGAAGGACTAGGGGAGACATGATAGCAGTGTTCCAATATCTCAGGGGTGGCCACAAAGAAGAGGCAGTCAAACTATTCTCCAATGCACCTGAGGGTACATTGAAGAAGCAATGGGTGGAAACTAATCAAGGAGAGATGCAACTTAGAACTAAGGAGAAATTTCCTGACAGTTAGAACAATTAATCGGTGGAACAACTTGCCTGCAGAAGTTGTAAATGCTCCAACACTGGAAATTTTTAAGAAAATGTTGGATAGCCATTTGTCTGAAATGGTGTAGTTTCCTGCCTGGGCAGGGGGTTGGACTAGAAGACCTCCAAGGTCCCTTCCAACTCTGATATTATTATTATTATAGAGAGAGGGAGCCACCATGGAGAAGGCCCTTCTTCTGGGTCCCACTAGGTATATCTCCCTTGTGGATGGGACCTGTAGCATTCCATGCCTCTCTGCTCTAATGGGTCGAGTAGATGTGACTGGTAAGAGATGGTCCCTCACATAACCTGGTCCCAAGCCATGAAGGGCTTTAAAGGTGACAACCAGCACCTTGAATTGCACCCGGAAGCAAATCAGCAGCCAATGCAGCTCCTGCAGGAGGGGTGATATATGTGCACACCAGGGTCTGCACAAAACTGTGCAGGCCACTGCATTTTGCACCAACTGGAGCTTCCGGATGCTCTTCAAGGGCAGCCCCATGTAGAGTGTGTTGCAATATAATATATATATATTTGAGAAACATCAATATAGTCATGATACTTCATTCCAAATCTCTGTTTGAAGTCTTCTAATCATGTCCATTCACTATAGGTTACATCTTATATAATAAGATGTAGGAAAGACTAGCTCTTTCAGCACCTACACAAGAATGGGGTCATCCATTTCCCAAGGTAGTCGAACTATAGAAGAATTCAGAATGCCTCATCATAGAGAGCCTTTTTCAAAAGTCACATAAAAACATGGAATCATTTCTAAATTGTACAGCCCATGGCTGAAGATGTATAGGAAAAGGTGACTAACAGATGAAGCAAGGATATGTGGAACCTGAAAAAGAGATGGTTGTGGCATGGTAGATCACAGGCCAAGCTAGAGAAGAAAGTAATATACAGGTTATCCAAATTCTAGCCTCCTCATTGAATCAAGCCAACTTATATCAGTTTCACTATCACTCTTGTTTATAAAAATAAGATTCCCTTCTCTTACTCTCTGTATAGAGGGGAGTGAATCATCTTTCATAGGACATAAACTGTACATAAAGTATTTATTTAGGGGTGAAAGCTATTGTGCTAATTGACTGTTTGGAAAAGTGGATGCAAGCTCTTCAATTTCACTTTACCACTTCAAAATTGCCTCCATGAATCACTTATAGACATGTGCCTAAAATGTAAACAAGATTTGGAAAACATGCAATAATGGCTTTTTGAATTCCTCTTCTCGGGCAATGTACATAGGAACTGTCAATATTTTTTCCATGTTACACATTGTGCCTTTATATGTTTTTCCTTTTCTCATGTGTTGCGTGTGTGAGTGTGAACCGGAAAGCTCAGGGCAGGTTGCATATGCACAGCTCTTAGTCACATAATCAAGAGAAAGACTTAAAATGGACACATTCCAAATTGCTAAATCTAGGCCATTTTTAACCCATTTTTTCTTCTGCCAATTTCTCTGTCCCAAATTTTCTTTTTGTCTTCAGTGATTTATTGTAATGATGGACAGCCCTGAGCCCTTCTACATAATTTCTTTCCAACAAGTCATTTGTTTGGAAAAATAACAACGTGCAAAGAAACCCTTACTGACCACCAATATTTAATTCCTCTTTGCAAGTATAAGAGTACAAGCTGTATTAAGGACCATATATTGGTCATAAATATATTAAAGATCAAAACCTATTCCATTCCACAGGGAACATCCCACCTGATTAGATGACCACTCAGATAATCTGGTTATACTCTCCTTGTTTAATCTTTAAACCTTGTTTAATCTAGCTCAATGGCTAGGTTAAATCTTAGTTAAGTCTTTAGTTAAGTCTGACCTAACAGAAATCAGGGAAGGAATACCAACTGGTTAGGCCAATTTCATTTATCTCCATGACTCTATGGCTCATGACCTGGATGTGATGTTCATGAGTGCAAGGACAAAGAATACTGCCTTCCCAGTATCTCTTTCAACCCTGCTCTTTTATATCCACCAATTACTGGGCTGTAAATCTGCTATTTGTATTAAAGTTCTGTTTTGCAAACAGATAAACTACTAGCATCTCAATCATATTATGCAACTAAAAGCAGGACTGCAATTAAAGTTTGAAATTGGCAAATTAGAAGAGAAAAATGCCCTTCTTGAGAATTTAGCCATCCCTGCAAGCTCCATTACCATCATAATCTCATTGCTTTGATCAAAAAGCGAAGTTCCATGACCTTTTTCCCATCTATTTATCCATAAATTAGCCATAAACCCCAAAAGAAAAGTCTCTGGTTTCAATTGCACATTACAGGTAATTCCTGGATTAAGAACCAGTTATATTCCTAAATCTAAATTAGTGCATGTATTTGCATCCAAAATTTTTCACACATCCACCATATATGATAAAATACCCCTTGACAATTTCCTGAAAATTACTAACAAATTAATATTGCCTTTATGCAGTTGGTCAGCTCTCACAAATGTAAATCATACCAATATACTCTAAATCTCAGAAGGGCCTAAACACTGCACAGCTATAGCATCCCCACCCCCCAATATTTTTATAGTAGGTATATTTAATAATGTTTGGACCTCATTGTAAACAAATTATGAATCTGTCAGAGGAATTGTCTTAACAAAATTTTATTCTGGAAAAATAGTATACTAGAATCTATTTCTAAGACCCTAACTCTCTAACTGATTTAAACATTCATATGAGGTTCAAGTTGTACATATACATTGACTATGAAAAATAAATCTCAAGAGCATAGTTGACAAGGAAATAGCATAAATAAAGGGCAGGGACAATTTATTTGGGTCCAAAGATAGATAGATAAATAGATTCTACTTCTGCTTTTTTCCAAGTAATCTTGAAATAGTGCACCAGGCATTAACACTTTATCAATTTATACTAGTCAACACCCCTCCTTCAACAGAGTATTGTTTTGTAAACCTACCAATAAATGGGATGAATGCAAGTGAATCCTCTGGTGTAGCCAAAGGGGCCACACCCCTCTTGTTTTCTTTATTGGCTGCCGGCGCCGGAGCAGGTGGATCACAAATGTCTGTTTCCTTTAGATCACTGGGGAAGACAAAATTCATCTGTCTTGCAGGAGGAGGCATTTTACGTCCTGTTGGGGGCTTCTGTCGAAGAACCACTTCATCTTTTCTCTCCTCAGCATCAGATTGTGGTGGTTCTATAGCTTGAGATGAAGAAATCTGCTCAAAGGATTTCACATCATTCTCCTGTTTGGCTGATCTTTGGTCCATTAGGATCTCTGGGCTGCTGTCCAGGAAAGGGTCTGGACAAGTAGAAGGAGCACTTGAAAGCACAGCAGTAGGCAAAGACTTCTCAACGTAAGATGGTGTTGAGTGACTCAACTGCCTTTGAGAAATATTAAATGTTGGAAGATCTCCAAAAGTAGCATCGCGGAAAGAAAGAGCATGGAGCAAGCCAGTCCGACGCTGGAATGAAGGGCTGTAGCTTCGGTAGCCAATATAACCAGAGTCATCAATGCTCTGGAGGTTGGGCTGAGAAGGATGTTTTTGCACATGTACAGAGGGAGGATCTCTAGAAGAGGCAGAAGGAATACAAGTACTTGGATGATTAGGCTGGGCTCGGTTAATTTGCCCATGCTGGTAAAACCTGTCTGATGGCAATATGCACCTCCCATAACTAGGAGAAACCAAATCAGCCTGTTCAAGAGCTTCCATGGATTGCCCATATTTCACCAGATAGTTATCTGATCTTGCGCGGTAACTCCAGTTATCATGAGCTGAAGACTGAATTAAAGTTTCTTGGGAAGCACTATGAGACCATCCCCGGGAGGACAAAACATCTCCCAGATGGTCTTGAGATACACTTCGGTAACGAGGTGGCATAGCACTGCATCTCTCCTCTGAAGAGCTTCGCCGTGGTACTTGACTTGAGATCCAGTTGGACAAGGCCTGTTGGCATTCTAGACGGCTAATAGATTTGGGTCCAGCTCGAATGCATTCCCGTGAGGGCCTGCCCTCACGATGAGCATCCTTCAATCCACCATGTGGGTGATGATCAGGAAGATGTTTGGGGGGTCCATAGCAGCTGTGGTTGGGCATAGAGTAAGTGGAAGGAATGTAAGGTGAGGGAGAGGCTACAGAACCTGGACAAGTGCTATTGGGGTACTGGGAGAAAGAACCAGAAGCTGGGATATGCCTTGGAATAGGTGCCCGTTGAGTCATTCCATACTGGACCTCCTCTGTACAATGGGCAGGACTGGAATGGTTGCTAGCGAAATTTTGTTTGGATTCAGTCCAGGCACTTAAATGAGTTTTGTGAACTGCAGTGCTATTCAAAGGAGAAGATGGGCCTGAGGACCCTGAATGATAGGACTGCCTATTATCCACCTGTTGTCCCTGGTAAATTTCAGCTGTTGAAACATCCCGTCTTGACTGAAATGGATAATTTTTACGAGGATAGCATATAGGTGGTGGCTCAGGAATGCTCTGTGCCCCTCCAGAGTATGGTTCATTGCCCTTTAAGTATGCATCTTGAGAATATGCCTGGAAAAAGGAACAATGGAAAAATTAGGTTATCTAGAAAACTGAGCTACTGAGTCAAATATAGTATTTATGTATACAGGTGAACAAGTTACAAATTATATTGAGACTATATTTTAAAATCATGGATTACGTAAATTCTATGACTTTTTATTGATAATATTTCTGTGAATTATCAATTACAAAAATGAGGCTTGGAATGGATTATTTAGGTTATCAAGTTTAAGTTTTTGTTCAGAGCAGGAATCCAAGTTAAACCTTCCAGATAGATAACTGTCTAGCCCCAGCTGCACATATATAATGAAAGGAAAATTACCTTTCTGGGTAATTGATTTCACACTTGAAATACAATTCACACTTGTATTTCTTACTATAAATGCATTGTTTGTAATATTCATTGAATCTGCCTTCCTTAGATTAAATTGTAAATTAAATGATAGCCCCCCCCGAAATTTGCATAGTTTCAATCCCGGTGATATTCTAAAGATAAAGGTAAAGGTTCCCCTCGCACAAATGTGCTAGTCGTTGCCGACTCTAGGGAGCAGTGCTCATCTCCATTTCAAAGCCGAAGAGCCAGCACTGTTTGAAGACGTCTCCGTGGTCATGTGGCCGGCATGACTCAACGCCAAAGGCACACGGAACACTGTTACCTTCCCACCAAAGTTGGTCCCTATTTTTTTCCACTTGTATTTTTACGTGCTTTCGAAACTGCTAGATTGGCAGAAGCTGGGACAAGTAACGGGAACTCACCCCGTTACACGGCAGCACTAGGGATTCGAATCGCTGAGCTGCTGACCTTTCGATCAACAAGCTCAATGTCCTAGCCCCTGAGCCACCGCATCCCTTGGTGATATTCTAGAGTTATTCTGGGAGAATAATTATGTTTTTAAAGGTGATATTCTAGAGATCTTTAAAAACATAGTTATTCTCCCAGAAGTTCAGGTAGGATGATTGTGAAGCACCATCAGTGATTTGTTAAGTTCCTTTTTTCTCTATTTTACATTGTAAATTGCCCAGAGACATTCTGGACTTGGGAGACCTTTAGATCCAATCAGGCAATCACCAACACTCTGAAATGAGATTTTTGTCCATGTAACATTTCAAGTATCTGAACAGTGCTATCACATTCTACCCTCCCAAGTAATCCTTTCTGAAGACTAAATAAGTTTCTTCATGAGCTTAGTTTCTAGTTCCTGGATCATATTTTCTGAAAATGTTCAGTTTTTCAGAATCCCTTTTAACATGTGATATCCAGAACTGGATACAATGCATGATGCACAAATCAGACAAAAACAAAAACAAATTGAATACTTAACTAACTTAACTAACTTAATACTTAACATAATTTGAAAATTATTCTTCAGTTAATGAAATCTAATATTTGCATTTGTCTCCTTTGCAACTATATTATTATAGTGGTGATTGATGTAAAGTTTACAACTGACCACTATTCCATTTTTCCCCACAAGTACCATTAACAGGCTAATTAAGCCCCATGCTGTATTTTTCAATTTGATTTCAATTTTTTTCAAATTTCCTACATGAGCAATTTTACACTTTTAAATTTCATAGTTACTTTCAGGTTGTTTTCCGGCTTACAAGATCAGAATTGCAATTCTGACTTCTAGTGTATTAGCTTTACTACCCAATTCTGTATATTTTTTCAGTTTGATAACCATTTACCCCGCTTCACTCAAATCATTAATGAAAAATATGGAAGAGCAGAATACCTAGGACTGAATCTTATAAAAACTCCATTTGATGAAGAAATATTATTGTGCTTTCTTTGAGTCAGATTTTCAAGCTATACATGTCTATACATCCACTTGCCATTCCATCCAACCCACAATTAACTAGCTTGCTAATCAGGATGTCATATTTCAGATATGGCTGTGTATTCTAGCATTACACATTGCAGTTCAGCAATGGAATACTTTAAGGCCAATTCTAGCAGTCAGAAATGTTTTCCTTAGCAATCCAGACGCCAAGTCAGCAACAATAAAGGAGCCAGGAATTGCAGTATGAAGGAAAACTACAACTACAGTGTTTAGAAGACAGGTGCTTTAAGTGATCATATTTTATTCAAGAATTGTCCCTTTAGCAAAGCTAGCTTCTAATACTAGGGAACTAAGGCAAACCATAGACTTATTTTTGGAGATTAAAAATGGAAGCACTTTAAACTTTTGTAATTCCCTGTCTGTGCCTCCTGTGAAGAGCATACATCCACATATGCTGAACTTAATCTCTGAGGATCTTTCTTTCTCTTTCACTAGATCTTCACATTTGTTAGCATCACTATTCTTCAGCTTTTTGATCCTCTTTCCAGTTGACCCTATTATCTGCACCTTCCATGAGACCCTCCAGTTTCTGGAGAATAAGATGCTCCTGCACACTGCCATAGTCACAAATATTTTCCTTACTACGTACTTACAAATTCACCCGATGTTTACACAGCAGCTCAATCAATTTAGACAGTAAAAGAGTGATCTTTTAGTTCAAATTATTTTAGAACAGTTTGTCAACTTCTGGTTTTTGGCATGTTTGTAAGTATGTCAATTAGATCAACAAAACAGCAGCACAGATACAATTGTGGGTGGAAAAGCATCTAGTAAGATTTTTGAAAAAAAGTAGCTGATGTTCCACTATCTATACTTTTCTTTACTGGCTTTCCAAGAAGGAAAGAAACTTCGTTGTGATTATAGAACTAAGAAAGAACTATGACATTTTTTAAATTTATTATTAAATTGATACACCACCCATCTCACAGTGTGAGGCAACTCAAGATACATTGTTTGCCTGTCAGTTCTCTGGCAAGCAAGGTGACAATAAACCCAAGGAATAGGAAATATTAAAAGGGTTGGCCACCAAGGAAGACTTTCCCAGAACTCTACAAAACAAGGCCCCAATACTCCTAAAAGTTGACCTCTTAACTTCTATTAACATCAGAGATCTATCAGGAGAGAATGTTGATGGTTTCCCCCAAAAAAGTGATGCAGTATCATTCTGGTAGATATTTTTTCTCAGAAATAATTCCCATTAAGTTTAGTGCTGCATGCTCCACTAAAGTAAACATAGCACTGCAGCCTTATATTTATTTTTCATCTTATTTAAACATACCATTCTACAAACCTGTTTTAAAGTATTAAAGATAACTCCCTCTCTCCTTCCTCAACCACCAGATTTCCTATAGTTGAAGTCTAGGAAAGTTGAAAATAATGTTGGAGATTTGCCAGGAAGTTGCTAGTATTTAAAATCCTTACAGAAATGGACACTATTTATATATATTTTATATATATATAAATATATATATATGTTTTCTGAGGTTTTCTCGGGTGCTTGTATGTAGGTCTTTGGTTATTGGTTTCTCACAGAATTGGAAGTGTCTTGACGTTTGTGAGTCTCATTCGTCATCTTCAGGCTTCAGCCGTGCTTCTGGGAGCAATGTTGGATCATCCCAGAAGCACGTTGAAGCCTGAAGATGACGAATGAGACTTCGTCGAAACGTCGCCAAGACACTTCCAATTTTACACGGGAGAAAACCCGAACAACCAAAGACCTATATATATATATATATATATATATTAGAGAAAAATTATGACAATTAGGTATCAGGATAAGATTATTTCTCTCGTTAAAGAGAAAGGAAGAAAACTAAGAAATGTATAAATCTCTGAACTTCAGAATGAAAAACAGGCTGACTCATTTCACATCTAACATTCTGCAAGTTGGCAGTCATACTAGGAAATTTCTATGCAAAGAAAAGTAAGTTGCATCATAGTGAAAAATGTCTGATCAGGTTTGCTGAGAGACGGCTTGAAAGAATACTGGTGTGGCTTTTATCCCACCTCATACATGTCTCTTTTCCCTAAACTACCACCTAACCATGAAAATACCTTTGTTAAATAATAATAAAGTCCGAATACCATGCTGAGAATCAAAAAAATTCTCAACTGCTCCTGGCCTAGCCATTCTATTACACGCTGGAAACTTGCCCTTGATAGATGAAACCACATTTCAGGCCAGGGACTTGTCAAGTTCCAAAAAAGGAGTTATGTTTAAACCAGACCTTGGCTTAAAGGAGCCATAAGAATGAAAAAAGAAAAGAAAAAACAGAAAAGAGAAGGGGAAAAAGAAGAGAAAAGGCTAGTTACTATGCTATATGGTATTTGTTTATTTCTGCCTGGCAGCAGCTCCTGTAAAGTTAATTAAATACTCAACTCCTCTTGCTTAATCCTGATGCAGGATAACAAGTCCATTAAAATATATACGCAGTCTATTTTACATGCTGCTCAGAAGTGGCTAAGCTTCTCCTTAAATCCAAATTCTGCCTTTCTGTCTGCCAGGAAAAAGTCACCCTAGTTCTGGTCAGGCCCAATATAAATAGCACAATGTTTACTCTTATGGGGATGAAATTCTCAGAATTTAAAATCATTACCTTTGTCTTCTCTGTTGTATTTCTAGTCTTGTATTTTTGTTGCGCATTCTCGATCTCCCTTCTTCAAAAAGAGAAATGTTCCCTTCCCCTGGAAATCTCTAATGCCCAAGCTAATATTTCTTCTCTTTCTCAATCTTCCTTTTAAGTGTTGCTTTCAGGGAAAAAAATGACATAAACTAAGACGCCTCAATGTGGGAGGGGTGAAGAGAGCCAAGAATGTCTCTTCACGCATCCTGTCAAGAGTAACTCTGTAACCCCAGGCTCTGTCATTGGCTGGCTAAGCCGGCTTCCGCACCACAGGAATGCCGACACACCCCTGTGAGGCACCAGGACAGGGGGAAACCCACACAAAGGTTCCTTTGCTATGAGACATGTAAAAGCAAAAGCAACATGGGGTAACAGCGCCTTGCACAGACCTAGAGTTACTGCATCTCTGGCTGTAAACCCTTCTGCCAATGCTTAATTGTAGGCAGAGTAGTGCTCAATACAATTCCAAAATGCTTTTGTTCAAATTTTTAAGTTGTTGGGAGGCTATTATAACAGAAGCTGCTGTAAATTGTGATAGATAGATAGATAGATAGATAGATAGATAGATAGATAGATAGATAGATAGATAGATAGATAGATAGATGATAGAATTGAAGAGAAAAAGAACAAAGTAAACAAGGAGGTGAAAAATAAAGCCAAAGAAATAACAATTTGCTAATTGTTGTTTTTTGCAATTAATACAACATACTTCCCCAAAGCTCTGAACCAGGAATGGGTAATCTGTCACCCTTCCAATATTGCTCAGCTCCAACTCCCAGGAGCTATGGTCAATTGGTTCAATTTTAAGAGATCTTGATACTATGGCAGCAACATCTGAAACAAATCAGCTTTACTAAGCTAACCGATACAGGCAACCAGAGGGCTCTACTTAAACCCCCGACTTTAATACCACCTCATTTAGAATTCTAGCTATGGAGAATCCAAAGCTTGTACATCCTTTTAAGGCCCCAATAAAAATCGGTTTTGTTGTTTGCTCATTTTTTTTAAAAAAAAGAACCGATCATGGACTAATAAAGTACAGTGTTTTCTTTGTTTGTTCTTATACTCTGTGTATCAACATGGGATATTCATTCCAATTTGTAAATCACCTTGGTTGTCTTCATGTTATTTATAAGTCTGAAAGAATGAGTCTTTTGGCATTCTCAGTTTGTTGAAGAGGAAATACAAGAGTTCTTTCTTTGAGCTCACAAGCAGGCATGAGCAAGATAGTTGTCACTATAACATGAATAACACTAGTTCCAAAAAGAAAACCATGTTGTAAGCACAAAATCAATCCAGATGGAGATGTTAGGAATATGGAATATGTCTGTGCCATACAGTATAGAATAATTTCTAGAATGAAATACCTAGAAATCTCAATTCTTATTTCGGGGAAAAAATAAAGCAAATTTCTATCCTTTATCTATGAAGATAAGCTTCAAAGCCCAGAGAAAAGATTGTATTTTCTCATTACTTGCAGTAGAAAATATTATCTACAATAACCTTAGCTGAAATTTAAAATTATAGGTAATCTTACAAAATGCATATATATTAAAATACAAACAAACACCTTCTGGTGAGAATGGAAGACCAGCTTCATTTTAAAACTCACACCAGGAAAACCTTGAGCATTGGGAAAGAATAATGAAAACAAGGGGGATTCTTCACAAACACCAAAGACACTGCTATTATTTTGCTAAATGATGTGTTCAGCATCCCTCCCTAAAACAGAACATTAATGATAATATTGAGGTTGCGCCTGCCTATATTATTTATTTTTATTTGTACTATATATTCTTCTAACTGCTGCAATCTAATTTCTGACCCAACTATGTGTTGTACATAAAAACTACATATATTTTCTTTAATGGTTTCAGAAATAAAAAATTCAGGACACAGAATTAATAGAGAATGATAAACAAGGCTCTTTAAGTCCTGCTTCTTTACTTTAGGCTTTGAACTCCCATTCTTTGTCCCCGACTGCCTCATCCCTGAAGGTTTTCTTCCATTCAAATCAATAAACACTGGTGTGTTAGTGAGCATTTGTATGTATTTGTGTACATTTTTGTGTGTACGTACTTATGTATGCACAGGTGCACTTAAACCCTCAAAAGATATTTGGTGAAAATATCATCAAGCCCAATTAGCTTTCCAGTCAAAAGTAGGGAGAATATCTCCTGGCCCTGGCAAATAACTCACCAGTTGCAGAATATCCTCATCTTTTGGCATAATGGAGAGTTCCAAAGCATCTTCACTGCAGAAGAGAAAAGGCATTTTTAAAAAGATTAATGATGAATAGGAATTTTCTACCACACTGCACTGTAACAAAGGTCAAGCAGGGCTGTGCTCAAAGGCAGACATTAGATCTCATACCTAGATTCCAAATTGGCAAGGTTGCTGCAACACATTTGTGTTCTGTTTGACTTGGTGTCTTGCAAATGTGTGGGATTATGTTCTCCTCCTAATCCTTAGCATTCTGGCCATACTGGTAGAGAATATAGGGACTGTAATTCAATACATCCAGCAGATCTCAGTTTAGAAAGACTGGATTATCTTTCAAAATCCCATGCACAAGCACACAAAATTGCTAAATTAAGAATCTAGAAGTATCTAAGTATCTAATGTTTCTCCACATACACTGACTCTTGACAGTCACATCTCTTTTACCCAAACCAATACCAATATGCCATGGCTATGAAACATGATATACTGTAATCCACAACTGAGCTCTCAGGATAAATCATCATCATCATCATCATCTATATATATTATTTCATGGGATTATTGCTGCAAAGCATTTGTCTTACCTTTATGATTCTCAATAAAAGTAATTGGCTTTATTGGCTCAACATGAGACACAAACTATATATTTATTTATTTTATTTATTTATTAGAATTTGTCAAACAAAAACAAGAACAAGAGAGTAAACATACAATGACAGGGATGATAGGCACATTAATGTACTTATGCACGCCCCCTAGATTATCAGAAGATATTAAAGTAAAAAAACCTCCAAGAATGGGGGAAGCTATGGTAACCACAGTTGTTGAACTATCATTCCTACCATCCTTCACAATAGCTGGATATGGCACTGCTTGGAGCTGCAGTTGAGCTACATCTGGAGAAATATAGATTCCTCACCCCTATTCCATTTAATGAAAACAGATTTTGAATGAAGGAGAAAGGATGGAGAGAAGGAAATGCTTATTTTTTTTCTGTGCATAATATTTTTCTATAAAACCAAGAGACATGATACTAATATTGCTCTTCTATTTGGGTTTCAGATACTTTTAATGAGAGGGGTCAGCAATCTTTCCAGAAAATAAATACCTTAAATATTACCTTCAGTCAATTTTGCCTAAGCACCTTTTAATGTACCGTATATACTCGAATATAAGCCGATCCGAGTATAAGCCGAGGTCCCCAATTTTACCCCAAAAAACTGGGGTAAACTGGGGACTCGAGTATAAGCCGAGGGAGGGAAATGAGGCAGCTACCGGTCAGGGAAAGCCTCCCTCCCTCAGCCGAGAAGGCTGGCGGCTCCCCCGCCCCGCCCTCTCACTGCACCGGCAGGGCTTCCCCGCGCTAATGCAAAAGCCCGCCAAGTTTGCACCATCCGGTATAATGTGAAAAAAAGAAAAAAAAAACAAACTCGAGTATAAGCCGTATATACTCGAGTATAAGCCGAGGGGACGTTTTTCAGCACAAAAAACGTGCTGAAAAACTCGGCTTATACTCGAGTATATACGGTAAATTATTTTTAATAGGAAGAAAATCTCATGAGAACAGAAGGTTCTCCCTAACGATGGCTTTCTCATAAGATCTTGATCTCCTCCATCCTTTTCAGCAAACTAATCGCACTGCAACATTTTTGTGGTCTATTCGAATCCAACGTTAATTATTAATACAAATTGAAAAGCTTTTTTCTTTAAAAAAAAAAGGAACAGAATAAAAGTCTAATTAAAACATCAGAAGTTAAAAGTACCAGGAGAATCACAATGTGATATTATACACTTTATTGATTAGTCAATTGATCATATCAAATAGGAGCATCAACCACAGTGTATTACAATAAAATCAGAAAAGATTACAGTGAAGTAGGTTAAAATAGCTAGTGAGATAAAATAGAATAAAATCTAATAGTTAAGATAAAGTGAAGATAAAAAGTAAGATAAAATAGTATAAGGCAAAATAGAAGAGAATTTTATTAAGTCATTTGATTATGTAAAACCAATATAAAAATTCAGTAAAAAGAAAACAGAACTTTATAATACATAATCATCCCTACAATTAAACCCAATCTGACAAAGGTATTCTGTCCTCTTTGAGATGGCCTTTGAAATGAAGATTACACCTTTATTGATGATGTGCAGGTTAGTTCCCTAAAATAAGCAAGACTTTTTTTTCCCCAGATGTCTCCCAATATTTTTTAGTTTTTAAATTAAATATTTAAATAAGCTGCCCTTTCTTGAGAGTAGAATTTGCTGTCAACAAAAATGTGTCAGGTATCCACAATGGATGGTGCTTCACAAATGCACAATCTTTCTTCAATTGGGACTCCCTTGCCTTATCATGAAGTCCAGTGGAATTGAGCTATAGAAAAAGCACTTCTGAGATGTTGAGGAATGTAATTTTTAAAATATTTTTTCTAAGCCTGATTTGCGTTGAGCCAGCCACTTCAAAAACTTGACACATTTAAATACTGCAATAATATCTTGGACAGCCATATGAAGACACCTACGGTCTTTTCTTTTTTGTGCCCTTCCATCCCAATTCTTCCTTGATCAATATACCCAGACCCCTTACTGCATGGTCTTTCTCTTTTACTTTCTCTCTTACTCCAGGAGTTAAATCCAGGTATCGAGATTTATTCATCCCCAGCTGTTAACCAGATCTTTTATACTGCGATCAGACCAAAATTGTACACAAATTCAGATAGATCACATAGTTCATTTTTCCATTATTCTACATTTCATGTTAATATAGGAGCACCAGATAAAGAATTGGCAGCTATGATTTCACATTGTTGTGTATATAGCAATGGCAAATCCAGCCTATACATCTGGCTGAGTGATGAACCATAATAATAACTTTAATAGAGAAGTATTTATTTCAATATGTTTACTCAGAGGCAAAATGCAAGATTATTTAGCCAGTTTCACATTATAGGCATGTGAAATTTCAGGGACTTTCGTTGATGGTCTCAAGTTGCTTCATAATACAGGACTCAGTATTGCCTAAGAAAATGATTAAGTGTATGGGGAGCAAGGATTTCACAATATCTATTACAGTATTTAAATTAATTTTAGTTACCTTTTGTCATGGCTCTTCCCTATTTGTCCTGGCTCTGGATGTTTCTCAAAGGTCAAAAATGGCTCTCAGCTTCTGCTTTAGATGTTTTCAAAATCTCTAGATTTTTGTGATCTGTCCACACTTCAAAGGGGGCTTTACTAGAGGTCCACACCTCAAAGGGGGTTTACACTTCTATAAAGTGTCTCTAGGTGAGGAGACCTCACCTGCCCGTAAACTTCCTTTTCCCAGGCTGCCCATCTGCACTAAGAATTGGACAGTTTTCTAGAGGTGTAAGCACAATGCTGCAACGTCCCTTGGTTGTTTTTCTGGAGAAGTCAGCCTTGACTGCCACATTGCTAGCATTGGTTTGAATAACAATGTTGTGTTTGTGTCTGGGTGTTTTAGCACGGGCTTGGCTGCGAATAGACATTTAAGTTTTTCAAAAGCTGCTTGCTTCCATTGTTCATTCGAGGGGCTGGCTCAACTTAGGTTTTTCCTCTCCCTTGGTCTTTAGGAGGTTAGTAATAAGGAGTGCTATTTGGACAAATGAGGGGATTAATTGCCAATAGAAGTTAGCAAATCCCAGGAAGCTTAGGAACTATTTTCAGGTATGCGGGCTCCCCAATTCTAGTATTGCTTGCACCTTCATCTCCACCTCCTTGTGGGAAATGTATTAGCCCAAATAGTCAATCTTATCCTTGTGGAGCTCCTTGGAGAGTTTTGAGTATAATTGAGTGGCACGGAGTTTTTTCAGTACTACTCTTAACAAGCTTCACTGTTCCTCCACAGTTTCAGTGTAAATCAGAGTATCAGCTAAATAAACTAGGAACAATTTATACAGATGTTCATGCAGGACTTCGTTAATTAATTGCATGAAGACTGCAAGAGCCCCTTGTAGCTCAAAAGGCAACACTTAGAATTGGAAGCACTCCAAGTGCAATTGAGGACTGTTATTCATGCATCTCCTTCTTTAATGCACATTCAGTAATGTGCTTCCCTGAGGTCTAATTTTTTGAAGATCTTCCCTTTGGTTAGGTGGCAAGGGGGAGACATTTTCAACGCAAATGGCGTTTAGCCACAGTAATTCATACATAGGCGAAGGGCCCCATCTTTTTTCTCCCGAAATAGTACATGCAGTGCCATACGGGATTTTGCTGGTTGAATGAAACCCTGTGCTAGATTCTTATAAAGCACTGGAGTTCATCTAATTCCCTTGGAGTCGTAGAATATAATTTTGGCTCGGGTAATTTTGCTCCCGGCAGTATCTCTATGGAACAGTCTCGGGAGTGGGGGTGGGTAATATATCTGAATTCTGCTCATTGAATACTTCTCCTCAAGTCCCAGTGCTGTTTAGAAGGGGGGGGCGTCTTTTCCTGTTCACGTGCCTTTTTTAGAAAAGCAGTTTTTAACTCTTCTAAGATATCCCTGCTCCTAGTTGTAAGTGCAGTTGAAAGATTCCAGTTAATGTTGAGCATTTTGAAATCACCCAGATTACAGCCCTTCCCTTGACTGCCATCTGGGTTATCTCTTCAACCCAAATGCTATCAGAATCCTCTGGAGGCCTGTATATGATACCAATTCTGATGACTGATCTTTCTTTACTTTGTCATCAAACCCAAAGAGTTTCAAGTAGATCACGTTTTCCGAAATAGTTGTAGTTTTATGCCCTTTTTGACATAAATGGCAGCTCCACCTCACCCTATTTTCTACTGTCTTTTCTGTATACAATGTAGTCTGGGATACTTATATCCCAATCATTTGAATCCCTGAACCATGCCTCTGTAATTGCAACAAGAACCATGCTATCTTTGAATATAGTAGCTATTAGTTCACAAAGACTGTTGCCTAAACTGTGAGCATTGGTGCACATGTTATGGCACATGCTATCAAAATCTTGGATTTTTTTTCCTTAGCAACAACCTTAATACTATTAACCACACAAACATCTATCTTAGAAAGAATGACAACCCCATTAGTTTTAGATTGCTGGAGCAGAAATATTCTTTATCAATTAATTCTTTGTCCCCGTTATTCAGTTTAAATGCTTCTCCAGAAAACCCCAAATTTAATACTAAGTAGCTCAGTTCCTTTTTCTGATGGATGCAAACCATCTCTTCTATTCACCTTTATATCAGACAAACTACAAATAACACGACGAAAACAACAAAAGCCTTCAAATTTACACCACTCTTTTAGCTACATATTGAACTGTAATAAATGCTGATTCCCCCCCCACACACACACACTTTTGCTCCTTATATACCAGGTAAAACGTCTACAGTAATAAGACTGAAGCCTAACCTGTTACCAAACTCCTGGAAATATTTCTGCACAGGAAGCACATTTTTTTTTTTTTGCACAGATCATTAGTGCAAATATGAATAACAACATCAATGCCAGAATCCTTACTAGCATTCTTGACAATCTTAACGATGTGCTTCTTTTCTCTGCAGGGTGTAGCACCAGGCAGGTATCTCACCTCTTTCAAAACCTCCACATCCTTTCCTAACTAGATACCTCTTACAATTGAATCACCAACCAGAAAATAGTTTTCTTTTTAGATAGCCTTTCCTTATCCAAGACAACTTGTTCATCATGGACCACAATTCCCTGCCTGGTTGAGTCATTATCATCACAAACAGCTGTACCTGCCACCTTATTATTCTTATTAAGTTCACCAGTGACACTATCACTATTATGCAGCAACACATCAAAAGCATTGTGTTTGTGGCCTACAACTCTCACTTTGCGAGATCCAACGATTGCCCATGCTGCCTTCTCCTGCAGGGTCTTTGTGGAAGAGGAGGCTGATAACTAGGCAGGCAGCTCAGCAGAAGATACTGGTTGAGTCGGCTACCTAATTTCACCTGAAGAGCACAAAATAAAGATTCTAGATAAACAATATGTCCATTTAAACTAGCAATCTGCATACAAATAGGACAGTATCCAAACTTAAAAACAGTACAGTGGCAAAACAAAGGTTGCACTAAACTAAACCAAACAATTCTAAAAATAAAATAGAAATCATATAAACACTTACTAAGGTTGAACTATTGCTGTTTTCAAAATACTAATGTTTTTAAGAGTACACTTTTCTTCAGATGCACATTTCTGGTCAGATGTTCTGAGAACGACCAGGCGAGTAATACTTTCCTCTGAAACTTTTTCAGGCAATCAAATTAAATTACTTTAAAATGCCAAGCACTGCCAATTTTCATTCACGGACTCATGGATTCCCAATCTGCAGCTGTCCTTAGTTTTCTGGGGCTGTGTTTTTGGCAACTCTGGTGGTCTCCCAAGTTGTTCAGCTGGACCAAGGGCTGGCCTGAGAATGTTAGGGCAAAGTAGATTTGGTGCTAGGGATTCTCATGTGACTTCTGTTCTTCTCTGCCAAATGACCTGCCCTTCCAATGCCAGTGGTTACACACAGCCGAGCATGTCTGACTTGCATAGGTTCCTCATGAAGTGGTGTCGCTTCTCACACCACCATGGGACCTGGTGATCCTGCTTTGCACCTCCACACCATTCTTTGCTCGAGACAGCTATTAATATGAAGACGCAAGTGCATCAACTCCTGAAGGGTTGGAGGCATTCCTGCCTTGCCTACTAATTCGATAAATTCGCCCCTCCTGAAACTCCTCGTTCCATTTTAGGTCCTAGCTTACCAGGCAAAAGTCACCAATTTACTCGGCCACCTTTTCAATCCCAGCAGATACTTGTTGGTGGTCTGGACTTTCATAGGATTCTCAAACATGCACTTCAACTGAGCAGAAAACCAAGCAAAGCACCCAAGAACAGCAGAGTGAGAAACGGGTTGGCCAACCTGGCTGGAGGACGTGTCATCAGACTAAACACAATCCTGCACCTGTTTTTAAGAATACACAGTTGCTCAGTGTGCATCTGAGTGAGCAATCCCAAGTGACTTCTGTGGGTGCTCGAGTGTTAATTCTGTAACATCCCAGGAAAAATAACTGATCCCAACCTGCTGCTGTCCCCAGTTGGCTGGGGTTGTGTTCGTGCCAGCTGTGGTGATCTCCCAGCTTGGTCAAGCTGGTCTGAAATTGTTGGGAGAGAATATATTTGATGTTGGGGACTCCCACATGGTCTCTGTTCTTGTGTGTCAAATGACCCCACAATGCAGGCAGTGCTCTTCCAATTCCAGTGGTCATTTTGCGCCTGTTTCACACAGTGAAGCATGTCTGATTTGCATAGGTTCCTCATGAGTTGGTGTCGCTTCTCGCACCACCATGGCAACCCTCACTATTCTCTGCTCAAGGCAGCTATTAATATGAAGACATAGGTGCCTCAACTCCTGAAAGGTTGGAGGCATTCCTGGCTTGCCTACTTCTCCTGAAACTGGTCTGTAAAGGCCTCATCATTTCATTTTAGTTCCTGGTTTATCAAGCAAAAGTCACCAATGTAGTATATGACCTGTTACCACCATTTTCAACTCCTGCAGATGCCTGTTGGTGATCTGGACTTTCACAAGATCCTCAAACTTTTTTTTTTAATTTGAATTTATATCCCGCCCTTCTCCGAAGACTCAGGGCGGCTTACACTGTGTTAAGCAATAGTCTTCATCCATTTGTATATTATATACAAAGTCAACTTTTATTGCCCCCAACAATCTGGGTCCTCATTTTACCTACCTCATAAAGGATGGAAGGCTGAGTCAACCTTGGGCCTGGTGGGACTTGAACTTGCAGTAATTGCAAGCAGCTGTGTTAATAATAACAGACAGACTTAGTCTGCTGAGCCACCAGAGGCCCTCTGGTGAAGTGAAGTGAAGTGAAGTTGCACTTCAACTGAGCACAAAACCCTGCAAAGTCACCTAACAGCAGCAGAGTGAGAAACGCGGTGCCAACCTGACTGCAGGACCTGTCAATAGGCTAATCACAAATCCCACCTTATCCCAGTCAGTCTGAAAATCTCTGTTCACAAATTCATGAAGAACTGGCATTGGTCAAACAACACTGGAAACTGGGCCAGCCTGCCATCAAATTTATCCAGCAAACAAACGTGGCATTTATGCTGGTGTCTGACGGGCCAGATACTTGCAACTGGGTCAGCTGCAATGATAGATAGGCATCTTCTTGGATCATTGTCATCCAAAATTTATTTATGCAGCTGCGCGGGTGATAGAGGGAGCCCCTCGTGGCTCCCGTGTGACACCTATCCTGCGCAGACTGCACTGGCTGCCTGTGGCCTTCCGGGTGCGCTTCAAGGTTTTGGTGAACATCTTCAAAGCGCTCCATGGCATAGGGCCGGGTTACTTACGGGACCGCCTACTGCTACCGGATACCTCTCACCGACCCGTGCGCTCTCACAGAGAGGGACTCCTCAGGGTGCCGTCAGCGAGACAGTGTCGTCTGGCGACACCCAGGGGAAGGGCCTTCTCTGTGGGGGCTCCCACCCTCTGGAACGAACTCCCCCCAGGACTTCGTCAACTTCCGGACCTCCGAACCTTCCGTCGCGAGCTTAAAACATATTTATTCATCTGCGCAGGACTGGATTAGTTTTTAAATTCGTGGGTTTTTAAGGGGTTTTAAATGGGTTTTTAATGGGTTTTTAATGGGTTTTATTATTTGCTAAATTTTAATTGCGGCCAAATTGAATAAGTTTTTTAGTGGTATTTTAATAGTATTTATTTTGTAATAGTACTGTTTATTTTATCTGCCTGTAAACCGCCCTGAGTCCTTCGGGAGAAGGGCGGTATAAAAATTTAAATAATAAATAAATAAATAAATAAAAATTATTTGATGTCGCTGACTTGCCATGCATGCATAGACCAGGGAGTTTTACAGCTTTATTTAAGCACTGCTATTCACTAATATTATTCCCCGGATGGGTGAAGTAGCCGCCAACTGATACAGTTCATTAGGAGGAAGCAGCCAAACTGATCTCTGTTGTACCTCGTTTCGTTCAGCTCTATGTACCTTGGTTTAGGGGGAGGTAGCAATTCTTCCTCATCCCAGCTAACCCACTGCAGATGCACCTCTTATCTACCCATTGTTTCTGCCTCATCATCCAAGTCTCTTGGCTGCAGCTTTGTTCTCTTTAGCTATCCTCTTTAGCTAGGTTTTTGTCTGGTCACTCCTCCAACAGCCCTTCCAAGATTTCTGGCCTCTCTTCTTCCTCTTTTTTGTTGCCTCCTAGTCCATGATGTTGCCACATCAATTATTCACATTTACTTCTTTTCAAGCACAATTAGATCTGGGGCATTATAAGCCAGGATATCATCACTTTGTATATGTGATTTATGTCATTTTGTGATGTACAATAATGAGTAACTTCACGGAGTTTCTATGTGTTCCTTACCACAATAATTAGGTTCTCGTATAGCTAATAACTCTTGCCTCTGCTAATTGAGATACCTCCGACCCAGGCCAATAAATAAATATACCCGAATAAACAGCCACTGTAGCAAAATATAGTTACTGTATTTCTCAGAGTATAAGACACACCTTTTTCCCCAAAAAAGAGGGTGAAAATCTGGTTGTGTCTTATAGCCCCATCCAGCTTCTCAAACGGAGGTTTTAGAAGCTGAAAAAAGCATCAGGAAAAAAGCTTCAGGAAAAAAACTCCCAAAGAGAGCTTCAGAAAAGTAGCCCCCAAACAGAGCTTCAGAGGCTTTTTTGCTGAAGCTGTTTCAGAGGCTTTCAGAGGCATAAAAAAAAGTTATTTCAGAGACAGAAAAAAAAAAAGCCAAAAAAAATCAAGGCACAGAGCTCACAACCAAGGAACCTGTTGCTAAAATTCACCTCTGGGAACAGCTGATTGGGGGTATTCTGGAAGGACGATCCACCTGCCAATCAGCTTTTTTCTTATTTTCCTCCCCCAAAACTAAGGTGTGTCTTATACTCCGGTACCCCTTATACTCCGAAAAATATGGTAAGTTACAGAAACCAAAGTTTACTGTCCCAAAGTACCTTGTCATGCAGCTGCTGCTGCTTTTTTTAAGAATACACATTTGCTCAGATGCACACTTCTGGTCAGATGTTTTCTGAATGAGCAACTGGCAAGTAAGGCATTTCTCTGAAACTTTTCAGGCCATCAAACTAAATTACTTTAAAATGTACTGCACTGCTGATTTCTATTCATGGACTCGACACAGCCACTTTATTGGAAGGGTTCCCTTCTGATTCTTCCTTATCCTCTGCTCACTCTATCCCAGAACAAAATGGCTGGGCCTGAAAATGGCTGATCCCCCTTACTCCAATTACAGATCCGTTTAAGTAATAATGCCCAGGATGGAAAGGGAGAGAATAAAAATGGTAAGAAGAGCCATAATGGCCTAGTAGCTGGAATGCAGTATTTCAGGCTAATTCTCATTTCAGTTCTCAGAGTTTGACCATGTCTGGTTTAAAGTTTTCTCACCCTTCCATCCTTCTGAGGTTGGTAAAAAAAGGACCCAGATTGTTGGAGCAAATATGCTGACTCTGTAAACCACTTAAGAGGGCTATAAAGCACTATGAAGAGGTATATAAGTGCTATTGCTAAAGCAACAAATGGCTTCACCCCTCCTGAAACTGGTCTGTAAAGGCCTCCTCCTTGCATTTTAGATCCTGGTTTACCAGGTGAAAGTACTCAATGTAGTTGGCCAACTGCTGCCACCTGTTTCAACTCCTGCAGATGCCTGTTGGTGGTCTGGACTTTCTCAGGATCCTCAAACTTGCAGTTCAACTGAGGACAAAACTCTACAAAGTCACGCAAGAGCTGCTAAGTGAGAAATGTGGTGGCCGACCTGGCCGCAGGACTTGTCAACAAGCTAATCACGAATCCCACCTTATCCCAGTCAGTCTGAAAATCTCTGTTCACAAATTCATGAAGAACTGGCACTGGTCAAACAACACTGAATTACTGCCAGCCTGCCATCAAATTTATCCAGCAAACAAACTTGGCATTTATGTAGGAGTCTAATGGCCCAGATACTTGCAACTGGGCCGGCCGCAATGATAGACGGGTATCTTCTTGGATCAGCTAAGCATTGTCATACAAAATTGTTTGATGTCGCTGACTTGATGTGTCCGTGAATCCAAATATCAGGGATTGTTACAGCTTTAGTTAAGCATTGCTAGTCCCTAATATTATTCCACAGATCCTAATCACAAGAAATGCGAAGTCCCAATGAATCCAAATCAGCATAGCCAAGGCATGAAGTCAAAAGCAAGTTCAAAGTCCGAGCACAAGCCACAAGTTCGTAAATCCACACACAAAAATCCAAAGTCCAGGCACAAGTCCAAATTCCACATACAGTAACCAAAGCCAAAGTCCAAGTCCAGAATCCAAACACCAAACTATAAGGTCCAGTTATGAAGTCAGAAACCAAGGCATAGGTCCAGAATCAGGAAAACATGAAGTCAGAGCACACACATAGCAAACAGATCAGTTGCCTCCAACTTTACTTTGCTCCACATGCTGGGTGAAATAGCCACCAGCTGATACAGCTCATTAGGAAGAGCCATGCTGTCTGCTTGCAAGCAGTCACACTGAACCCCGTTGTACCTCCCTTCGTTCAGCCCTATGCACCTTGCGATGGGGGAGGTAGCAATTCTTCCTCATCCTTGCTAAGCAACTGTATATGCACCTCTTCTCCGCCCATTGCTTCTGCCTGGTCATACAAGTCTTCTCTGTGGGTGGCTCCCTCTCTCTGGAACATCATTCCCCCTAGAGATTACAATGGCCCCCCACTCTAAAACTCTTCCAGAAGGTGCTGAAGACCTGGTTCTGCCAGCGGACCTGGGGAACGCAGAGCAGGATGGAGCCGATTAAATTGCTTGTATGATGTATTGTCACCAGAGCAGGGGGTAGGGGTGGGGAGTCATGTTATTTTATTATATATAATTCTCTCTTTTATTAGTTTTATTGTTTTTATATGATGTTTCTATATTCTTGTAAGTCGCTTTGAGTTGCCATGAGCAAATAGGCTGCAATATAAATCTCCTAAATAAAAATAATAATAATAAGTGTCCTGGATGGAACTGTGACTCTCCTCTCTCCTCTTTAGCTATATGGTCACTCCTCCAACAGCCCTTCCAAGGTTTCTGGCCTTTCCTCTTCCTCTTTCTTATTGCCTCCCAGTTCAGAATCATCCGCATCTTCATGGCACTCCTCTCTGCCCCGTTCCAAAATCTCTGAAGCCTTCTCTTCCTTGTTGCCCTGGCAGCATCTAGCAAAACCATTACAGTGTCTTCCAGTGTGCTGATAATCAATGGCACCACCATGGACAGTTAATGCCATAATTTTTCATCTTCCATTTTCAGATCTTGATGCTTTGTGATCTTCCCTAATTCTTTGTCTTCTATTCCACTATTCCCTGGCATAGCTACATCAGTTATCCACACTTACCTCTTTTCAAGCACAGTTAAATGTGGAGCGTTATAAGCCAGGATGTCATCACTTTGAATATGTAATATATATGTCACATTTTGATGTACAAATAATGAATAACTTAGCAGAGTTTCTATGACCCTTATATACCGCAATAATTAGGATCTCACTTCTATGACCCTTATATACCACAATAATTAGGATCTCACTTCTTGCCTATGCTAATTGAGAAACCTCCGACCCAGACCAATAAATGAATATATCTGGATACACAGCCACAGTAGCAACATAGAGACAAGTTACCGAAATCCAAAATATTTCCCAACTTACCTTCCCAAAGTACCTTGTCATACAGCTGCTGTTTTTAAGAATACACATTTGTTCAGACGCATACCTCTGGTCAGATGTTTTCTGAATGGGCAACCAGCAAGTAAGGCCTTTCTCTGAAACTTTTCAGGCCATCAAACTAAATTACTTTAAAATGCTCTGCACTGCTGATTTCCATTCATGGACTCAACACAGCCACTTTACTGGAAGGGATCTCCTCTGGTTCTTCCTTGTCGCCTGCTCACTCTATCCCAGAATGGATTGTCTGGGCCTGAAAAGGTGGCGGTAACAATGACTGTAAAGGACTATGAAGAGGTATGTAAGTGCTATAGCTAAATGCTATAAATGGCTGTGAGTGCCAAGAGTTCATTGCTGCAGTGCTCCAGGAGAGATAATCGATCCCAATCTGCAACTCTCCTCAGATTCCTGGGGTATGTTCTTGGCAGTTGCAGTGATCTGCTAAGTTGTTCAAGGCAAGCCTATAACTGGCCTAAGAATGCTGGAGGAGAGGAAATTTGGCCTGGGGACCTCATGTGGCCTCTGTTCTTGTTTGTCAAGTGAGTTGCGCCCACAGTGCAGGCAGAGCCCTTCCCAACACCGATAGTCCTTCTGCACCTGCATCAGGCGCAGTCCTGCATGTCTGACTTGCATGGGTTTCTTATGAGTTGGTGTTGCCTCCTGCACCACCACAGAATCTGATGACCCTGCTATGCTCCTCGTCACTTTTCTTTGCTCAAGATAGCTATGAATATGAAGATACAGGTATATCAACTCCTGAAGGGGTGGAGGCATTCTTGTCTTGTCTACTAATCCAACTGCTTTCCCATCTTGAAACTGGTCATTTCATTTCATTTCATGGTTTACAATGTGAAACTCACTAATATAGCCAGCCACCTGCTGCTGACTGTTTCCTCTCCCGCAAATGCCTGTTGGTAGTTTGGGCTTTCTTAGGATCCTCAAAAATGCTGTAATGACCCCAGATAGGCACAGAAGCGACACAGCCGAAGGGATGGCTTAACTCCCTTTTATTGCTCCAACCTTTCCCCAAAATCCCCACGGTTCACTGCAAATTCAAGAGCAGAGCTCTAAACACGCACACACAATAGTTCTTGTCTGCTATACGTCCAAAGGAGCAGCACAGTCCTGGAAGCAGAAGCAGTATGGAAAACCTGATCACAGGGTGTCCTTGTCACTCCGAACAAGGGGCTGCAGCAAAAACGCAGAGCAGAGCAGTGTTGCTGCGAGTTCTCTCACAGTCAGGCTAGGCAAGGAAAGGCAAGTTGAAGCAAAGCAAGGCAAACCAAGGTAGCAAGATGTTGATAATCATAAGTGTGGCTGGAAAAATGCAACGCTTGTTCCCAAAGAACATCCCTCCCTACAGTGCTTCCTTAAATCCTATTCCCCAGGTGAGCCTGGTGATGAGAGATGGGGCACCCTGCACTGCTCCAACCTCCTCTCCATTTTCCATACTCAGGGACCAGGCAGGGAGGCAGTTGCTCTTCTCCGGAGCTGTGGAACTCCTCCCCCCTCGCTCAGTCATTCTGTGCCCTCTCTTCCTTTCTGAAGCCCGAGGGATCAGGGGCTGCCTCATCCTGCTCTTCCATTTACTCCTTCAGGGCCAGAGTGGTTGTGCCAACTTCCTCTGTCGGCCCCGGCTCTGTCTCCTCCTCTTCCTCCTCCTCTTTGGACCCAACCTCCGATGCGGCCATGACAAATGCACTTCAACTGAGCACAAAACCCTGTAAAATCACCAAAGGCAGGCTGAGTGAGAAATGGGATGACCGAACTGGCCATAGGACCTCAACAGGTTAATCACAAATTCCACCTTGTCCCAGTCAGTCTGAAAATCCTGCTCACAAGTTCATGACCAACTAGCACTGGTCAAAAAAGACTGCTGCCAGCCTGCCATCAAATTTATCTGGCAAAGAAACTTGGCATTTAGGCCAGGGTCTAATAGCCTGAATACTTGCAAATGGACCAGCTGTGATAATAAGACGGGCGTCTTCTTGGATCAGCTAAGCATTGTCATCCAAAATAATATTATTCCCTAGTTGGCTGAAGTAGCAGCCAGCTGGTGCGGCTCATTAGGAGAGGCCAGCCATTGTGCTTCCCTCCTTTCAGCCCTGCATGCCCCGGGACAGGGGGAGGTAGCAATTCTTCTTCATCCCCACTGATCAACTTCAGATGCATCTCTTCTCTGCCCATTGCTTCTGCCTGGTCATCCATCTCTTCTCTCTCCTATTCAGCCAGGCTCTTGCCTGGTCGCTCTTCCAACAGCCCTGGCCACTACTCTTTCTCTTGCTCACTATCTCCTGATTCTGGTGTCTTTGCGACACTCCTCTGTGCCCCATTCAGAAGTCCCTGAATCTCTTCCTTGTCATCCCAGTTAGCATCTGGGCAAACCATTACAGTAGCTTTGGTGTGCTGAGAACCACTGGAAGTACCATGAATAGTTTATATTAGAATTTTTCAACTTCAATTTTCAAATCTTTATACTCTGTGATCTTCCCCAATTCTTTGTTTTCTACTCCACTATTCCCTGATATTGCCACATCAATTATCTATATGTTCTTCTTTTAAGCACATTTAAATCTGGGGCATTATAAGCCAGGATATCACTTTGTATATGTGACCTATATGTTACTTTGTGATGCCTCACAATGAATAACTTCACAGAGTAAATTCATAGCATTCTTATGACCCTTATATACCATATTTAGGATCTCACATAGGAATCTCTTCCCTATACTAACTGGGATACTCTAGAGCCTGGCCAATAGATAACTACACCTAGGACACACAACCACTGTAGCAATATAGAGTTAAGTAACAGAAATCCAAAATATTTCCCAACTTACCATCCCAAAGTAGCTCATCATCATGCTGCTGCTGTTTTTAAGAGTACACATTTGTTCAGATGCATACTTCTGGTCAGATGCTTTCAGAAAGAGTATTCAGCAAATAAGCCCCTTTGTCATTCCCCACATTCCCACATTCCTGCAGTTCTTTGGGAAGCTGCTCCAAGCAAAGTTAACAAAGTCAAAGCCCAACAAACTCAATATCTAGTCCAAGACATGAGGAAATCAGTAGAGTCAATGGGATCATTGTGCAATGAAGTCAATACAAGTCCATAGCTTGAAAGCATGAAGAGACATGGGCTTGCAACAGACATGGGGCCCTTAGGAGGGCCCTTGAGTCTGTATTGTGGGGGCAGGTCATTTGGCAAACAGAAGTCATGTGAGAGTCCCCAGGTCCAAATCCCTTCTCCTCCAGCATACTCAGGCTGGCCCTTTGTCCTGCTTGAGCAAAACCACCAGAGTTGCCAAGAACACAATCCCAGCAAACTGAAGACAACTGGGAGTTGAGATCGATTATTTTTCCTGGGGTGCAACAGAATTAACCCTTGAGCACTCACAGAAGTCCACTGGGACTGGCAACATCCATTTATTCTCACCCTTTGCATCAGTGTCCTTGGCAATATCCTTTACAACAAAGTCAATACAAGTTCATAGATTGAAAGCATGAGGAAGACAACACTGAATGTCTGAGTTAAAGCATGATGAAGTCAATGGATCCAAGGAAATAGGTCCAGTTTCTTTTTTTTTAAGTTCCTGTTGTAAACCATTGCTTATTCTTATGCTTACTTTTTATTATTATTGTTCTTCTTCTTGTTGTTGATTTAATCTTCAATTCAATTCACAGTCTGGAACTGGTAAAAATTGAACAGTTCAAGTCCTAACCAAGGACCTAAAAGCTTATTAATGTAACATCTGAACATATAGGCAGAGGAAGGTGGCTTTTTGTAGTTTGAATATTCAGATCTAATAAGTGCAAAATGTCCATGTATCTAGGCAACTCTTTGGATATTGCTCCAAGTATTCCTGTTACTGTTGGTACAACTATTGACTTCTTCCTCCACAAACACTCAACTTCAATTTGCAGATTGCGGTAATTTTATTATTTTTTTCAAGCTGTTTCTCTTCAATTTGTGCATCACCTGGTATTGCAATATTAATCAACCAGCCTTTTTTCTTTTCCACAATAGTGATGCCAGGCATGTTGTGGGCCAGATGTCTGTCTGTTTGGATTTGAAAGTCCCACAAGATTTCGACCTATTCATTTTCAAGAACTTTGTCAATTTGCTGTTCACAGTAATTTTTACTGCATTCAAACCCAAACTTGGCAAAGCTTCCAATGTATGATTTTGGCAACTCAATCATGATATTGTAGATAATCAGTTTGTAAGATTTTATGGCAGTTACTGATAAGATGATCCACTGTTTCATTTTTCTCATTGCATAAGCAATATTTCCTGTTGTTACTGACAAGTTGAATTTTTGCTTTCATGGAATTGATCTGCAGATCTTGTTCTTGGGCAGTTAAAACGAAGCCTTCAGTTTTTCTTTAGCATCCCTGATCTAAACTATCTCCATGTTAGCTTTGTATATATCTTTCCTTCAATGTCCTTAAAATGCTGACTGTGCATAGGCTTTTTTTTCCAGTTAAAAACTTGACGCTCAATTGTTTCCTTTTGATATTCTATTTTCAATAACATCGTTTTCAAGAGGTTTCCCTTGTTCACCTCCTTCCTGTTTCCTGATTACTTATTTGTACCCTATGGTTATCATTAAGTGCTGTACCTTATGATTCTTGATGAATGTATCTTTTCTTTTATGTACTCCGAGAGCGTATGTACCAAGACAAAATCCTTGTGTGTCTAATCACATTTGGCCAATAAAAAATTCAATTCTATTCTATTCTATTCTATTCTATTCTATTCTATTCTATTCTATTCTATTCTATTCTATTCTATTCTACTCTACTCTACTCTATTCTATTCTATATGATTGCTTTGTCTCTCAGCCCAACTTACATCATACTGTGCTTGTGACAGTAACATTTTTAAATAGTGATTGGCCAAATTGGATTTTTTGCACATTTCCTTTCTTGCCAGGGAACAATATAATAGAGTGTTTGCAGCCCTGAATTTGTGGGAGAAAAACTGTCAGTTTGATTGGAATGAAACATTATCCAATGTAGTCGTTTAAGCCGTGTTTTTCTTCTTCCACAGTTTGTTTTCACCTGTAAGAGTCCTCTGCCACCCTGTGATCACGGCAAATACAATCGATCAATATCACTTTTTGGGTGCACGGCATGGTGCACTGTCATTTTCTTGACTTTTGATCCAAGTTATCAAGTTCTAGCTGAGTCCAATCAATTATTCCAACTGAGTATTACAAGCACTGCCAGATGTTAATTGTCTTTATGATATTTTCTTCCAATTAGTTTTGCTCTCAAGATTTTCCGGACTTGCTTTATGTATTTTGTTGAAGTAGCTTCCTTGATTTGGTTGTGCAACAGGTCAGAGGCTTCCAAATTCCTAAGTACTTATACCATTCTTCTGGTGTTACAGCTTTTATCAACTCTTTATTATCAAGTTTGAATCCATCATCTTCGATAATTTTTCCTGCCTTAACAGCAATTGTTACTCATTTATCAATACCAAATTGCATTTCAATGTATCTGCTAAACTCAGTGCTTTTCAGCTCAATTCTGCTTTTGTTTTTCCAGATAGTTTTTATACTATCCATGTAGAGCAAATGGAAAATTTTCAACACTTTTTTAGTCAATTCATAGCCACAGTTTGTTTTGTTCAAAATGCTTGTTAGTGGCACCATCAAAAGTACAAATAACAGAGGTGACAATGGAAGCCTTGGAAGATTCCTTGGTTGATTTCAAGTTCACCAAGTTCTTCTCCACACACCATAAACTTAGTTTGCTGTAGCTTCATGGAAGTCTTCCAGGAATTTCTAGATGTTGCTTCTAATTCCAAAAATGTCTGAGCATTTCTCAATCCAGCTGTGTGGAACAGAATCAAATGCTTTCTTATCAATCCAGGCCACGAACAAATTTCTTCATCTTTTCTTTGAATTCTCCAAAACCAGTTAATCAATCATCAATTGGTCTTATTCTTCTTGAATTTTTGCAGCAAATCCTTGTTTTCTAGACATCCATAAATTTGGTTTGCAACAATGCCTATAAGTAATTTGTATGTTATTGGCAGGCAAGTGAATAGCTTGTAATTTTCGGGTTTATTTCCTTTTTCTGCATTCTTCTGAATCAAAAGGTTCTTTCAGTTGTTACCATTTTTCACTCTTTGGTGCTTCCAGAACCTGATTCATCTAATTTTGCATGCAAACATGTTAGTGATTTCAACCAGAATCCATGCAGTTCATCTAAACCAAGAACACTTCAGTTTTTGACCTTCTTTGCTTGCTTTTAAACCATTTGTTTTGTTACGTGAACATTTTCCATTCTAGTCACTTTTACAGTGCTTTCAACCTGTTTGATCCACTTTGCATTCTCATTGTGGTTCTTGTTGTTTTCCCACAAGTTCTTCCAAAATTTCAGGGTATTTTTTTGCTAGTTTTTCACTTGTAGTAGCACCATGTCCACTTTCAAGGGTCTTATAGAAATGATGCTGATTCGCTCAAAATTGTGAATTTTGCTGAAATGAGATTATTCAGATATCCTATAACTTTATTTTCCCTGCAATAGCTACACCTCTTCGTTTCAATTCTTCAACCACAACTGCAATTTCCTTTTTGTCAGGCTAATTCTGATTTTTTTTATTCTTCAGGTTTCCTTGCCTCAAATTCTTCAAATTACTTATAATCCTTATAATTAAATCGAATCAAATTCTCTTTATTTTTAACTCCAGCTGGATTTTCCACTTTGGTTTTCCCTTCTTAATTGCTTTACTCTTTCTAATTTTCAAGCCGAATTCTTCAGTAGTAACATAACTGCTGCGTACATTAGTTGGTTGCTTGAGGTAATGTTTATTGTTGGAGTAGTCTCAAGAGCTTCATTCACATTCTTCAATAATTTATCTAAACTTCTCTTATTAACTTGATTCAGTTTTGGCAATCAAATTCTTTCAGTGTTTTCCATCTGTGTCTTAGTCTTCTCGGTTAATTCAGATCTAGATGTTGGTTCTTCAAGATCTAATCCAGCTCTTGTATTATTGTTGTTGTTGTTGTTGTTGTTGTTGTTGATTTAACCTTCAATTCCATTCACAGTCCGAGACTGGTAAAAACTTAACAGTTCAAGTCCTAACCAAGGACTTAAGAGCTATTAAGGTAACATCTGAACATATAGGCAGTTTCGAGAAAGATGTTTTTTTGTAAAGTTTGAATATTCAGGTCTAATAAGTTCAAAATTTCCAGGTGTCTAAGCAACTCTTTGAGTATTGCTCCTATTGCTCCGGGTGCGCTTCAAGGTTTTGGTGACCACCTTTAAAGCGCTCCATGGCATTGGGCCGGGTTATTTACGGGACCGCCTACTGCTACCGAATACCTCTCACCGACCCGTGCGCTCTCACAGAGAGGGTCTCCTCAGGGTGCCGTCAGCGAGGCAATGTCGTCTGGCGACGCCCAGGGGAAGGGCCTTCTCTGTGGGGGCTCCCACCCTTTGGAACGAACTACCCCCCGGACTCCGTCAGCTTCCGGACCTTCGGACCTTCCGCCGCGGGCTTAAAACACACTTATTTAATTGTGCAGGACTGAGCTAGATTTTAAATTTATGGGTTTTAATTGGGTTTTATTTGTATGTTTTAATTAACGGGCTTTTTGAATAAGTTTTTTAATTGTTTTTATACTGTATTTATGTGTTTTTAAGTGCCTGTAAACCGCCCTGAGTCCTTCGGGAGATAGGGCGGTATATAAATATGATTAAATAAATAAATAAATAATAAATATTATGCGTAACCATTGATTTCTTCCTCCACAAATGCTCAACTTCAATTTGCAGATCGTGATATTTTGTTATTTTTCTCTAGCTGTTTCTCTTCGATTTGTGCATCACCTGGTATTGAAATATCAATGAACCAGACTTTTTTCTTTCCTACAGTAGTGATGTCAGGCATGTTGTGGGCCAGATGTCTGTCTGTTTTCTAAAGTTCCACATTGTTACTGTTATTGTTCTAGACTACCTACCTTTTGAATAATGAAAATGCAGGATTCAACAATGGATACAAATAACTTCTAATTGTTTTAAGGATTGACCTACAATTTGTCTCAATGGAAGCAAACTGCAGGCCTTTGGAAAAGCAATGAGTGAATAGTCAATAAAAGATTTTACAGGACTTGATATATCTGTAAATGTGTATGGATTTCAGTCTCACTCTAGACCTTCAGTGAAATATTAAATCAAGTTCTAACATTTTACTTTGTTTATAACTATCTGTGCATAAACACTGAAACTCAGTACAGAGAGCCAAACCGATTTCAGCAATATTAGTTTAGAATTCTGTATTCGTTATTTTCTTTCCCAAATAAAACCCCTTTTTGTTTGGTTTAAATTTAAAAAAATCTCACTAACAGTGTCTTCACCTGCAGAGTTGTAAGCTTAAGAGTTGTTGTTGTTTTAAAAGTAATGGTGAGAAGATAAGTTCTAATACATTTTCTCCATAGTTTTCAAACAATCTGATGAAACAATCTATTTTAGAAATTCACATAAAGGAAAAAAGTTCCCAGAAAAATTGCCACTGCCATACAAAGTCTGTATGATCATTCTGACTTTCAGTGTAAAAAAATGCCTGGCAATACACAGCCTTCTTGACTTTCCACATTTTCATTCAATTCAATTCAATTGCATTGAATTCCAATAGCTGCATGGACATCTGTGGGAAGTAGAATAATGGGAGACATAGGGCAACATAACTATATTAAATTACATATTTGCTATGTACAATGGTTGGGTACAATGGTTGGGGAGAATATATCATTATACCACAAAATTCATTTGGCTATTTACATGTCATGATTTGCACCAAACATCAATGGTATATCTTGAGCAAAATTCCCCTATGGAAAACTTTTCAGAAGTGTGCTTACATAACCACTAGGGGGAGACCTGCTCTTAAGAAACACCCTGAGAATTTTGGAGAAATCATCCAATTTTCATGTTGGGTATTATTTTTTGTGAGTAAATTCTGAATCTATCGGATTTGGGAGGAAAGCCAATCTGCTGTAGTGGTTAAGGCACATGTCTAAAAACCAGGAGACTGTGAGTTCTAGTCCCACTTTAAGCATGAAAGCCAGCTGGGTGACTTTGGTCTCTCAGCCTAACCTACTTCACAGGTTGCAGTTGTGACGAAATTAGGAGGAGGAAGGAATATTAGATATTGTTTTATAAATAAGTGGTGAACATAACAGGATAAAAAAACTAAGAAATAATGAATAAACTAAGTGCCAAATGACTAGTGCTACCCTTATTACCAGAACCAGATTAAAGGATGATTTATGTGTTAGGAAGTTTAAATTGATTCCATAATTAATTTTAGAGTCCTTGTAAAGACAATAGACTGACTGCCATGAGGAGTGTCCTTGTCCCCTACCATCCACACTTTTAACAGTAGGAAAGGGAAATGGAAGCAATGCCAAATTCTTAAGGTCACACAAATGAGATAAGGGTGAATAATTGACAGGCCCAATGAGGGGAATGAGAAAAGAAGAACCAAAATTTGTGACTAACAGAATAGACTTTGTATTGAGTCCTCTCCCTCAAAGCCAGCCCAAAATAAACAGTTAAGGCAATCACTTTGGCAGATCCAACTTAATAGATACTTGTGAAGTTAGTAGGCCAGCAATAATTATGTGGGGGAAATCCGTTATTTTTTCCCATATGATAAAAACATTTGGAGGATGTGGGGAAATAAGATGAAGAAAGCAAAAGGATGCAGCCAGCAGATTCCAAATACATGAAATGGAGTCAGCCTAGATCCATATTTAGCAAGCAGTTCATTTTAATTTTGAGCAAAGAAAAGGACTGTAACTTTTCTCTAAACCCAATTAAATCACACTGCCAAAAAAGACAATGGAGGAGATGACTAAGAGGCTTTTTTTATTTTCTTCTGCAAGCCCTAGCTACTATCTTCTAAGGCAGGGGTTCAGAGGTGGGTTTCAGCAGGTTCTGACCAGTTCTGGAGAACTAGTAGTGGAAATTCTGAGTAGTTGGGAGAACCAATAGTAAAAATTCTGACTGCCCCCATCCCCCCATCTATTCCCTGCCTCCCGAGTCCCAGCTAATCAGGAGGAAATGGGGATTTTGCAGTAACCTTCCCCTGGCGTGGGGTGGGAATGGAGATTTTGCGGTATCCTTCCCCTGCCACATCCACCAAGCCATGCCCATCAAGCCAGACCCACAGAACCAGTAGTAAAAAAATTTGAAACCTACCACTGCAGGAGTTCCTAAATCTTTTGCCATCAAACCTCTCTTAGTGTAATCGTAATTACACATTTCCCCTAAAAACGCAGATACTCCAATGTACACAAATAAACCATAAAAGCAATACAGTGAAACTTTGGAAAAGATTGATGACAATGCACTGAAGAGTTCTTCACAACTCCTCATAGTTTTGCTCTAAGACCAAATGCTTTGCTGCAATCTAGTAGTCAGGAGACTATTTGGAGGCCAGGTACAAAAGCCTTACAATCCTCCAACAGCATTTGAGAGGAGAAGAATAAAGAAAGAAAATGGCAGCAAGCACAAGTTTTTTTGCTTTCGCCTGGTTTTACCCATCTAATTGACAGAACCAGTTATATCTGTTCCCTGCTTCCAATGCTATGAAGTTCATAGGATAGTACTGGTATCTGTAACAGATCTGTAAAAGGAAGGATGGTGGAAACAACTCACCAGTTCTGTATGAGGCTGATAACCTGTGAATAGGTTTTCCCAATGATGCTTTCACCATTTACTTTAACTAGTCGATCTCCTGCAAAAAAAGATAGGAAAGTGAGAAAGCACAACTTTGTTACATCCATTGCATCTTGCACTGAAGGCAAAGAAGAGAAAAGAGAAAGCATATTTTAACTGATAAAATTTGCCAAATCATTGTTATTATTTATTCATTCATTTAACTTATATGCCACCCATCTTGTCTAGCGGCAACTCTAGTCAGCGTATAACCAAGTAAAAACAAGATAAAGCACTCAAAGATTAATATTAAAATTAACATTAAAATTCACAAGGAGAGCAAGAAAGAAAGCAAGGTACAAACTACATTTTTTTCCAAAAAAACCCCCAAAAAACAAAAACCACCTTTGAATATAGATGTTCTGCAGTAGGGAAAGTAACACTTTAAAAACAGCGTAACTTGAAAGTAAAACAGATGCTTTTTGGAATAAAGTAATTGTTTTTTAAAAATGTGTTATTTCAAGTTCTAAAAAGAACAAAAATCAAAGGTAAAAAGACACAAATCGACAGAAAATAGAAAAAAGAAGGAAAAAACAAAAACATATTATATTATTAATATAGGAAATCATTCCAGCCAAATTTTATGTACTTTGTTAAAACTTGAACAGATGGAATATCGATCAGTTTTTCCATTACATTAATGGAGGCAATTTATAAATAGAAAGCAGGTTACTTTCCATTCAAATTTGTAAATCTCGAATTTGTAAATCTCGAATATTCTCTTTCAAGAGAGATTGCTGAGATCCATGATGGTAAATCTGCATTTCCTCATGCAATGATAATAAATCTATGGTGGAGATCAGCTATAAATGGTTCCTTTTTGCCTAAAGTCTCATTTAAAATGGAAACTGGTTAGGAGCTTTAATTAATATCGAAGACTATAAGCTTATTCTGGAAAAAGCTGGTATCTTCAGACAGAACCTGATAGATGGGTAGGAAAACAAATTCCACACTATTTCCTGATTTGTATAGAGAAATAAAGAATCATAGGGAACAAAGTTTTAATGTATACAGTAAAACCAAGGAAATTGGGAGAGATGAACGTGTATAAGGCAGCAACATGGAGTATTTTCCATATTTGCACAGTGCTCATTTTAGTTTACTAATACGAAGATCTCCAAATAACTTAGCATGAAAAAAGAGGAGGAAAAAATCAAATGAGAATTGTTTCTTCAAACTTCTACATAAAGTCATGTTATACAAAACTCTTAAGTGGGCCAGTAATGAGGATCTTGGTGCATTAATTAACCTCCCAAGAGGTAAATGTAGCCATGCATAAGATTTAACTTATTCCTCTGTCCCAAGTGTCTTGGCAACTGCTGATGTGAGGTGAAGAGATCCTTATCTCTTACATAATTGAGATATCCAGTGAAAAAGGATTCACAGACATTCCAACTCTATATCAGGTTTAGTTTTTACTCTTCAAGAAGAGAAACAGAAAAAAGGGGGGGGGAGGAAAACCTTGAAACTTTTCAATAGCATGTGGAATTTCTCTCTCCCCAGCCCCACTTTCTGCTGCAGTCTACTTCAGGAAAAAAGAAAAGGATGTGATGCAGGAGGAAATCTCTAGGAAGACTGCTTGTTTCAACATAGATCCAACCATCCCCATGCGCTATTAGTGCGTAGTAGTTACTAACAGGGAATAGGGGAAATGGGTTGATCATGTCATTAGAATACTGACATATAGCTGTAATAAAGACATTCGTGTCTTACCTGTCTGGAGACCAGCCTGGTGTGCTGGCCCATCTTCCTTTACATTTTTGACAAAGATGGTGTCCATGGGTTCCAACCGGTTCCGTGGAGGCGCTGCATGTTGATGATTAAATATATATATGTATATAGTACCAGGAATTTGGATACCTATCTTATTTATTTGTATGTTCTATGATAAAGCCATGCAGAATTCTGAGACCTGAATTATGGCAACAAATTATTCGGCAGGCTGTCTATGAGATTAAATGAAATGGGAACTTTATACAAAATTATCCCAACATTCCCTGAAAAATAATCATATGGTATTACAAAACCCATGAACAGAAAGAAAAAGAGGACAAACAACAAAGTAGATGGATTTAATTACAGCAGCAATGGCCACCTGAACAACCATACTGAAGGTAGATCATCATGGAAAAAATCTATTTATATGGTCACTAAGAGCTGATATCAATGTGATGGCACATTATCATCATCATACAATTCAAAAAAAGTGGACAGCTGTCTTCCATGACTACTACAACACTGCCCTGATTTAACTATTCCTTCAGTGCCTACTTCTTGAAGGGAGCATCCAGAAAAGTCAAAATATTATTATGAAAGAGAAAGAGAAAAAAATGCATTTCTGATGGCATCAAGTCTGCTCAATTTAGTATTCTGCTTGAAGGCACTGGAATTGCACCCTGTCTTCCAAATGGGAAAATGAAAAAAAATCTACCATGGTTAATTAAAACTTAACTGACTTCACACTAATCCTCTTACAGTGCCTTTAAAAAAACACTGAAATTGCCTCTCAACTTTCAGATCCTTGATGTCCTATCATTCTTTTAAAAGACTTAACAGATATGACTACAAACTCTCCATCACATGGATCCTTTCTCAGATTTTTTCCAACCAGTATGAACATTGCTGAGAATTCTGGAACTGTAGTCCACATATCAACAAGGCACTTAAATTAGGGAAGGTTGGATTCATTTTGAAAAGAGGGCTTATAAATCTAGATACAATACCGTATCTAAATATAAAATGTGTGGTTGTTTGGAAGACTTCAAACCGAATATATAATATATTATAATATATTATATATTTGGTTTGAAGTCTTCAAAACAAATCACACATTTTTTTCTTTTTACCTAAATATATATAATAGAAATTCAATTGTAATTTTAACATGGAGAAAGATATTTATAATTGACTTCCATCTTACTATGGGTTGGGAGGTCCACTGGGTTTTGACTTAAGCAAAAATTATATTGCCAAACACCACCTAACCATTTTCAGTGGGTCACTTTTTGGCAAAGTAAATGAATGCAATCCACAAAAGGAATATTATATATATAGTGCTACTCCCATAGACACTGCTCTCCTTTTCACCCCTCCTACATACTCCTTCACCCAAATTTATTTGGTCCCCCAAAGAGAGAGAGCCAGTTTACTAATAGCCCGTATGTACATTATCTGTCTCTCACTGGTGCGATGATGCTAATCTATAGCATTTCCTATCAATGGGGTCTGTGGGAGTGTTGGAGGATGGTCTTGCATGCCCTTCCCCACAGGCTCATTGGGTTGCAATTATGCTTCTGGGCCCACCTGGCAGTGAATGCCACCTCTGCCATCCTGTGGCCCAAAGAGTCATATGTCAGTCTCTGTGGGGGATGAATCTTGATTCTCTCGGTTCAGCTGGGGTAGACAGGACTTTCTCTAGGGGTATGGCAGGCTTAGGTATCTTGGTTGTCTCTCATTTTGCATTTCTGGCTGTTGTGTGGAGTGCTCACTGGCCTGCCTTACTAGTGCTCCTATTTCTGCATATGGGGCACAAATTCAGGTATTTCTGACCTAAGTGCTCCTGGTCCAGTATTCATGTCTGACATGGGTGGGTCCACTTCAAAGACCTTGAGTGACAATAACCAGTTCATATATCTCTCCTCCTAATCCCTGTCCTCCTCTTTCTTCAGCACAGAAGAGACGGCTGTGTATAGATCACTGGAATCCTCTTTTCTGGGCAGGGTTCTACGGGTGGTAATCTATGCTGCTGGGAGATACGTACTGCCTAATTCAGAGGTAGGAGATTGTTTCTCTACCACATCTTCAGTGGTCCCATGGCCTCTTCCGGTATACTGGTAGTCAGTTTCTCACAGATAAGGTAAAGTTGGGAGCTCCACCAATCAGCTAGTTTAGGTTTCCCTGGCATGCCCAGATTCCTCAGTAGCACTTGATCACCTGGCTGCAAGCTCTGGATTCTCACCTTCAGGTCATCGATCCTTTTGTTCCTGCAATCTCGGGTCTCTGAGATAGATTGGCCCCTCTTGTATGCAGTTTTCAGATTCCTCTTCAACCTGTCCACATAATTTCAGTACAAGGCCAATAAGGTCTGGTCTAATGAAACCCAAATGCTAAGTCTACTGGCAGTTGGGCTTCCCTCCCAAACATCAGCCGTAGGGAGAGTATCCAGTAACATCTTTTTCCATACTGTTGTATGCATGCATCATGGCAGAAATGTGTCAAGTCCAGTGCTGCTTTTGCTCTGCAAGTTCAGTGTTCCTAACATATCAAGGAGAGTGTGGTTACACTTCACAGATCCCTTTGAGGATGACAGGGAGTTGTGCAGATCCCTTTGAGGATGACAGGGAGTTGCGAACGAATTCTGGATGCCCAGCAAGTTGAGCAATTGTTTGATGAGCCAACCTCTCAAAGTCTCTGCCTTGATCAGAGTGTATTCACTGGGGCAGCCCATAATGAAAAAAGAAATTCTCCAATAGAACCTTGGCTACCATGCCCATTGGTTTTCATTGGGAATGCTTATGTATAATGAGTGGTCTGTCACCACTAATACATTCCCCTGCTCACTAGTATCAGGTTCTAGATACAGAAAGTCAATGAAGACTAGCTCTAAGGGTCCTTGACTGTGTAGGTGGAGCAAACCTCGAAGGTAGGGTCTTTCACTGAATGCAGCATATACAGTGCAACTTCTGCTCTCATACATGGCCAATAGAACTAATCCCTCAATAGTTTGAAGATCCTTTCTGGCCCCAAATATACATGGCCGTCGTCTAATGTGATTAGTACTGCTTCTCTATGTTTCTCTGGGAGGAACAGCTACCACTTTTCCTCAAGGCCATAGGAGAGGCCCCTTCAATAAACCACCCCACTCCAAAGCTGGAACCATTCACATTCTTTAAGCAGCAGCCAGGCTGTCTTCAGGGAGTCAGTCAACAAGACTTCCCAACAACCACTCTGCACAGTCCTCAAGGTCAGTCCACAGAGTGGCTCTTCCACTTGATCCCTTCTCAAATTCTTCTTGGTTAATATCTGGCAGCCCCCCTCCTCTCATCTGGGTGGAATTGCAGTACAACTTGAGGATACTCGCAGTTGTGAGCCCAACAGCCTCCGCTCCCTCTGTTCCTCTAACCCAGTGTTCATCCTTCGATATATGGCTTGTATAGCTTTTGGGGATATCCTAGTCCACTCTTTGCCAGTGGCTTTAGTGCCATGAGGTCTTCTCAATAAGGCATCTGCTTCTCAGTTTCCTATTCCGGGCCGGTACTTTAGGCTGAAACGGAATCTGGGCAAAGCAGCTAACCATTGATGTTGTGTCAAAAGTTTCAGAGTATCCAACAACTGGGGAGGCAAATGTTAGCTGAATAGGTAGACACCCTCATCTGGGAATCCCTCCATTGCCCCAAATCTCCAAATTGCCCAACTTTTGTATGGTCAGGTGCTTCAGGTGCCTATCATAGTAATCCTGGTACAGTAATATCTCTTGCGCACCCAAGTCCAAGGGGCCCTTGTGTAAATGCCCTGCACTTGTACCTGCACCATTGAGGAAGAGCCCATCAGCTGTTCAGGGATCTCAGCAGTGAGGGAGACAGAACCTGGTCTGACACACCTGGTCTGGTGCCATGCTTGGGCACTTCTGTGAGTCTCTGAATGCTGCTGTCAGACCCTTGTCACTTTGTCCTCAGCAGGCCCTTTTGTATGGAAGCTAAAGGAAGTGCTCTCATCCCTCCTGTCACTGAGGGGTTTTTGGTGAAACTCCACTCACAAGGTAATGCCTGAGACTCTAATTGGCCATACCTTTGGCTTGAGCTAAGCTAACTTTGCTGGACACCCAGTTGGCTCTCTCACTGGGGCCCTCTGTGATTTCCTGACTGGGCCAGGTTTTGGGTTTGGGGGGCTTTATGCAAGTATGGCTGCAGTGCCCTGTACTCCCACAGTTGTAGCAGATCATCTGCCTCAGATGAGGTGGAAGAGTCCATCCCTGCATTGGACAGTCCAGCTAGGCCTCCCTTCATGAAGCTATTTAGCTGTTAAATGGGATATTTGTATTTCCATAGCAGTGAGCCTGGGATCATTCCCCCCCCCCCGTGTTCCTCACTCCCACTCTTCAAGCTCATTCTGGGGATAAGTTGGCTATGGCCTCTTTAACTTCCTCCACCACTTCTGTTTGCTTAACTCTCCTTATGAGCTCATGATACCCCCATGTATTCCTCTCAGCCAGGATCTTTAGCCGATTCCAGATTGGGTCTGAAATTTAAAAATCCTGTGAACCTTCTCCATCCTGGCCCATTCTACTTAAACTAAGTCCATCCCTTTTCTTTCCACAATTTGACATAGCAACCTGTTCAGGTGTCTGATGTATTCAAACAACCTTTCACCTCTCTTATGGTACGTTTGCTCAAACTGCAACAGCCAGCTACAAACTTTTGGCAGGTCCGAGCAGTAAACAAAGATTATCACACACAGTGAAATGCCTTCAGCTGTTAAGCTTCTAAAAGCTTCTGCCACGGGACCCTTTAGATTCTCTCTAACACTCAACTTCTTTTGGGCATCTGATACATCCCATTCTTCCACTGCCTGCATAACCTGCTCCAGTCAAAGTTCGTATTCTTCCCCCTCTGGCCCTTGCTGTATCCCCAAAAAGATATGAACCTTCTTGTACCCAGCACCCCCCCCATAGTGGCTGCCTATCTGGGTTTGGCTAGATGTCTGGCTTCCTATATCCTGGGCAGACCCTGCTCCTGATGCCCCTGCAGTGACCAAGATGCATGTATTGTGCAGCCAAAGTATTCGTTGAAAGTCAGGTGTACAACCCTAGCCTAGGTGTACATCCACAGTCAATTGAAGGCTCTTAACCCCAAAGCATTCTGGGATCCTTTTCTTCCACTCTAATAGCACATAGAGTGAGAAGAGTCCCTGTCCACTTTGTATCTACCATGTAAACCCTCTGATCTTGGACATGGGCCCTCATTGCCAGTAGGATTTGTTCTTTTGACCAGGCAACCTCAGGGGGGTCAATTGCTACACTTGTCTCTATCTCACTGCTCTGTTCTGTTCCTCACACCATTTAGTGACATGGGTGGAATCCATTTGGCTCATCACTCTGAATAGGGCAAATACTTTTTGGAGAAAGGATAAAAAGAGATCCCAGATGAGCCCCCACTTGTAGCATTACGCCCAAAATGGCCACGAAAATCCAGCTCCCTCTTCCCTTTTCCCCAAATAACTTGGTGTCTTTTGGTTCATAGCTACTGAGACAAAGAGTCTCAGGATCTCTCATTTTGAATGTTCGTCTTGTCACCTCTACCTCAGTTCATCTCCTCAGTCTCTCTCTGATCGCTTTCTCACCACTCTTTCTGGGTTAGCTTCGTTCCTTCCCTCTCTCTGGATCAGTGTTGCTCCCTTTCTCTCTCTTTGGACTGGCTTCGCTCACTCTCCCCACCTCTCTGTCTCCCAGGCAGCCCCGCTAAGCAGGGACCAGGTGGCAAGGTGGTGACAGGGTAAGCTGATAAATGCTTACCCCTCTCTCCCTTCTCTCACCTCATCCTCATCTGTTTCCTTTTCCCCATCTACACTGTCTCTCTTTCCCCTCCTGCTCTTCGCTGTCTTCCTTGCTCTGTCTGAATTTCTCTCCAGCTTTCCTTCATCCCTTCTTTCTCCTTCCCTACACCATGAGTCTCCTTTCCTTTTTATCTCCCCTTTCCCCTGGGCTGCCCCTTCCCCCCTAATTTCTGGCGGGTCTCTCTGGGGTGCCACGTGGCAATTGGGAGCCCCGGATCACCTGCGTTACTCAGCAGGAGTTCCGGGACTCCCTTTGCTACCTAGATGATCACATCCATCAACGCTGCTCTTCTCCTGCACCTGGTTGATCATGCTACATATGGTAATTGGATATCAAGTTTTATAGTTTCCTGACTTTGTATACAACAAAGGCAAACAAACAAACTGGAGGGTGGTGAAGGGAGGGGGAGTTTGCCAACAATTTGTGGTTCTTCCTCCAGATTGAGATTTTCTGTATGTACATGGCCCTGCTTTCTTGTGGGCCTTGTAGGTTACTGCAGAAGGCTAATGTTGTATCCTTCTAAATAAAAATATGCCTTTCACTGCATTGGACTATTTATAAGAGTGATGGTCTTTGCATGCATATCAAGAATTCTATTTGTGACATTACAGCAATTTTGCAAATGGAGAGAGCTTAATGCATGGTTTGACTAGTCTTGTCTGGGCTCAAAAGCAAAGCAGGGCTGAGCCTGCTGAATATGTGGATGAAAGTTATAGTGAGTTTTAGGCAAGCTAGAATGGGAAATCAAAAACATCCCGAAGGCAGCAATGGTAAAGCACTTTTGTAGTGTTGCCGATAAAATTATGCATATGCATCCATGAGATCACCAGAGGTCAAGCCTGACTCATAACAGATTTTATGTTTTTATTCACTGAAGCACAAAGAGTATGATGTAAATCAATCCTAACCTGTCTTCAGCAGGAGGGAGAAAGGGAGGGAAAACAAATATAACAAAAATTAATTAGAATGCATGGGTGAGTTAAAATATCCAATGTATTGCATTAAAGAATAATGTGGAAATAGGGTAAGCATAAGGAAAGAAAGGGGACTAATGAGAAGAAATAATCCCTAAAAGAAGGCAAGCACCAGTAGAGCCACCCATACAGAATCTTACCAGTGAGGCTTGCTTTTTCTGAGCTGATGGGAAAGGTAAGACACAGGGAACAACCAATAAGAATCTGCAATGGCTGTAATAGGGACCGAGCACCAACCCATCTGTTGTCAAATCACCACAATCAAGACTCAAAATTTTAAAATTGACTTTAGGAACAGAAGCAGCATAAGACACAAGCAGGTTAAACTGACATGAAGAATTGTGTACACTTCCTCCCTCAACACCTTGACTTTAATGACATTAAACATTCTGTTTAGTCCTTGTCCTAAGGAATGATCAAAGAAATACAGCAACATACCTGTTCTGTTTCCATTTTCTTCTTCCTGAAAGACAGGGGGAAAAAAGGATGTTAAAACACACATAACACGTACATTATACACAGATGTTCAGGGGACGAGTCCTTTATCATTTTACTTTTTTTTTTTTTTTTGTATAATTGCTCTACTGGAGTGTCCTTCCCTCTCCAAAATATTTAACCTTACACTGGACAAAACAGTAGGTAGAATAATTTGAGTAACTAATCCTAAAAGAAAAGTAACTATTAAAAAGGAAAGTTAAGCCTACTAACTTTTCTTTTTTAAAAAATCACAAAATTTCATGTACTGCTATATTATGTTGCTTGAGCCGTAGAGATGCTGATAAAAAGACATATAGGTTTGCCTCCTATTTTTAGCTGTTTGATAAGATTTATAATACAATCCAATGTCTGTGCATTTAACTTAGGCATTTCTCATAGATCAAAAAGTCATAAATGACACACCAGATTGAAAATATCCATAATTACTGATGTTGCAACAGAAATGCTTGTTACTACTTACATTCAATATTAATATAATAAAACATTTCTATATAAAACTGATGTTTTTAGAAAACCTGTAATTCTTTTTTTTAAATCCAGAGTAGTGAAGAAGAGGAAAATTATGTTCTGCCATTTTGGTCATAAGATGGACGCAACAATCCTGAGGACCCAGATTGTTGGGGGGGCAATAAGTTGACTTTGTATATAAATATACAAATAGAATGAGACTATTGCCTTACACAATGTAAGCCGCCCTGAGTCTTCGGAGAAGGGCGGGATATAAATGTAAAAAAAAAACAAAACCACCAATCCTAACCCAGACAAAAGACTGGGGATGAATTTCAAGTTTTTACTGTTAGTATGTTCAGATGATGGAACTATTACAGAATGGTTTGCAGATGTGTGTGTGTGTGTTTTGCAAACTAACAAAGACGCTGAAAGGGTTTTTTCTCAACTGAAGCCAATATGCAAGATTAAAGAAATGGTGCAAAATTCAATTCCTGCTTTCTAAATAGACTGGCACTTCATAATATGTCTAAGTGCCACTTGCAGGAAAGGGTTATAGTTCTAATTTATTTTTGTTTGTTTGTTTGATTGTTCAGTTTCTATGACTGCCCACCTCAGTCTATGATTCTGATTGGGTTATAATTAAAAAAATATTTATAAACATTTTAAAACAATAAAAACAGTAAAACCAATAAAAACACTAAAACATCCAAATTAAATATATATATATATATATATAGGAGCAAGATACTTGGCCAGTTTAGCAATAAAGCCAGGAACAGTGCCTTTAATACATTCCGCCCCAGGCTCAGGAACATAGCCATGTTTTAGGGCCTTAAGAAAAGCTAACAGGACTAGGGACATTCTAATGCTCATGTTGGTATACAATTCTAATGTATGTATTACTGAAAGCAAATAATTGTTTATTGTATGTGGCATTTTCACTTATATAAATATTTTTGTTAATATATGTAATGTGCATCCTGATTTTTTACACAAACGTTTTTTATTTAAGAACAGTGCAAAATTTACAGAATGTAGTCTGTAGTAAATACACCTATTTAGTTCTGAACTGCTGTAATACAAATGTCGTTAATATTATTGTAAAAACAAGGGAACCCGAGATACTGTGGAAGCAAAGATTACTACCAAGAATGTCATCAGCATTGCTAACAGGCGAGAAAGGAACTTTCAAATGCTGCCTTACTTTGGCTCACTTCTGCACCTGTTGTATTCCCCTAAATTCACCAGGGGTCCTTTTATTACAACTGAGCAGCCATGAGTTCAGTTCACACTGGCCAGCCTATTATATTCCAAAACTAAATCTTATTTTCAGTGCTATAAACAAAGTGTCTACATTCTACTGGGTTTGATCTAGTCTAGTCATGCTGAAATGAATGAAGCAAATTAATCTTAACTGAAAGCCAATTGATTTAGATGAATCTCCTGTAGTATAATGTACAATACTACACAACATAGTATCAACAGTATAGAGACCTTCAAATTTCTAGGTTTGCAAGATCTAAAATGGACAGCTAACATCAAAAAGGGCCTCTGGTGGCTCAACGGACTAAGACAGTCTGTTATTAACACAGCTGCTTGCAATTACTGTAAGTTCTAGTCCCACCAGGCCCTTCCATCCTTTATAAGGTAGGTAAAATGAGGACCCAGATTGTTGGGGGCAATAAGTTGACTTTGTATATAATATACAAATGGATGAAGACTATTGCTTAACATAGTGTAAGACGCCCTGAGTCTTCGGAGAAGGGCGGGATATAAATGCAAATAAAAAAAAAACATTATCAAAAAAGCACAACAAAGAATGTTCTTTCTATGCCAACTCAGAAAGCTCAGACTGCCCAAGGAGTTGCTATTATAGTTCTATAAAGGAATTATTGAGTCTGTCATCTGCAACTCTATAACTGTCTGGTTAGGTTCTGCAACCCAACAAGGCAGACACAGACTCCGGAGGATAATTAGAACTGCAGAAAAAACAATTGTTACCAAGCTGCCTTCCATTGAGGACCTGTATATTACACGAGTCAAAAAGAGGGCTGTGAAAATATTTACAGGCCCCCCACATCTTGAACATAAACTGTTTCAACTCCTACCCTCAAAACGACGCTATAGAGCGCTGCACACCAGAACAGCTAGACACAAGAATAGTTTTTTCCCAAACGCCATCACTCTGCTAAATAAATAATTCCTTCAACACTGTCAAACTATTTACTAAATCTGCACTACTATTAATCTTCTCATCATTTCCATCACCCATCTCCTTCCACTTATGACTGTATGGCTGTAACTTTGATGCTTGTATCCTTACGATTTATATTGATATTGACTGTTTCCTGATTGCTTATTTGTATCCTATGACTATCATTAAGTGTTGTACCTTATGATTCTTGATGAATATATCTTTTCATTTATGTACACTGGAAGCACATGCACCAAAACAAATTCCTTGTTTGTCCAATCACACTTGGCCAATAAAAAATTCTATTCTATTCTATTCTATTCTATTCTATTCTATTCTATTCGTCTGATTGCAGTCTGATGGAATTGACACACTATATTAATAACACTTTTTTTCAGACATACTGCACTTTTTGCTTTGCTTTAACCTCTGAAATTAAGTTGAGTAATAATATAGCCTCCTTTAATAACATTTAGTATTACCTATGTTTGGCTATTGTAAAATGAAAAATCCACATGGTTTTTGTTCTCAACTTATGAACACAATTGGGACTAGAATTTCCATTGCTAAGCAAGGTAATTGTTAAGTCAATCACTGCAGTTTTTAAGTGAATCACATGATAATAAAGCAAATTCAACTTTCTCCATTGACTTGGTTGTCAGAAGCCAGCTGGGAAGGTCATAAATGGTGATCATATGACCCAGGGATGCTGCAAATATATGCCAAGTGCCCAAATTTTGGACAAGTGACTGGTAGGATGATGTGATGGTTATAAGTGTGAGAATCTATTATAAGCCACTTTTTGCAGTGCTGTTGTAATTTCAAACTGTCACTAAAAGAATGAATATAAGTCAAGGACTACCTATAAAATTCTTGATGTATACTGTGAAATTGTTATTTTTCTCTTTTTTAAACTGAGGATAACAGATCCCATTCATGCTTCTGTGTGAAACACCACATGTTTTTTGGAACTGCATAATTTCTTTATCATTAAGTTGGCTATCTACAAATATAGTGACTAATGTTCAATCTTTGGAACATTTATTTGTAGATTTTATGGCATGATTATTTTAAATGTGACTATCCATCAATTTATGTAGTTACTAAAGCATTTAGTGGCTTCCCTGATTTATACTGTTAACCAAAACAGGTATACAGTTAAGCTAAAAACAAGTTTTAGAATCATTACTATGTATATAATTTATAAGATCTGTATCAGCATTTGAAGCCATCATGTAAGTCAATTATCCACATACTGATTCCCATCTTACTCTATCTCAAAGCTTCTGTAAATGAAATATTTTCAATCTACTGTAGAATTATGGCCTCTCTGCTATCATGTGTTCTTTTCAAAAGCTAAGTTGATTTGTCAGATAGCCGAAGATATTCAAACAGTAATGGTTACAATCAAGCCAAAGATGAGCACTTTTAAGGGATATGTTGGCTTACATTTTCTCATTTAAACTGAATAGTTCTCATTGACTTGTACCTTCCTTCTTTTTCCCATGTTTGAGCCACAACTAACTTAGAACAATTCCTTAATTAATAGTTACTTGATCAATTATATTTGTTATTTCTCATAAATAACATCCCATTTTCAGCTTCTATATTGCAATCTTCTATCCCACATATAAACTTTGGCCAACTTTGCTTTTAAGTTTTCAGTTAAGCTAAGCATAAAATTACATATAATTCAAACCAGCCTTAAAATAGAAGAGCTAACCATGGCAAACAGATGTCATATCCAGAAAACTTAACATCATCCTGTAAAGGAAAAAACTCGGTTCCCTGTTCCACTCCCACTACCCAAATCAGCAGAAAAACAATGTGCATGTACAGTGTGTACAATTAAAGCCAAGGAAAAGGGAAGAAAGGAAGGAAAATATAAAAGTTACCCACCCATCACAGTTAGTGCTTTTTGAGAGAAGAATTCAGAGTACAATGGTTTTCTTAGTACAATGCTGGATAAGAATGACAAGGAAGCAAATCTTTTTTTGTACTGTGATCAGTTAGAAAAGGACTCTGTTCCAGCTGTTACACAAAAATGTTTCTATAAAGGTTTGAATTTCCCATTAAGTTTCACTGTTATTACAAAAGGAAACTATGATCCACATCCTGTTCCTCAACATTTAAGCCAAAAGGACATTGGCCAGGTGGGCTAAAGCTCCCTGGGATGTATTGCCAACTCTTTTATTGTAGCAACAGTACTGTGCAAATCACCTAGTGCCAGGATATTTTTGATCAAAAAAGCCAGTTCCCGAGTCACTGAATGGGCATTTAAGCATCCTCTTAACCATTTGATTAATTAATTAGGTTTAGGGATGATTGGTTCAATTTACCTTATAAATACAGATTTGAATTTCTCAAGCTAATACATAAAGGAAAAATAATCAGTTATATTCCAATAATCCAATCCCAAGAGAAGGGAGCATTCCCTTTCCTAAATTATATTTTTTTCAACAAAGGGAAATAGAATGGCAGTTTCTAGACACAATAATGTCTTCTGCCTCCTGCTTGTTTGTTCCAACTTTCATCCATATGAACACAGTGACAATTGGAAACTATAAGTGAGAGTTGTTTGTAAAAATTTTTTTACATTTATCTAATTTAATGTTGTATTATTCTGAATATTTTTTCTTGTAGTTAAGTATAAATTAAATCTCTGAAGCTTGTGTCCGAGAATTAATTCGAAGTGGGAAAGACTTTGATTTCAAACCTTAATGCCAGCATATTTCCTTGATTATCTCAAAAAGGCTGTAGCACCTTCCTTTATTCCTAACTCAATGTGTTTCCTCCTCCGAGAATTAGATCTTGTCAACTCGCATCAAAACGTAAGATTCTTAAAAACAGACCCTTCAGCTAACATATATTCAACATGAAGCCATAAAAATATAGCAATGCAGAAATGAAGATGCTAAATATAGCCATGTTTATAGTATCTGACTGGTTCTAGCGAGGCAGAAATTGAGTTTTTGGGATGTTGGGGACAAGCTAAGCAACAATTCTCTCCTTTGCCGGAGGATGCAGAGAACGATTGCCACTTCAACTGTATGCCCTTTTTTAACAGCAAACTTAATGGGAAAAGAGTTTTGTAAGAGAATTTTCCCGTCTCCCCACACTATGCAATGCATCATGTTTGCTTATATCACCTGTGGAAGCACGCTCTTTTCTGAAATCCAATTCCTTCAGGGATGGGAACAAGACTGGCACAGAAAGATTGAGGGGGTATGAGGATGATGAACCACTCATACTCCTATTATTCCTATTTATCATCTTATCTTCCTCCTTGATTCTTGTGGAATTCCTCACTGCTATAAAACTTAGTTCATTGACTTTTCTTTTTAGTCCATCACAAAAAATTATTAATACCCATGAAGTGTACTAAGTTTCTGTAAATACGTACGTTTTTCTATAAATTAAAGTATCTGTAATTGAAATCATTACATAATCTCCCCTTGCTTACCACCCATGTGTCTAATATATCTGGAATTTCCTTTCAACTAAAGATTTTAAACTTGTACAGATACAAACCAGTCATACCTGCTCTTTCTAAATATACACCAATAGCACTATATTAATTAGCATATGCGGACACTGTAGTAGCATTCTTAGAAGTAATGGACACAGACAACCTGTCTGTTCTCATAATTACTTGAATTTTAATGAATTTTAAGACTGCTTAAGGAATATTTGAATGTTTTCCCCAAAATGCAAAATATGATAGTAGTCCAAGGGAAAATCCTCCATCAATTCTATCATAAATCCCTTTTCACAACACAAAACACTTGAAAAAAAGAACAGAGGCAGGAAATAGCACTTCCAACTATAAAGATGTATGACAGGGGTGGGTTCTAAATTTTTTTACTATCGGTTCTGTGGGCATGGCTTATTTTGTGGGCATGGCTTGATGGTCATGTGACACTGGACGTGGCTTGGCAGTCATGTGACTGGGTGAGAGTCGATTGGCAGTCAGGTGACTGGGTGGGCGTGGCCAATAGTAATAAATAATAAAAATAATAAACAATGTATACAAAACAATAAGAGGTACCAAAAACCAACTTTCGTACTTTACACCCACACAACACAACTGACTCACACACAATGTAAAAGCAGGTGGACTTCACCCAAAATGGCCCCCGCAACAAGCAGGAACCTCACACAGCCACAAAAAGCTCAAAAACCAACTTTCACACTTTACACACACACACAACACAACATAACTGACTCACACACACACACACATACAAAATGCCACATACAGCTTTGTGAGATTTTGTGTGTTTGTGTAGTTAGAGTGAAACACTACAGAAACACACCAAATCTCAGAAAGTTGCACAAATATTTTATTTTATTATTTTATTTAATTTATATTTTTTAGATCAGGGGTCTCCTTAATAACTTTAAGGTTTGTGGACTTCAACTCCCAGAGTTCCTCAGCCAGGAAAGCTGGCTGAGGAAATCTGGGAGTTTAAGTCCACAAGCCTTAAAATTACTAAGGTTTTCTCACCATTTTTGGTGAGAAAAACAAGAAAAAGAAATCTGCCTCTGCCTCTTCCTCCCAGCAATTTTGCCTTGTTGCAGCAAACAGCCTGCTTTACTTTCATGTTCGTTTTCAGCATAGCTTGATTAGCACAAGAAAAAAAAACTGCTCCCAGCAATTTACCTCCTTGCAGCAAACAGCAGAGGCCAGCACAGCAATAGGCAATGGCAATCCCTGCGGCCTGAAACACTGAGAGTCGGGAGGCCAATCAACTTGTGCTTATTAGGCTGTGCTGAAGCTGAAATGGGCTGTTTCTTCTTGCTGCTTGCTGCAAGGAGGTAAATTGCTGGGAGGCAGAGGCCAAAGAGTGGGGGCCAGTGGGTGGGAGGGGCTACATTCAGTGTATAAGTTGCACCCAAATTTTCACCCCCTTTTAGGGGGGAAAAAGGTGCACCTTATACTCTGAAAAATACAGTAGGTAATTGTCTAAAAACTGACCATTGGGTCTCCTGCTCTCTACTCAAAATCTTAGTGGAAGAGAATGAACATATAGCATTTCACAGTAGTATCAAGATCTGTCCAGACAAATTAATGAAAAATTTACTGTTCCTGTATTTAAAACATCAACAGTTTTAAAATGTTCACTAGAAGTTCTCTTTTGGTTGCCAACTCTTCATAAAAAAAACCATAAGAGTGGCCTTTTGACAACCATTACTTCGCTCTCTAGCTTGTTATTGAAATATCTGTGTGTCAATTTCCATCAAAAAAAATTTAAAAATTGTTTAATTACAAATGAGCAATATATGCAAGTTGCTTAAATCCTCACACCTGGCTCCTCCAAGGGCAGATAAACAAACAAAAGATGTTTCTTCCGCACTTTGCTTATTAATATACCCAAATAAGGAGCACTGATTAGATTTGTTTGACAAACTGCAATTAAAATCAATGATTTCTTATTTGCTTCTTATCCAAATCTGGATTCCATAATAAAGAAATCACAATAGTTTTCATACCTGATTCAGTTTGAAATCTTCAGAATTCTGCTTATGTGAAATGCATAATGCCTCCAGAAGTTGTAAATGCTCCAACACTGGAAGTTTTTAAGAAGAGATTGGATAACCATTTGTCTGAAATGGTATCCTGCCTAAGCAGAGGGTTGGACTAGAAGACCTCCAAGGTCCCTTCCAGCTCTGTTATTCTATTCTATTCTAGTCTATTCTATTCTAGTCTATTCTAGTCTATTCTATTCTAGTCTATTCTAGTCTAGTCTATCCCCGATCCTATCCTATCCCCTATCCAATCCCCTGGCTAACCTTTTCCGGACCGAATGCCTAAAGTGCGTACATGCGTGAGCACCTGAACCCTCAAAATACAATACACATGCAGGCCCCGTTCATGTGCCCCTCCCCGTGCATGCACACAAGGCCCCCATCCATGCACCCCACCCCTTGGTGTATGCGTGCACAACTCTCCACATGTGCTCTGTCCCCATACATGCGTGTGCATGCTTTGCACACGTGCCCTGCCCTCCGTGCATGTGCAACAGAGCCCCGATGACTAGCTGGCTGGCAGGAGGCACATGTGCATGTGCCGCAGAGCTGAACTGGGGCAAGGACTTGCACACCCACAGGTGTGCACAGACAGGGCGGTTTGTGCCATCTTTGGCACACATGCCATAGGTTCTCCATCATGGCCCTATCCTATCCCCTATACTATACTATCTTCTATACTATTCTATCTCCTATACTATCATATCCATTCCCCTCTTCTTCTCTTTAGAAGAGCTTTATAGCTCCCACTGCCTTAAGAAAGTTCAAAACATTTTTAAAGATCCATTTCATCCTGGGCACCCTTGTTTTGAACTATTACTATCTGGCAGAAGGTACAGGACAATAAAAACAAGGACAAATAGGCTGAAAAACAGTTTCTATCCCAGAGCAGTAATTATATTGAATTCTACTATATAGTGCAATATTAATGCAATATCAGGGGTTTTCAATTTAACTGCATAGAATGTGAAGGATGTGTGTTTTTGTTTTATTTTTATAGCTTTCTTATGTATAATGTACACTGAAGATGGCATTTAATTTCTTTGTACAAAGTGCAATGACAATAAAGTACTACTACTACTATCCTATCCTATTTATGATATTTCCATTCAGAATGGTAACTGAACAATTAATGTCACCACTACTATGTTGTTACTGGTATTGTTAATCTCAAGTTTGCTTTTTTTTTACTAGCTCTATTTGTTTCATGGAATTTTGTGTGCTGCCTAAGATGATAAATACAATCAAGAGCCAGAAAGGGTGGCGCACAGACAACAGAAAGAAAATCCCTAGGTGTAATTCTGTTTTGTTCATATACCTATCTCTTAGCTGTTTCCTACTCACTCCTGGCAGCGGGTGTCTTTCATACTTTCCATTGCAAGCATAAAGTAATCTATCTTCCCATGGGGCACAAAGAAGCAATGAAGTCATCTTTTGGCAGTTGGTAAAAAATCATTGGTATGAGAGACATGGTTTCTTGCTCCCACCCTAATGAATCACTTCCATCGAAACCCAGCCCCTGGATCTGGAGCCTCACCCTGTTGGTGAATCTCCACCTTGCCTTAGAGATGGGAATCTTTCAAAAAGACTGCTGAAGGCCCTCTTCCTGGTTTGGTTTCTTCACTTAACCTTTTATATAATCTGGCTCCAGAGTCAAAACCCACCATGCTGAGAGAAGAAGAATGGTGTTGCTAAATGAACATGCTCAATGGAACAAGGGAAGACAAAAAAAAATGTAGGAATTAATCTGCTTCCATTCATTCCTATATTACTCTCATCCTTTTTTTCCTGGCATCTTCTTTAATGTTTCTAATTTTTATTATAAGCTCCATGGGGCAAGAACTGCAGGAAGGGAGCTTGCTAAGTGAATGGGCAGTGCTTCATTATATAGAAATAAATGCAAAATATCAGAAAAAAAGATGCTGATTTGAAAATTATTTTCAGCTTTGGGAAGATATTTTCTATACATTAATCATCAAAACTATCTTTCACTATATTATTTGGCATTCTTTACAAAAAATGTTCACTAATTTATTGATATTACTTCTCCATAATTTTTACTTGATTTCACTTGTCCTCAAGGCCATGATTCTGTAATCAAATCTGATTGACTATGTAGTATTTTGCTGTCACTTTTCATTGCAAAATCCCATGATTGATTGAAACGTCTCAAGGTTCTTATCCTTTTAACATTATGACAAATCCAAGAAAAAAACAGCAACAATCAAAAAAGGAAAAGAATTTTTTTTAAAAAAAGTTATGCCACCACTGGAGATGGCAAGTAAAACAATGACACCAAATATTTAAAAAGATAAATATCTAATAAAGTATTTTTCAAGGAAGACATAAATATCTAATGAAGTGTTTTTCAAGATGAACAATGTTTGGCCTGAAACAAAAATAGAAATGTCTGGGTCCTATAAAGCATATGAGAAATTTATTGATTAAGAAGACTGGTATCCTATCTTTCAAGTGACTTATATGAAAGAAACATGACATATGACATTCCATGACATGGAAGGAATATGATATATATATATAAGAGTGTGTGTGTATATACATAATCTTGTAATGATGCAAACAAAAATGAATAGACTGTGTGGTTCATCAACCTTGAGAAAATGGAAGATATCCAAATACCAGAAATGCATACTTTGTGTTTCCCCCAAAATAGGACATGTCCCGAAAATAAGGCCAAGCCTGATTTTACACCCTCCCCCAAAAATACCCCCCCTCTCTTACACACACACGCGCACACAGGTCCCTCACCCCTCCAACCCTCCCAAGGCAGCCATATCCAAGCAAACCCCTGCGCCCTCCACCCCTTTTGCTGCCCGCAGCACCGACCGTAGATCTCATGCGCCTGTTCCTGCGCCATGGTGGCAGCCTGCCCACTCTCGCCCCCGCGCCCGGGCGCCACGTCCGCATAGCCTGCACTACCGAGCAGCTGCCACAGCAGCCCCTCCACAAGCATCGCTGCCCCGAGGCTTCCTTTGCAGGGCAGCCACTGGTAGCCAAGCTCAGCCGCAGGCGAGGAGGGTTGGCCATGGCTGGGTCGGCTGAGCTATGGCACTGCCCTTGGTGCAGCTTCCCAGCATCTCGCTGATGGGCACCTGGAAACAGTAAACTGGACCTGCAGGCTCGCTGCCTGATGCTCCAGTCAGTCAGTGCTCAGGCAATCGGAGCGGAGAGGAGCAGGGGGCCTCAGCCCACAGTCACCATAAAGTGGGAAGCACAGTCCCAGAGTGGCCACTGCCCTGGCTGGGGTTTGGAAGTCGTAGAGGCAGAGTTTGGGGGAGAGAAAGAAAGACTTCTGTTGCTTCTGCTGCTTTCCTTGCATGCAGCCAAAAGCAGAAGCAGCAAAAATCTTTCTCTCTCTCCCCCAGACTCTGCTTCTGTGGCTTCCAAACCCCAGCCAGAGCAGTGGCCACTCTGGGAGTGTGCTTCCCTCTCTATGATGACGTCTGGAGCTGGAGCCTGCTGGGAGAGCTGGCCCAGGCCATGGCTTCTGCACGGGTGCTGGTGATGGGGGCCAGCGGCATTGGCTATGAGCTCAAGAACCTGGTGCTCACTGGCTTTGCCCACATCGACGTGTGAGGCCTGGGAGGCGCGCAAGCAGGGGGTGAGGATAGGTATTCACGTGGCTTGGTGCCTTCAGGCTGCTCGCATTCTACACACACACCCCGCAAGAGGGGAAGGGCTTAATGGCTGTGTGCAAAGGGAGCCTCTCTTTCAGCTGTGAGTGCGCAGGCCATCTGGGCCTCCTGCACCCCCAAAATAATACGACCCCCCAATAATAAGGCGAAGCCCTTATTTCGGGGTTCAAAAGAAAACAAGACCCTATCTTATTTTCGGGGAAACACAGTAGCAGCAATGGTTCATTGGAATAGCTGCAAGAAGTATCATTTGCCTGCAAACAAAATCTAGTGGAGCCATAAAATAGAAAGCATAATAGAAAATGAAGGCGCTAAAATGCTCTGGGATTTAAGAATTCAAACAGAGAAGCACCTGACACATTTAATAGATTTAACAACTATTGATAAAAAAGACAAAAAAGTCTGGATAATAGATGTGGTACTAATGGATGATATCAGAACAGAAAAGAACTGGAGAAAATCACAAAATACAAAGTCCTGCAAAAGGAAATAGAATGCTCACAGCCTAATCTCCAATTATCCTAGGATAATACAAGAAAGGTTAAAGCTGCTACAAGGAGCTGAACTCAATAGACTCTGTGACAGCTTTCCCAGAAAGGTTGAAGGCAAAACTATTCTTGAGGGCTTCAGGATTGCCTTGTGATGATTCTTATTATAATATCATTATAGTGTTTTTTTTTTATTAATCATCCTATTGGGATGCTAGAATATTATTGTTTGGGTTGAGATGTTTATAGTAGACGTTTAATATCATTCCTACAGATGTTTATGTTTATGTATTTATTATGGATGTTTTATCATTTACATTTTTGTGTCATATAATGAATATTTAAATCCTTGCTTGTAAGCCACCATAACTCCGAAGGGAGTTGCCAACATATAAATACATACAGTACATACCAGTGGTCTGATTTATCATATGTTCTTATTTACCACAGCATTATCTTTATTCTTTATCTTTATTCTCATATCTACCTAGCCTTGCTTGACCTCATCTCCAAATAAGATACCATCAGCATATCCTTACTCTGCTTTGTGCCTTCACCCAAAAGGGCTCTTCCTCAAACTTGTTTTCCCCAGAGTTTCAGCTATCTAGTTGGCTGTCTTTTTTTTCTCTTTTACCAATGCTGCTGTTTTTCCTTTGAGGTCCTCAGCTGTTTCCAGCACTGGCCAAACTTTCCCAGTACAACAAAAAAATAACTTTTAGATCACTCAAAAGTTTCAGAACTCCCATCACAAAGGAAGAACTTTGGATAGAGATTTTATTCTTGGGTGGAGAAAGGGACCAACAGAGAACAGAGCCAACTTTTGGTTGGCTCTATCTAAAGAGGGGAGGGGGTTAGAGAGAAGAGGGGCAGCCTTTTGTCCAAACCATGGAACACAACAGTCTCCCTTTTGTACAGATGGAGCTGACACTGCAGAAATGAGACAGACAGGGAGTGGTTTAACACATCCCAAACCCATCTCTTTTCCTGCCACCCTCCAATGCCTTTGAACTTATCTGGCAAAGGACCCATTTTCTCTTTCTGAAATGACAAAAGCAAAAGAAGAAGAAAAAGAGGGGGTAAATTCTTTGGTCTGCATGGATTGGAAAAGTGGAAATCTGGCTCTACACACCAGATATTATATCTGAACAGAACAGAACATACTGTAGTCGTTGTTTTCAGCCATTTAGAAATAGATTCAGTGAGTGTGGAATTACATGGCAAAACAGGCAGAGAAGAGGCTTATAACTTTCAAAAATGGAGGTACTTCTGCACCCAATCTGGTAATTCAAAGTACACCAAATTACAATAATAAAGATCTTGTGGTCTAACCAAAAGCTAGAGGTCTTTTTTAAAATTAAGTAACGACATACACATACATCTGAAATCACAATGTGTTTTTATAAGTAATGTGCATGAGAGATTCATTCCTGAATTGTTTTCTTATATTTTCTTAATATTTATTATATATATAAATTTGAAAAATAAATAAAAATAAATAAATGCATACATCAAAAATTTTAAAAAGCTTGAGGGTGTCTAAAGATTTGTATCACATAAGGTAGCCTTCGACTTACATTTAGTCACTTGGAGACCTTTTGAAATTTTAAAATAGATGCTGAAAAAGCTATTTGGATTTGAAGTTCTGATCTAAGGGACCTCTCCCTCATAGTCACATGTTGGGTGCTTGGCAACTGGACCAGTTATGGCCATTTGAAAAAGCAAACAATGGGCTTGCTTAATAATCGTGGCATTCTCTTAACAATAATGGCATTCTCTTTACAACTGCTGCATTTGCTTAACAACTGCTGCAAAAAAGATCATAAAATCAAGTGTGGTCATGTAGTGACCTGCTTTATGATGATCACAACCTATGACCAAAATTGAAGGCTCAATTGCAGTGACCTGCTTTATGATGATCACAACCTATGACCAAAATTGAAGGCTCAATTGCAGTTGTAAATTGCGAACTACTGTGAGAAATTTTTTAAAAAAAGATTTTGCTAATAAAAAGTCATTTTTGTTACCTCATTGCCAAAAAAGACTCTATAGATTTCCCATTATTAGTATCAAAACTCATTTCTACTGTGTAAAGGTAAAGGTTTTCCCTCTCCAGTCATTTCTAAGGAGTGGTGCTCTTCTCTGTTTCTTAACCAAGTGATCCCACATTATCTGAAAATATTTCTGTGGTCATGCAGCCAACATGACTATATGCCAAAGCACATGACCTTCCCACCGAAGTGATATTTATTTATCTACTTGTATTTGCATGCCTTCAATCTGCTAGATGAGTAGGAGCTAGGAGAAATAATGGGAGCTCACCCCATTGTGCAGAGTTCAGGTCTTGAACCCCAGGCTCTCTGACTTGAGAAGTTCAGCATCTCCTGACAAGTTCAGCATCTTTAACTGCTTATCCACTGCACCTCCCTTACTATTGTATACAGTAGAGCAATAGGGAGACAAGAAGCAATAAAACAATACCTAGCAATTCAGGTAGTCTGGATATATTAGGTTGAGTCTTAAGAATGACATAGACTCTGCAAGAGAATGTAAGAATGATCTTAGGGAAAAAGAGAAGAAGATACTGCCGAGGAAACAATTAGACAAGACAGGTACGAGCCTGCAGTCACTTAATGGTCAGAGAAAGAAACTTGGGAAAAAAGGCAAGCTCAAATGACTAAAAAAGGAAGCATGAAGTTTGTATTTTCAGATTTGCAAAAATCTGTTCTTGTAGCCCTAAACTAAGTAGAATTATTTTATCTTATTATATTTACTGTCTAATTTATCTGGGAGGGCTAAGAATCCTCCACTGGTTACTGATATGGAAAATAACTCTTTCATTTATATCCATAACGATTTAATAAACTTAAATGGAAAATCTCTGGGTTGTAACAACTGAACAAAGAGATGGGTTAGGGAGTACTCTACCCAGAAAAACCATACAGCGTCTAGAAAACTTACATTGAGGGCTAATTATCTATTGTCTTAGTTTCTATTTAGCAAAGGATCCTGAATTTGCTGTAACCAACCACATAAAAAATATACATTCCCCCTCCTTCTGATGAAAAAATGACAGTACTTTCTGGACTACGTGGGGTAGGGAAATGGGGAGTGGAGGCTGCCATCATTCTCCTTACTTAGATTTGAGAAAGAACTTACATGGAAGTGCATTACTTTATACCAACTAGAATTCTTTGCAAAGAGGAAAAACCCTGTTGGGTCACAGTATGAAAGATAGGAAGAATCCTGCTCTAGAAAGCCTAGGCTTACCTGGGATGAGAAGTTCATCTTAGTATGAAGCAGATACCAATTTGAAGAAAAGTGTGTATGTTGGGAAAGGGTTCTCCTACAACATTGTTTTAAGTTGACAAAAAGTTAATTTGGCTATATATGTGTATAACACAAGGTTCAAGACTACATAGTAAGAAAGCAACCATTCCTTCATTGGTGCCTTGTTTAAAATGTCCAATTCCATGTTGTAAAAGGATATGCTGGTAGATCTTCTATTGGAAATCATGACTTTTTTGCACTGCATTTTGCTAACAAAGTTGCTCAAAACTCCAAAGGTCTTGAATTTTCACAGATGGTATCATATTGTCATCTTAATCAGAGCTTCTTTTGATCGATGACAAAGCTACCAGCAAGTCCCTATGCAGACCAGAACCACGAGTGAGCAATGCCTTACTTTGGGAAGAATTATTGTGAACAGCCTTGAAAGAGCTGTGGTGCGCTGTCTCTCCTTATGAGGCCCTTAACTATTGGCCATATGCAATTATTGTCAAAACTCTAAGCTTTCCCTTTGGTGTTGCCGAGAAGATAGTGAGTTATAGAGTCTCTAAATCAATGTTTCTTAAAAAAATTTCTCTCAGGATCCTTTTCCACTTTTAAAAATTAAGGAGGACTCTAAAAGAGCTTTTGCTTGTATGGGTTATATTTATCAATATTTACATAAATTAAAATTAAAATTAAAATTGATGCTTTCATTGGTGCTATTGTTTCTCATGATTGTTTGATGGGATTCTAATATTGCCTTATTCTTTTAACACAGAATGGCAAATCATTTTAATTTCAGTCTCCTCAGAATGTCTTGGATCTCTAAAATAATAGGACCACATTTTAAAAAACATGCTGCAATTGAAGAAAATAATCTAGAAATATCTAAAAGAGAATTATCTAGACTTTTTTCATTCTGGATAAATCTGGGATGAAAATGATATTGGTTTTGCTGGTAGATAACCATTGTCAGGAACTGCATAAATGATGTATGCCCCTTCTGTTCTGATGATTCAGCTTTGTTTTTATCATTGGTTTACTGTGTTGTTTTATGTGGATGTATTGCTGTTTACTGATGCTGGTCTACGAAGTAATAAAGATCTGATTTGATAAGATGTGCTGTTTACTGAGACATACCAAATGAGTGACCAATTAAATAAATAATCTTTAATGTCGTTCAATACCATTGATTCTGGTATCTGATATAATATAGGAGATGATCTTGACAGATCCTTTATCAAGTGATAAAGGAAAAAAAGTATGGCTTAAGTCCAAAACAAGCAGAAACTGTATGTAAATATCTCAGACAAACATCAAATTCGTGTGGATAGACTTGTTATTATAGCCAATCTCAACAAAAGTCTTAGTCTTCTGGGGTTAATTTGTGATTTGGGCAAACTGGCGGAATGCTGTTACCTTTCTACCAAAGTGCTTTTAAACCGTTGGTTTGGCAGGAGCTAGGACAAGAACAAGACCTCGCCCAGTCCTCTGGTACTCAGGTCTCAAATCTGAGACAGCTTCTTAACCACTGAGCCATCATGATGCTCAATAAGTAGGTACCACTTCGGTAGAAAAATAACAGTGTTCCATGACATCATGGTGGCCACAGGACCGCAGAAAAGTGTTCAAACAGTCCTGGCTCAATGGCCTTGAAACAGAGATAAACACTGCCCTCTAAAGTTGGGTATGGCTAATGGAATAAAACTCGTTTACCTTTTTACCTATTTGGTAAATCTATATATTTATATGGTTTAGTGCCAAGGTATTTCCAGGGAAAAATTCACCAACCAAAACTGGTTAGATCTCTTCTTCTGTGTCTATATCAAACTTTATATTGGCTTTGAAGCCAATTTCTTGGCTTTGTCATTGTCCAACATGTACGAACATCATGGTCGCCACAGGACCGCAGAAAAGTGTTCAAACAGTCCTGGCTCAATGGCCTTGAAACGGAGATAAACACTGCCCTCTAAAGTTGGGTATGGCTAATGGAGTAAAATCAACAGAGACTCGTTTACCTTTTTACCTATTTGGTGGTGGCTGACACACTATCCTGGATTGAGCAGTTTTTTAGTGATTCTACTCCTTTCTCAGGAAGTGTTTGTGAAACAGAGAAGGCTAATTCTGCTAAACAAATAATTTCCTCAACACTATCAAATTATTTACTAAATCTGCACCACTATTAATCTTCTCATCGTTCCCATCACCCATCTCTTATGACAGTAACTTTGTTGCTTGTATCCTTACGATTTATACTGGTATTGTTTTCTGATTGCTTATTTGTAGCCTATGACTATCATTAAATGATGTATCATTAAGGGTTAAATTCTACCCTATGACCATCATTTGTGTTGTAAATGTTGTACCTTGATGAAGGTATCTTTTCTTTTATGTACACTGAGAGCATATGCACCAAGACAAATTCCTTGTGTGTCCAATCACACTTGGCCAATAAAAATTCTATTCTATTCCATTCTATTCTCCAACTCAGTGGCCTTCTCTAACTAAGAGAAGGCTATATGTTGAGAGTTATTTACTGGCTGCCTATAAGTTTTCAGATGCATTTGAAAGTCCTTTTTTAAATCTATATATTTATATGGTTTAGTGCCAAGGTATTTCCAGGGAAAAATTCACCAACCAAAACTGGTTAAATCTCTTCTTCTGTGTCTATATCAAACTTTAGACCACCAAAATGAAGCCAATTTCTTGGCTTTGTCATTGTCCAACATGTACGAACAATAACTTAGTTTTGGCCAATTGATCCAACTAATTGATATATTTCAGAAAAAATTGCTGCTGATCTCTTACTTCCATGAGATTTGGAGGGGAGCATTGAGGACAGAAGATGGTGCTCTTAGAAATTAGATTAGTCATGGGGACAATATTATTAGTTGAATGAATTTGTTACTCCACTTATTGTAATGAAAATGTTGATTATTTTTGCAAATTATTATTGTGTCCTATGGTTTATTTTATTTTGGTGCCTTTGTCCTAACTCCTGCCTGCCTGAAGTTCCTACAGTTTTCTTGGCAAGGTTTGTTTAGAAATGGTTTGCTATTGCCTGTCACCCAGCTGGTTTTGTCACCCAGAAGGTTGGACTAATACCCAATCCAAGTGTTTGGTTTTTATACTATTGCCACACACTATAGTAATAAAATAAATCAATAAGCCAATTAGTTATTTTTAGGATAAATGCATGATTATTTCATTTTTTAAACTTTATATATATGCAAATATAAAACCCACTTTAGGGGAGTTAAATTCAATTTGGAAGAGGGAATAACATGTATGCTAAGCTTCACTTATGTTTATCATCATTGCTTGGGGTTGGGTGATAGGATATTCCAAAAAGCCAATGCTATAAAGATACGATTTATTCAATAATTTCCAACGTCAATTCAGAATATAACCAAAAGACTACCATGCTATCTTTACTCTTTCTGGTACATGCTATTTGTCTAGGGGTGAAGAGATGCAGAGACTCAGAATGGTCAATAGAATAGATCTGAATGGCCCACTAAATAGAATTCAATCAGTGCACATGAGCTCATTCAATTGTTAATATTTGATTAGCTGCAAATGTAGCTAATTCAGGACAATTTCAACCAGAACTGAACATAAATTTCCATTCTACTCATGGTCATTCAGGCCCTAGTCACTTCCCATCTTGACTATTCCAATGCACTCTAAATGGGGCTGCCCTTGATGGAAGCTCCAGTTAGCGCAAAATACAGTGGCCTGCATAGTTCTGTGCAGACCTCGGTGTGCCACATGTATAACCTCTCCTGCAAGAGCTGCATTGGTTGCCAATTTGGTTCCACATTTAATTCAAGGTGCTGGTTGACACCTTTAAAGCCCTTCATGGCTTGGGACACGCTTATCTGAGGGACTATTTCTTGCCAGTCACATCTACCCAACCCACCAGAGCAGGCAGGCAAGGAATGTTGCATATCTCATCCCCTAGGAAGATACACCTGGTGGGACCCAGAAGAAGGGCCTTCTCCGTGGTGGTTCTCTCTCTCTGGAACATCATTCCCCCAGAGATTAGAATGGCCCTCAACACTCTTCTGAAAGGCGCTGAAGACCTGATTCTGCCAGTGGGCCTGAAGAATGCAGAATGGGATGGAGCCCATTAAATAACTAATGTGATGTGTTGTTGCTGGGGCGGGGAATTATTTTATTATTTATTAATTTATTATATGATTATTCTCTTTTATTAGTTTTATTGTTTTATATATGAGGTTTTTATATTCTTGTAAGCTGCCTTGAATCACCATGTGTGAATAGGCAATAAAAACTTCCTTAAATAAAAAATAAAATAAATAAATGGTAACTTAACATTAAAAAAAATAGTTTTCTGATTTTGTCGCAGAATGATATGGCAGGTCAGGTATAAAGAATTCATAAATCTGTACCTACCTTCCCTGGCTTGATGCTCTCAATTATGTTGAAGTACCAGTTCCAGAATTCAAAGTTATTTTTACTAATAGGCACACTATGTTTAGTGAAATTATAATCATGGAAGGTAATGAAGCTACTACTATATACTAACAGAATATAATTCTGTAATTTAAAAAAAAGAAAAGAAAACTTATTTATGCTTGAGCAGAAAAGAAAAAAGGAGCAGACATGTTTGATTCCTGAGATACCAATAAGCAATTAGATATATTCATAAACTAAAATATCTTTGGAGAGAAATATAGAAGCCAATGAAATTTCCTGAAAAGAAGAGGAGGGAAAAATGTATTGGGGAAAAAAGCAGCTAAGATTGTCAACAGTTGGGTCTGCTTTGGACACTTCAGTGTTAATCTGTGGAATTGGCAACCATGGACACAAGGTATTCATCCAAGTGCTAATGAAATCAGAGAGGATCAAAGAAAATTAAAAAGACTGTAAGTAAATCAAAATCAAAGAACAAAATTGCCACATGTAATTCATTCATGAAAGATAAAAAGTTCCTTATTTGAAGGTGAATCCTGTAGTTCATTGGTTAGTGAGCATGTCATGTAGCTGCAAATGTAGCTAATTCAGGACAATTTCAGTCAGAACTGAACATAAATGATAGCTTAACATAACATGCAGAAGAGACTCCTGCCAAAAAAAATTATGCAGTTCTGAGCTAGATAAGCCGGTGATCTAATTCTTCTTTCCTTTGTACATAAGGGGGGGGGGAGAGAAATCAAGTCTGTAAACAATTAATTATTTCTAGTATAAAATATACCTTTACTTATGTAAACAAGAGGTGGGCAACAGTAGCAGTGTCTCCGATATCACATTAGCGACACATCTTGAGTTGGGTGTTTTTTCCCCGTAGTATTCACATGTAACCTACCTTTCTTCTATGATGCACCTCACAAGCAGGTTCCAATTCTCCGAGCCCTGAACAAGACCTGCTTTGATTAAGCAAGATGGTATATCAAGGGCCTCCAGGAACATCTTCTGATATAGTGTGTGATAAATACACAGCTCCCAAATGACTACATGTATTTTACAAATTCAGAAGCACATTACCTTCACGTTGGTGTGTACAGCTGATTCTGGGGGATAGACAATGAAATGCCGGAGAGTGAAGCCATAACCGCCCTGAAGGTTCTTGTGCAGCACCACTGTCTTTGGTCCCACCCAGGGAAAGGACTCCACGGGGGGCGCATTGGCATTTGTGGCTGTACCATCCCTCTGGACCAGTTTTGGCTGTTGTTAAAAGCAAAAAGAGAAGAATGATTACAATCTAAGTTCCAAGAGATATCAGGAGAAAGATAAAATCACCCCCTCACCCATGTAAATACTTGAACACAGCTTTTTGGTGATTAAAACGGACTATACTTGGCTAGAAGTACTTTTCCAAAGATGGGATGGGAGAGAAACAGTGTTTTTAAAGGCCTTGGCAGTAGATGTTCCTGGGACACATCCAGCTCCTCAATTCTCCTGGCTTCAATGGTTCCTTCCTGACAGAAACTCTTTTCTTTTGTGGGCCGAGGGCTCTAGGTTGGAGAGATAGAGTTCAACTTTTCCCAGTGAATCCAGTTTGTTGTAAGAAGAATATTATTGTTCCTTCAACCTGTTATAAAATTATGGAATTTTTCTATTGAATAGATCATTTGCCCAGAGTTTATCAAGTTGGAGAAAAGTAAGATTAAGAGTGAAATAATTAATATTTTGTAAAGGAGGGAGGGAGGGAAGGAGGGAGGGAGAGAGGGAGGAAGGAAGGAAGGAAGGAAGGAAGGATTTTTTTTACTGTATTAACCCTGAATATCATAACACATTCGTCTATCTGAAAAATCATGAACTTTTTCATCCAGAATGAGTTTTACATCATTCACTGGAGGCAGAAAAGAACAGAAATGGGTAGAATTGGACCAATAAGTAGGTAGGACCAGATGTAACTACTAGACCCTGTGCATGGTCAATATATATACCTCATAGAATTGTTTGTGGAATAAAATAAAATAATCTCCAATTATACCTTCCAGAACTTTTTCAAAGTAGAACTGCATTTATGTTATTCCTGGATTGGTTCTATATGATTGTGTAAAGTTTGGCAATCAGTTGCATGGTATCACATCTATTCTGCAGTAAATCAAATAATTTCCAGCTTCATTCTTACACCCCAAAACCACTGTGGATATAGTTTTGTCAATTAGTCTGAAACTTGGCCAGACTTGTGTAAGAATGACTTCCTTGTCCTCTGACTTAATCTCTTCTCCCTCCGCTTCAAACTGCACTGCCACATTATCATCTTCAGACTAGCCTTTTGATACTGAACAACAATCAGTCAGTTTTCTTTTACATCACCAAGGGGAAAAAATCAGTATGAATTAAGGATAAGGGAAAGTGAGGGGAGTTGCTGCTTGGATTCTGAATTTTTTCCCCCATTCCTGTATTTGTCACCTGCACTGTTAAATCTGGCAATTTAAGTATTCCCAGGATACTAGTATAATATCCCAGGAAAATAGTCATGGGGCCAGTAGTTCAGTAGTGAGGTACTGTAAAAATGATTGTTAAGAGTTGCAAAATGAAAGTACCCTAATACAAGTACCCTAATACCACTAATATTTTTTCCCAGTGTCAATTCCCACTCCAATCCTAAGTATAACAATATCCCTTCACAATTTGTTCAAGTCAAATGTAACCTGTTCTTCTAATCTTTTTTGGTCCCTAACACAATAAGCAGTAGCAAGATAGAATCATGGCCTAATCTATCCGTTATCAAATTAAGGAAGATTCTATTTTTATATGGTTATTATTGGTTTCTAAGTTTTAAGATAACGAAGGACAGAAGCCCCTCCAAAAACAACTGGACATTTATGAGTATTAAGGACTTAGAGACAAAGGCTGCTGAACACTTGTTGAACAGAAGTTAAATCCTTCTAATACTAATACATGCTTGGAGAGGGTGAAAAAGTATGCCTGTCAATACCCTCAAATCCCAAACAAGAAGTTGGATTTAAATACCTATTTCCCCCCCAAAAAAAATCCAACTACTGATCTTCTAATTTTTTGGGAAATTCTTTTTATACATTGGCTTCTTCTCTGAATTCAACAGAGAAGCATTCACATCTGCAATTTTGCTTTTATCTTGCACTGAGTTCTCAGTTCAAACTTCTAAAAGATGGAAGGAAACAGCATGGAAACAATACAGTAGTGCTTGAAAATTGCTTGGCAGGCTTTAAAAGCTTCCTCCTCTATTTTCCAAAGACAAGGTCCAGGGTGATGAATTAAAGGGTGAAATGGAAGGAATGAGCTGAGAGATATGACACCTTGGGGCTAAAGAAAAGAACTGGTCTCAGCATGGAGGGAGGGGAGTGATCCAAGTGGAAATTCTTTTTCCACATCACTGCAACCTGAGTCCTAAAAAAAAGAAAAAAGAAAGAAAGAAACGAAAGGAAAGGAAAGGAAAGGAAAAATCTGCCAGTTTTAAATGCAGGCAGATTTTAACACAAACAAGGAAAAAATTGCTGTGCTGTTTGCAAACTATAGCTCTCTGAATAAACCACACTTTTATTGCCAAAGTCCCTACCACCACTACTCAGTGTTAAGATTTTAAGACAGCAAGGGAGCTCCCCCCCCCAAACCACATTCCATCAGTAAACCAGAAGAATGCATCAGTCAAGTCTGACATGTAATCTAAAGGCTCTCTGTCTCCTTTCTTCTCCCTAAAGCTGTGGGATGCCTGTCGCTTGCAATATGACACTGTATACTTTAGGATGGAATTATGCCCTGGGAATTATACACCTCTTTGTCTCATCAGTTCAAACCACATGGCTTGTTATCCACTTTGAGTTTTGGAGGAACTACAAGACAGCAAAGGAGACCTCAAAATATTAAATATTCTCCATTAACAGACAACGCAGCTTAACATAAATCAAAATGTTTACAGGAGAATTGAATTTGTGATCAATATTAACTACTAATAGTTAGTCAGATGTTTAATACAGGGGTGAAATGTAAAATTTGTTACTACTGGTTCTGTGGGTGTGGCTTGGTGGGGGGGTGTAATGTGAATGGGTGGGTGTGGCCAACTTGTTTTTGTTTTTACTTTTAAAAGCGTTTTTCAGCTGAAGAAAAAATGCTTTTAAAAGTTAAAAAAAAACCCTCTGATGATCGCACAGCTCAATTGGGCATGGCCGGGGGGGCGGGGCAGGGATTTGTGCTACTGATTCTCCGAACCACCTGCTGCCATCGCTACCAGATTGGGCGATCGGTCCGAATCGGGAGCATTTCACCCCTGGTTTAATATACTGTTTTGAAACAAAATGTTCTCAAAACAGGTCACGTAAGATAAAGCTGCTTGTAAACACGTTTCAAGAAAAGCTCCACCCAGGATGGATTTCAATATTCAGACGTTCCACATTAGGTAAATGATGGAGAATAGGTTGCCTTGGACATGAAGTCAATGTTACAGATTTCTGTATCTTGCTCCTCATCTTTATTAAAGGTAGTCCTCAGTTTAAGATCAGATGCTTAGCAATTGTTCAAAGTTCCAACGACTCCTTGGGAATACTTACAATCTGGCTCCAAAGTTCCGATGATGCCCCCTCCCCACAGTCAAGTTACTTTAAGTCAGGTATCTGGCAACCAGCCCGCATTGATGGCCATTTGCTGCATCTTGCAGTCAGATGACAACGTTTTATGATGTTTTTTCCCCAAAACCAGCATTTACTTCTAATTTCAGACAAAACTGGCCCACATGTTTTATCAGGTAGGGTTATAAGTGAGCAATCTATGGATGTGAAAATGAAGAAGTTCCAGCTGCCTACCTTCATCATTCTGACACCCTGTGACACAGACCTTCATATTTTCTCTAGATCAACAAGATTTTCATATAAGCCATTCAACCCAGCTCTGTTTGGAATTGGGCCTATTAGATTTTTTTTTTTTTTTTTTTTTTATTGAAAGAGTTTTAAAAAAAACAAAAACATTTTCCCCCTTTTTTCCCCCTCCCTCCCAAAAAAAAAAAAAAAACAAAACATCCCCTCCCTCCCCACCCCGCTTCCGGTCAATCACAAGGTAAAGTCCAATCCAAATAACCACATCCAAAGCTTTTCGTCTCCCAACCCCCTCCCCATTACATAAAATAACTTTCTAATTATTCAAAGGCAATCTGATATTTCTTAATCTGATATCTGTTTTGTATGGCCTATTAGATTTTTATACTCCTTGATGTATGTAACTGGATACTTGATTTTCTTATTGATAAGCCCCAGTGTGTGTGTAAGTTGGAAGAAAAGTCTCCAACTTCATCTCCTTGAATATAAGTTCTCCACAGGGCTGCGTCTTGAGTCCGCTATTATTCACCTTGATGACCCATGACTACTGTGGCAAATCTGCCACGAATCATATTGTGAAGTATGTGAGTGACACAGCAGTGGTGGGCCTTATCTGGGACAACAGTGAAGTTGCTTATAGGGAACAAATGAAGGCTCTGATGGACAGATGCAATAAAAGTAACCTGTTTCTAAATGTTAATAAAACAACAGAGATCATTCTAGATTTTAGAAAGAGCCGGCATAGTCATACTACACTCAGTATCAAGGATGTAGCTGTAGAGATGGTCAACAGTATTAAGTATCTGTGGATGCAGATAAGTAACAATCTGAATTGGTCTCTCCACAGGTCATTCGTAGTGAAGCATGCAAACCAGCGTCTGAATTTCCTGCATCAGATGAGGAGGGCATCTTTCTCCTTCTGTCTTGCCATTTTTTACAGAGGTACGATTGAGAGTGTTTTAACAAACTGCATCAGGTTTGGTGGTAGCAGTGCCTCAGATAGAAGGTCTCTACAGAGAGTGGTAAGGACAGCCGAGAAGATTATAGGAAACTCGCATCTGGTTATTCAGGATACTGCTTATAGATGCTAGGTGCTTAGAACTCAAAACTTTGTTAGAGACCCCACACCCCCATTTTACAGTCTGTTTCTGTTGCTCCCCTCTGGAAGAAGGTTTCAATTCTATCCAATTCTGTAACAGTTTGTTCCCTATGCCAACCATCTGGTAAACTCACAAAATTTGTTTTTCTCGCTATCTACATGTATACATCTGAACTAGATTGTGTTGTTTGTCTGTCATATAATATATTATTTATTCATTTGTCATGTTTATATAGTATATATTGGAGGTGGTGACCAGGGGCGGGTTCCAAATCTTGTTGCTACTGGTTCGATCGTGCGCACTTCTGCGCATGCACATAAGCATCCGGGCGGATGGGCAGAGCCTCCTGCCATCACTACTACCATTTCACCCGATCCAGTGCAAACCAGTAGCAACCCACCACTAGTGGTGATCCTTTGAGAGGTGTTTGCAACAAAATTTCACTTTAATGTATGCGGATTAGTGTACATTTAAAGTGACAATAACGTTATTCTAAGTCCTCTAGTTTTAAGCCTGTGATGGTTAATGACTAGAAGCAGTGGGGGGGGGGGAAACAAAACCTCCACATTAGCCAATAGGAAGATCCCAATGATTACCAAAAGTTAGGGTTAATCTGATGAAAAAAAATAAATTAAAACAAAAAGTCTGGAGTTTGACAGCATGGAAACAAAACAAACAAATGATTTCAACTCAAGATTCTTCAGTGCCTAACCCTAAGCAAGTTACCCATCGGCCTGCCTGTCGATAACCCCATCTTATAAATGTCTTCCTCTTTGTGCTTGTGAAGGGTAACAAGCGTCACACATTTTGAATGCAAAAGGTAATAAATGCAAAAGCAGAAGATCCTCTCTGTGTTAATGGAATGTTTCAGAGAGCTGCCAAGAAGCAAAGCAGCAGACAAGCAAACATTATGTAATTCCACTTAGCAATTACATAGCCACAGGGGCTTCTTGAAAAGAAAACAGTCCCAGAAACCACTGCTTCTCCAGATTCTTGCCTTCTCCTACAGAAGACAAAAAGAGATCCTCTCTGTATTATGCTCTTTACTCAATACCTACAAATCACTGATATATCTAGCAATGTTAATTTAAGAGAGAAAAATGTGACATCTGGAGCTTGCTATGACCAGAGCCCAGTACTACCTGGCTTAGAGGACTAGCACATTTCTAAACAAATATTTTCCAAATCTTCTGCCAAGTTTTTAAACAGTAATGTGAACCATTTCTTCTGCCAGCTAGCTGAAGAAGAAGATACAGAAAAATGAATGCAATCTGCATCACATGTTTCCTCTGTTGAAGCCAAATGCATCTTGTGATTTGTAGACGCAGTTCACCAAAAGGAGCAGACATCTGTTTGTTCTCACCTATGTAGAATATCATTTTTCAGCTTACACTTCTCTAAAATATACTTCACTTCTTTCTTTCTTTGATGTATTTGCACAAAAGACAGAAAAAAACCAAAAGAGGAAAGATTAATCACATATATTTTAGCTACTAAACAAAATTGTTTTTAACTTACAGATTAATACATTAGGCCTGTTAGCTTGCATCCAGATATTAAAGAATGGTTTATTGCTTGTCTTTTATGATACGTGAGTGCTATAAATGACATCCTCCCTTTTAATAGCAATCATATGTCTCTTAATCCTATTTATTCACCTAAACAAAAGTCTGTTCATTTTTTTCAACACCACGCAGTTACTATTTTGGCAATTTTGCTTTTCCCTAGAATATCGGCACATTTACGTGAGGGGACCCTTAGTAACATCTGTAATTTTAATCTAATCCTTTTAATACCCAGAAGATAGTTTCAAAATACCCTCCAAAAGAGTTTTAGATGAATAAGAAATGTGTTCCATTTAATGTTTTAAATTAATTTAACATATTTGCAGTTGCTGAATTGAAAATTGAAATGAAAAAAATCTATCTACATTGTTCACACTGGTGATGAAATCCACAATTTAAGGAAACCATCCCTATAAAAATATTTAAATGCAGCAAAAACAAATACAATCCTTAAAATAATTGGAATAATTGTTTGGAAAATGTGCATATTAGGAAAAGCACATACAAAAGTATATACACAATTCAGAGAAATATGTTTGAAATGGATATGGTTCCCACCTTGAAAATTTCAGAAAATCGTTGAAAACTTGGCTGACCTCCCAGACTTGGGGCAGGGTTAGCCAATATAGAATTCTTTTTTTCTTATAAAGTCCCCATGTACATATACATATATGAATAAAAAATTATGTCAATCCTTATACATTATTTTCAATTCACAAAGCTCAGAAATTAAACAAAACAGAATTTGACAGATTCTCCTTCCTCTATAGGTAAGCTTTTAAAACTAATGATTATTACTGTATCTAAAAAAGAGGGGTCTCTTACTTAGCCTTTTTTCTCAGTAATCCAACACTGAACATGATGAATCTAAAGGACAACCATTTTAAAGCAAGGAAAAGCCAGACAATATTATATCTTCTGCAGCAAGGCATATTATGGAGAGATCTAGGCTCCTGAGAAAAAAGTGGCCACATTATGCCCTTCCTTTGTCTGACATAGTACCTAAGGCAACCATTACAAAGCAGAACAAAAGTTGTCCAATGGCCTGAGTCTTGAAATATTTCTTAATTCAAAGACTTTATATCACAGGTTACAATTGGACGCATTCATTAGACCAAAGGTAAGCAGCTTACAAGCATCATCCAGCTGTGCAGACCTCTTGGAGGTCCACAGCCTCTCCTACGTGTGCCTACAAATGATCGTCAGACTACAAGAGGCACCTTTGCTAGAAGGATGGACAAGCAAAAGGGTTTTACTTTCCCTCAAATAATAATATTATAATAATATAATATCACTAAAAAGAATAAAAACAATGTATTTCTGTGGCAAATAATTTTACTTTCTTATGGAGGCTATGTAAACGGGAAGAATGTTTATGCACATATGCATGAAACTGTGAGCGTAAGTGTGCAAGAGGCAAGTTTTGTATGTCTTTCTGTATGCCTGTCTGTATATGTGTATGTGGGTATGCCTCACACCACTACTGAAAAGACCTATATTTGTCTTAGGATAGTCCTTGGGTGTCAAATACCTGCCTTCTCCACATAAAAAGAAATGGTATAGAAAAACTAAAGTAATTAGTTTACTTTATTTATTTAAAAATTACACACTGACAGAACAAACAGAATATATGTGGTACTGACACCAACAAGATACAGATACTATACATTTCTACTTTCAAAGCTAGAGATCACCATCCCCCCCAAAAAAGGAGAAGAAGCAAAGAAGAGTAAGACAAAGCAGATACCATCAGCAGAGATTTAGAAAAGTGTTTTATGAGAACTAGCAGGTTGCCAGATTATGACTGGGGAAGAGGCAGCATAGAGAGTATGATAAAGAAATAACACACTTCAAGAGGAAAAGCAGGCCCCCAACTGACAATTTTAGCATAGCTCCCTTTCAGTGAGCAGGTGCAATGCACCAAATGAGCAATTGACAGTCAACCCCACTCCCAAACCACTTCCAACACAACCCCCTTTCAACCTCCCTGAAGGCAGTCAGCTAGCTTGAGTCAAGCATGAATATTCTAAGCAGAACAGCAAAAGAGCAAAAAGATCAGGTGGAAAATGCAGATTCATCACTCAGCCCTTCCAGCCACCCTCCCTCCCATCAGCTTCTGTAGGAGATGAACCAGAGTTAATGAAGAGAAAACACGAGCTACTTTATCCTAGGACACAATGCCTAGATACTCCCAATGGTTCCCAACTATTACACTCTACTGGCACACAATCCTTATCTTTCTGTAACAAAGCCTTCCCACCATTTAGAAGAGAAGACTAATAAGGTTGCCTCTATTCATGAAAGTAATCTCTCAGTATCATTCCAGAAGCAACCCTAGACCTCTTTGTAAACAGGATTATCTCTATTTACAAAAAATATCTCACCTCCTCCTCTTTCCTTTGGAGATTGATGTGAATGTGCATAGTGTATATTATTTGCAATTATATAGTAATATTAGCATCTACTATGACCTTAGCCATATACCAAAACACAGTATCATTAAGGTCAACACAAGAATTTTTACCCCAGATCAAATAAATGCATTTATAAATAGAATAAAATATATGCACATAGGTTAGGTCAGTTTTTCCAACCTAATGTCCTCCAGATCAGAATACGGATTTCTATTTCACCTTTGCAACATTAAGTTTAACCAAAAGAATACTATTTTTTTATTTACAGAACCAATCATATTCAAATTAGCATACCAAATTTAACACCTCAATTGGTCTCATGACACATATACAACACAGATTCAAATGTCAGTAAACTATAATGAGTTTAGTTTATGCTTTGTTAGCATGACGTGCAAAAAAGGGCATGTATGTCTTAGTTTTATGTGCAAACAAGAATACAATTTAACTCAATGTCAACTAAAAATAATTATGTATGAATGCAGTCTCAAATGACTTGTGCAGCAGCTGTTAAAAAAGCCAACACAGTTCTGGGCTGCATAAACAAAGGGATAGAATCAAGATCACGTGAAGTGTTAGTACCACTTTATAATGCCTTGGTAAGGCCACACTTGGAATATTGCATCCAGTTTTGGTCGCCACGATGTAAAAAAGATGTTGAGACTCTAGAAAGAGTGCAGAGAAGAGCAACAAAGATGATTAGGGGACTGGAGGATAAAACATATGAAGAACGGTTGCAGGAACTGGGTATGTCTAGTTTAACAAAAAGAAGGACTAGGGGAGACATGATAGCTGTGTTCCAATATCTCAGGGGCTGCCACAAAGAAGAGGGAGTCGGGCTGTTCTCCAAAGCACCTGAGGGTAGAACAAGAAGCAATGGGTGGAAACTGATCAAAGAAAGAAGCAACTTAGAACTAAGGAGAAATTTCCTGACAGTTAGAACAATTAATAAGTGGAACGACTTGCCTTCAGAAATTGTGAATGCTCCAACATTGGAAATTTTTAAGAAAATGTTGGATAACCATCTGACTGAGATGGTGTAGGGTTTCCTGCCTGGGCAGGGGGTTGGACTAGAAGGCCTCCAAGGTCCCTTCCAACTCTGTTGTTATGTTATGTTATGTTATGACTTCTTGTAATATACTTGCTTCCATTCATCCACATTTTCCCCAGAATATCATGCATAACTACTCCTTTTCATGAGCTGCCTCCTCACCTTTTATTACTTCATGGTCCCCTTGCCCTTCCTTTTTTCAATCCCCTCCCTCTATCTTTTCAATCCTTCTTCTCTTCATAAGTCCATTCATGTCCTAATAATGGTATAAATGAAGATAAAAGATAAAGTGCCTTAAGCCTATAAAGTTAAGTAAATTGCCCATCCATGTAGCTTCCTTGGCAATGTTATATAAGTGATCTATCTTTTTCTTCTTCCAGTTTTTTTTTTAAACTTTCCAGTCCAGCTAACAACATTGTAATTTTGAGATAGGCCAAAGACAACTAGGTGCTCCTTATGGGGGGAAAATGGAGTAAAATTAGTAGAGAATAAATGGCTAAATCAACAGGCTTTCTATCACGATGACAACCAATGTCAGACTTACTAGTTCATTGAAAACTCATGATTGAGTGAAAACAATAAACATAAAGCAGTTTTCACTGTATAGATGTTCCTTTAATATGAGACCGCAGAAAGAAAAGCTACACGTTGTTGAGGGAATGATGGCAGGAGTAGGTACCACAGATACAGCCCCTTTTCTCTCATCTGATCATAACTTCATGCAAGGAATATCTACCCAAGTATCTATTTACTTGTTCTATGCCTGCTTATCTTAAACTCAGTTCTTTCAGTTGTTGCTTTGTCAAACCCATCCTACTAACAATGCTAAACATAAGCCATTTTAAAACAGTTTTCTGTTCTTTCTTGATGTAGTTCTGCTTATGTTGCTGACATAACATCTGAACCATTTTCTTGAATGAGTTCATGGGTGAACTTTTAGGTTTTAAGTATTATGAAACCATTATCCACCCAACCAGAATAGGATATTATTACCAATATTTTCTAACAAATCTTCAAGGTTTGAATATGAAGGCCAAAATGGATCCGATTTTTTTTTTAATCAGCAGGTGGTTCCACACTGAATCAAGGCCACATAGCTTGGGAAGAGAGAATGTAAAAAAAGTCTTCCATCAACCAGATGACCTCATTATTGACTGGAGAGCATGAACTGTACTGGGTGAAGATGATAGGACTTAAGAAATCAAGGCATCCAGAGGTCACTGGATTAACTTCTGGTCTACCTTTCTGTTTCCATCTGCAACTAAATCCACAAGAAAACAAGCAACTATCCTGAGTTGTATTTTGAGTGATCAATAGGACTCAGTGGTGGGTTTCAAAAATTTTTACTATTGGTTCTATGGGTGTGGCTTGGTGGACGTAGCATGGCTTGGTGGGCGTGGCAGGGGAAAGATACTGTAAAATCTCCATTCCCACCCCAATCCAGGGAAAGGTTACTGCAAAATCCCCATTTCCTCCCAATCAGTTGGGACTTGGGAGGCAGAGAATAGATGGGGGCGGCGCCAGTCAGAATTTTTACTACCGGTTCTCCGAACTACTCAAAATTTCCGCTACTGGTTCTCCAGAACTGGTCATAACTGCTGAAACCCACCACTGATAGGAACAGAAAATAGACATAAGGAGATGTATTAAAACTGAGAACAACGTTTTGAAAAATAAATTTGTTTGCTATTGGGATTTAATATTGGAATCCCATTGACCAAATGCATGCCCAAGAGTGTCATAAGTGGCACGGTGACTGAAAAAAAGTGTTTCTTTAAGGACTATATTCTGTCTTACTTGTATGGAATAGAAGCATGAACAATGGACAATGACAATCAAAAGAAATGTGGATTTATAGAAAATTATTTGAAATAGAATAGGTTGAATATATACAAAACAAGATAGTCCTCTCTAAAGAATGGATAAAGAATGGAAAAATTCTAAATACCATGAAGAAGAAAAAATTGAAATATTTAGATTTTTAAAAAAGCAGTAGCAGAAAAGACATATCTTCACTAAAAAGCCTACTTACGATATCTGGTAAAATAGAACATCCTTGTTTCATAACATAATTTCAAAATAACTTCAACAAGTTATCAATATTTAGTATAAAATAGCACTATCAGTAGCTGACTGTCTTTCTGTCATTATAGGAGTATTACCAATTTCAAGGAAGAATTATGATAGGGAATACCAGTAATTAAAATTCTTCTTCCACTATCCGCACTTTTGTCTGTTTGTTGGTCTGTGTGCATGCATGTTCATGCACATGTTCCTGTACATCTGCACACCTGCTCTTTAAAGACACTTTTGATTCCCGGGGATTTCCTAGACAAATCAATGAAGTTCTCTTGACAATGTTTTGCATATCATTGACTTCTCATAGGGCTGAATGAGAGTGATTGGCCCAAAGTCCCCCAGATGTCAAAGGTGAGAATAAAATTCTGGTCTCTTGCTTTTCTAGCCTGGCACCTTTAACCATTATACCAAAGTGGCTCTCTTGTTCTCATTTAAGCAGTATTTTTATATATTACCCATGGCAGCTATATTTTAATTTTTAAAAGTGCACAACCGTTTCCAATGTAATATCAGCTACTCCTCACTGATATAGCAAAATACTTGGACTGTATCATTTCATATCACTGAAAAAGGTTTGTATGATAGAATCCTCCTCCATTATAAACAGAAGCACAACACAGAAAGTTAGTATGTCAGGAAATGGGTTGCAGTCTAACTTCCTTCATGGCTTATTAGTTTACAGGTTTATGGAGATATTTACACATATACCTCCTATGTTTGAGGTATAATGTGTATACTATATAATAGCTCTAATTTATTACAGGAATAATTGTTGATCAAACAATAATAATACCAGTCAATATTGGGCACTGACATTACTGGATCCAATATGATTTATTCTACATTTCACCTGTATTATTTCAATAAAACTAAGTCATGTTCTTAAAGCATTGAGAGAAACAGCAGTAGTGAATGCTTTATAGTTTAACTTTATCTAGTCCTGATAGTTTAAATGCTATGTCAACTACAACATGTCAAGTACAACATCACTGAGGAAGAGAGCAAGAGTTCAGAGACCAGCATGCAAATAGCAAGAAAGATTAAACTAAGAGGTGTACAAATTCAGAGAGCAAAAATATGCAAATGTATACTTTTTTGACAAAAAATACAGTTATTTTACAGCTTTGCCTAAAGCCAAAAGAGTGTTGAAAAAATAATTGATCAGTGAAAAGGAGAAAGAAAGGGAGAATGGAGACAGGAAGCAAGAACTGGGAACAAAAAAAAGGCTGGAAATGGTGCATATTCAGCATTGAAGATTATGGGACAGAAATTGAACAACCCTTTCAAATCAAAGGAAACGCATCATTTTAATTAACACATTATTATAATTACATGCGCATATACTTCTGGCAAATTTGCCCACCTCCAAGGAACAAAATAAATATAGGAGTGGGGGGTTGTTACCAGATACTGTCTGTGAGTGGTTCCCCCCCATCATATTCTACCTAAACGGGAAGTGGAAATGCTTATTATGAGAAATGAAAATTGGGACAAAATTGCCAGATGATACACTGTTATATATACCTTGTTCAGACAAAGGCGCACCATGTCAGGCAGGACCCTCTCCCTCCAATGCACAGAGAGAGGGGGGAGGGGAGAGAGAGCTTTTCTATAACACTCTCCACCCCAGGGGAAGCTTCTCACCCAAACATAAACAGCTGTTTTGCTGGTAATAACCTGAACAAAACCATGAGCTGCCCCAGCAACAAAGCTGCAGATGGTGCCTTCCTACTCATGGGCACTCACACTTCCCCAAGGACAGGGCAAGGGTACATATATATACCATTCTTTAATAATTTATTCTGTGTCTATTTACATAATCATACTAAGGCGCTCAAAAAGATTAAGCTAGTCCTTTCAAATCACTGATTAAAAGGCAACCTCATTGCTATCACCTCCTTGCTTTGTTTTCTTTGCACTACCCCACCCCCCACTTCTAATGCTTCCTTGCTGACCCTCTCTCCCACTTAAAACTCCCCCCAGCAACATTTTTATGTGCCTGTTCTCCTTTTGCTCAGTTTTCTGCTTTTCGGTGGATCACAAAGCAGAATTCGCTTCAGTTTCAGCATCTCAGCTTCCTGCCTCCTCGGACTGTAACTCTTTTTTCTTCCCAATTACTCAACCTCCCTATTTTTGCCATCCATTATCTCTGCTAAAAGGATGCAGCACTATGATCCCTTGAAACTTTCCCCCCCAAAATTAGTAGAAATATAGTGACATAGCAATTATAACACTGAGCTGTACATGAAGGACGTTCATTACCTAGGGTCAAATTCATGCAAAGATGCAAAAGATATTAAAAAGTAATAAAATGCTGGCACCGCTATTATTTCAATAGATTTTAAGGACAAACAAAATATGGAAAAACAATATTGTATATAGTAACTGGGGTGAGATTATTGTACAAAAAATTATTGGAAAAGCAATGAAATACTTATATTGGAATTTTGGGTCATAAAATTAATTGAACTTGCAGAAATGATGAATCTGACTACTTTGGTCAGAGAAAAACAAAAACACTTTTTGAAAAAGATTAGAATCTTTATATGGACTTTTTGCTGAGAGAAGGGAGAAAATGCATTGATCATTATGGAATTTGGGGATTAAAAAGGAGATGAAATTGAGAAAAAGTTTAAGATGACAATTACTTAATAGAAAGAAGGACAGAAGGCCCAATTGTTAATGTGTGTGATTTTTTCCACAGTTTCTTGTTTCTCTATCGCTTACTTTCTGTCTTTGTTCTTGTTTTGTATTTTTATTACATTAAAAAAAATTAATTAAAAAAGAAAATGGTCATCATCTTCAGATACATTTTATGGCAAAATAATGTAGATGTCCCCTTGCAATATGTTTGTTTATTTATTTATTGAATTTATCTTGCCACTACTCACCTTGGCGACTCAAGCTGGCATACAGAATATAAAACCACATTTAAAACAATAAAAACTAACAAAAATAATCAAATAAATTAATATAGTATAATATAACAAAATCACCCCACACTTCCCACCCTTTGCCCCAGCGACAGCAAATCACACAAGCCATTTAATGGGCTCAGTCCCGCTCTGGGTTCCACAGGCCCGCAGGCAGAACCAAGGTCTTCAGCATCTTCCAGAAGACTATTAGAGTGGGGGCCATTCTAATCTCTCTGGAATGATGTTCCAGAGAGAGGGAGCCACCACGGAGAAGGCCCTTCTTCTGAGTCCCACCAGGTGTATCTCCCTTGGGGATGGGACCTGCAACATTCCCTGCCTCCCTGCTCAGATGGATTGGGTAGATGTAACTGGCAAGAGACGGTCCCTCAGATAACCTGGTCCCAAGCCATGAAGGGCTTTAAAGGTGACAACCAGCATCTTGAATTGCACTTGGAAGCAAATCGGCAACCAATGCAGCTCCTGCAGACACCGGGGTCTGCACAAAACCATGCGGACTGCTGCATTTTGTACCAACTGGAGCTTCCGGATGCTCTTCAAAGGCAGCCCCACACAGAGCATGTTGCAATAGTCAAGATGAGAAGTGACTAGAGTATGAGTGACTGAGTAGGATACTGTTGGTCCAGGAAAGGGTGTAACTGGTGCACAAGCTGCAGTTGCATAAAGGCCCTTCTGGTCAGAACCGCCACCTGCTCTTTGAGCAGGAGTCATGAGTCCAGGAAAACCCCTAGATTATCCACAGGGTCTGTTTGGGGTAGTGCCACCCCATCCAAGACCAAAGGTGGCAATTTTTCCTGAGCCAACGAACCCCAAACCCAGAGTCTTGCAAGGGTTTAGTTTCAACTTGTTGCTCCCCATCCAGCTCCTAACAGACCCTAGGCACCGCAAGAGGGAGGACACAGCATCACTTAACTCACCACAGGAAGAGACATACGTCTGAATATTATCAGCATATTGGTGATACCTCAGTCCATGGTGATGGATGATCTTACCCAGCGGCTTCATATAAATGTTGAACAGGAGCGGAGAGAGCATATGTTGTTATCTGGTTGCAATTTTTTCTGCTTCCAATGAGATTTTGCAAGAACAAAGCAAATACTGCCTCAGGAGGTAAAAAAAATCATATAGGTCAAGGAGGGACCTGTGGCTTTCCTGATACTGTTGGGCTCCCCTCATTCTTGCTGTGTTGGGGTTGTTAGAAGCTATAATTCAGCAGTATCTCGACCACAGGTTCTATGCCACTGTGATAAATAACCCTATATTTATATAATAGCAAGTGAAATTAACCAATGGAATCCACTCTGGTATCAAACAATGAGGCAAAAATTCACTTTTAATTTAGAACAAATTACTTAAGGTTATTCGTACTGTGGAATATAAATGAGAAGAAACCAATGTTCACCTGACAATTTTAACAAGTTGTCAGACTTATACAAATTATAAATCTGGAAAAAGCACAGATAAATATTATACATATTTAACTATCACTGATGAAAACCGACAGAAAATGTGAAATGTGAGCCAGCCACCTGGAACGTTTATCCAGTCAACAAAGTAGTTGCAATAGAGGAAATCGTAAAAGCCTGCTGTTTATCATTCCTCAAGCCCAATTAAAAATGGAGAAAATAGCAGGTTTGGGGATTCAGGGTAATTACAATAAGCTATATTTTATCACAACAGACAATTCTGTCTGCAAGCATGCTGCCCGAGGCAGTTGCTTGTTATGCCACATCAGCTGGTTTGCTTCAGCCTAAGGGACGCCAAAAGCAACTCCATTAAATGTAGACTGAGATTTTAGGGAAAGGGTGTAACCGAGTGAGTGGGTTAAAAGTGACTTCCTTCTCACACCAGTGATAGCTTTGCTGGCATGCTCATCAACCTAAGCAGAATAATAAACTGGTATTTGAATAAAAAAGGCATGATACTGAAATCCAAGATAGTGTCTGTGTGTACAATAGTTAACATTTAGGAACTAATATTTTGCTGCTCTGTAAAATAAAGGCCATGGGGAAAGGAGTTCCCCACCCTCCAGTTCTATCTATAATATGGCTTGTCTTCCCAAGAATCTTATTTCTGAACTGCTTCCCTCATCAGTTAGAAGGCTTGCTTGGCACACTCTGCATTTATGTGGTTTGTTTGAGTTTAGTTCAGTGTGCTATATGAATTTACTCTATTGAAATTTATTTTAAAAACCACAACAAAACTTTTTAGATGAAATTAGATGTGTCACAAGGGTCAAGATCATTCTGTGACATCTGACAACTTAACCAATGGCAATGAGGTTTGCAAATTTTGTTTTTTAATCAGTTACATAAAAATCAGTACACGTAATTAATGGAGAGGGACAGATTAGAGATGAATGGAGAGACATTTATAATACTGAAAATTAAATTGGGGATTCAACAGTAAATACAGGCAGAAAGCAAAGGGCAAATCTTTGAAATTTTAAAATGTATCATTTGTATCATTTTTCACATAGTATCTAGACTAATAGGGCCCCAGTAATCATACCATCAGTTTTATTATGAGAACTTTGGGGGGGGAAATCCATCTGCCTCCAGGCCAAACTGAGTAGTAGCTCCTTTGTTGCTGAAGGCTTGTAAACAAAGAGGTTTTAGGAGAAAAGGGCAATGAGGGGTTGGCCCTTTCCCCAGCCAGCCTGCCATTCTTTACTCAAAGCTATTTTCTTTAATCCTAGTTTATTACCTGCACATCAGGATCAAGTTAAAGGAAGACAAATGGTTTTCAAAATCTAAAGCAGTAAATCAACCATTTTCTTAAGGAGTTTAGTTTTTTTTTAAAAAAAACCTCATTTTCATGCAATTTCCAACTGCCTTTCCAAGGCACCACTGAGCTCCAAACTGTGAAATATTCTGTTTCATTTCAGATCAATGATAACACTCTACACAAGATCAGTTCAGAAAAAAAGATGGAAAAGATGTGTGTCAAAGTTTCTATATACTGACTTCCGGTGGCTCCGCTGGTCGTTGAGGATGGTCTTTTTAGACCACCAGCCCTGGATCACATAGAGCCACTAAAACAGTGAAAATCAGCTGTCTAGCGGCTTGGAAATCTTTCCACTGGGTGAAGAGGGAAAGGTGAGCGATCGGGTGGAGGTAGAGCTCCCCCAAAAGCACCAGGAATGATCCTGGAGGCTTGAAGGGAAGAGCTCCCTTGGTAACCCAAAGAGCTCCGGATCCAGGATGCCTCTGTCTTTCTTGGCAGAGCAAAACGCCGCGACCACATCTGCGATCAATAATGAGTTTAAATGGATTTTTGACTTAACCAGACAGAGCAATGTCAGGAGGCAAGGTAGAAGTAAGTACCAGACCTCAACCCCGTATGTCGATTCCGTTTGAGAAGAAAGGAAATGGCGTCTGAGTATAATGGGTGTGAAAGTGAAAGTCAAAGAGATGTTTATTAACATTGTTACAGTTTATAACTTTGCCTAAACTTGCTGGATTTTACGTTTATATGAAGAAACTATAAAGTGAAAGCTGGAAAGATTATACAGCTGATTTCTTCAACTTAAATACTGTGTTAATGAAAAGATCTGACTTTGTTCCAAATTATAAAATCAAAGTAAGATGGCTTCTGTACAAATACAGCCTGCTGTCTTCCAGGAAGTTGGAGCCCCGCTAGTTCAACTACATAAATTACAAGAGGAGCTGAAGGAATTTCTGAAGCTCAAATTTTTGCTCAGGATAAAAAAATTAAGGAAATTGAGGAGAAAATATTGAAAAGTAAAGATTCAGTTGCAGCTGAGAATGAAGAGATTAGAGAAGGTGTGGTGGCAGCAATTAAGACTCTGGCTGAACGTATAAAACAATTGGATGAAAAAGTGGAAGAGATTGATCAAGTTAATCTGAATTTACAAAGCAAAATAGAGGAGTTTCAGATCAAGGCAGAGAATATAAAGCAGTTGGATGATAGAGTTGAAGAAATTAATCAAGTCAATTTGGACTTAAAAAATAAAATAGAGGTGCTCCAGATCAAGGCAGAGAGAGCAGAAGAAGAGCGGATTTTGTTGCAATACAGAGTTATGGAATCTGCATTGAGAGTAAGAGGTCTGAAAGAAAATAAACGAGAGGATTTAAAAAATATCTTTGCAGAGGCTTTTGCACAGCTGATTGGACAGAAACCAGTGGACTTTGAAATCCAAATTGAGAAAATTTACCGTGTTAATTCATGGGTTGCAAAGCAGAGACACTTGCCAAGAGATGTAGATTATTTTACATCTAGGAAGATTAGGAATGAAATTTCACAAGTTTCTTATAAAAACAAAATTCAAATATTGGGACAAGAGGTATTGGTATTTAAAGAAATTCCTTCTAAAATGTTAAGAAATAGAAAAGAATATGCTTTCTTGGTGGATCAGCTTAGAAATCTCCAGATACAGTATAGATGGACTGTACCAGCTGGATTAACAGTAAACTATATGGGAGGGAAATATTGTCTTAATACAGTTTTTAAAGCAAGAGATTTTTATACTAAAGTATTGAAGGTTGGAAGTTTATCATTGTTAGAAGTTAAGATGGAAGGAGCGGTGGGAATGGTTAAAAAAAGGGGGAAAGGAAGTAAAGCAAATACAACTTAAAACTGGGGCTGTAATTTTCGGAGAAGAAACACAGAAAGCTGCAGGAGAAGATCAAAGTATGATTGTAACTATTAAACGTAAAGAGCAAGGCATAAAGAAGTAATATTTTCAAATGAAAAGTCTTTCCTTTCATGGGATAGGGTAAATTATAAGTGATATTTTTGAATATAAAAGTAGAAAGAATAAGTCATATTTACTTTTAGCAAGGGTAGTTAAACTAGATAGTATAAAAGTTTTTAGGGTATGATGGATACATAAATTTGAGGGACTATAAGATATATTGAAACCTTTTGATAGTATAATACTGTGTGGGGATAAGAAATGTAATTAGTTATGGATTGTATGATAAATGGGGTGTAAAATGTTTAGAAATTTATAGTGTGGGGAATATGGGGAAGAATATGAGGTAAATGTTAAATTTATATAAGCTAAAAAGATGATGTTTATTATTATGTATGATGGATATACAAATTTGATGGATTATAAAGTATACTAAGGATTAATTTTTGATATTACAACATTGGAAGATGGGATATTGTTTATTACAGAAGACTGGACTTTAAAGTTAATAGATTTAGATGGGAAGGTAGAGTTATCAGCATATTTGAAAGGTTATTTTCAAAAGATATATAATGGAGACGGTTTGATTTTTTAAAAAATATTGGACTGAAATAATAAAATACTAAATAGCTTTTAAATGAATAGAATGTAATTGTATTAGTATTAATATTTTCCTTTTTCTTCTTTTTTATGGAAAAGGGGAGTTGAAGTTCAAGAAGATGGATGGGAGTTTATGTTAATTAGCGTATTTTAGCTTATGATTGTTAGATACGATACCCTGTATTTGCTCTGGGAAGTCAGGGTGGGGGGAAGGGATGGGGGAAGGAGGGAAGAGGGAGGGAAAGGATTAGGATTGGGGGGAGAGGAGGATGTATGGGGAAAAAAAATTATAAAACTTTTTCAATTAAAAAAAAATTCTATGTACCAAAGAAAGTTCTAGCATTATTTCAGCATAGGTAGTCCTCATTTAGTAACTACAATTGGGACTGGCAACTCGGTTCTTAAATCAAGCAGTCACTAAGTGCAATTCTATTTATGCTTTTCTTTGCTTTACAGAACTGTAAGGTTTGTAAATACAAGGCCTAGTTGGCTGCAAAGTTACTTTTTATCAACATTCTAACTGTAAACAGTTGCTAAACAAGGCAGTCAGTAACAAGGATTATCTGTACTCCTCCCACCCTAGTCACTAAATTGTTATACATTCAATATCAAGCTAAATTATGGAGAAGGAAGAGAAACCTTAGATTTGCAGAAGCAAGATCAGAAAATAGGACTTTCCTTTCTTCCACTTTTTATCCTCAAGCTGTACCACCCACCCAGCCAATATTTCTATTAGCTAATAACAGAACTCTTAAAGATGAAGGGAAGGTGGCTTCTCAAGATCAGCTTTTGGTATAGCACTTCATAAATGACACAGGTAGGTGAAAAGGAAGATTGTCTTCTGACACTATAATACATGTTAATAATGCTGGACCTGATTCATACAAAAACAGATCAGATATAAATAATATCCATGTGTGCAGGTAGATTAGTAAAAGTGTTCATAGATATTTTTGTGAAATTGTTTGAAAACTATAAGCATTCTGATACAAGTTCTGCCTTAGACTTGAAAGTCACCTAGGTGACTTTGAAGTAGTAATCCAACTCACCTTACAGGATTGTTGTTGTAGAGGGAACAGGAGGAGGAAAGGGTGTTATGTATGTTAGCTGCCTTGAGTTATTTTTAAATTAATAAAGGCAAGATAAAAATCTAATAAATAATTTTAAAATAAGATACTGATATTATAATGTTTTTAATGGTTCTAGTTCTAATGGGTCTAGTTAATAAAATGAATAGTAGATAAACTTTTGTAGTGGGGGGGAGAACGGAGTAAGAGGAGGAGGTTTTGGCGGGAAGAGGAGGAGACAGGAGAGCAAGAGGAAGAAGGGGCGGTTGATTGAGTGGGGAAATGGAAAAAGAGGCTTGGGGCAAGGAGAGGGAGTGAAGGCAATGGGGAAGATAGGAGAGGCTTCTGTTGGGCAAGCCTAAGGGAGAGAAGGAAATAGGATACGAGATGTTTCTGTGGGGCCAGCCTGAGGGAGAGAAGGGGATAGGATAGGAGAAGTTCTTGTGGGGCAAGCCTAAGGGAGAGAAAAGGAGAGGAGAGGAGAGGCTTCTGTGGGGAAAGCCTGAGAGAAATAAGGGGATAGGATAGCAGAGGCTTCTATGGGGCAAGCCTGAAGGAAATAAGGGATAGGATAGGAGAAGTTTCTGTGGGGCAAGCCTAAGGGAGAGAATGGGATGGGATAGAAGAGGCTTCTGTGGGGAAGCCTGAGGAAAATAAGGGGATAGGATAGAAGAGATAACTGTGGGGCAAGCCTCAGGGAGAGAAGGGAGAGGATAGTTGAGGTTTCTATGGGGCAAGCCTGAGGAAATAAGGAGATAGGACAGGAGAGGCTTCTGTGGGGCAAGCCTCTATATTTATGACTTCCATAAAAATGTATAAATAAAATAAATCTATATTCTTTTTATGAGTCATTGAAGGAGACTTCAATATTTATTAGGTTTCTGTTTCTGCTCAATTATGGCCAACTTTGAACAACTTACAGATCTCCAAAACAATAAGATTAAAACAAAAGATAACAGTATAAGCTGTCAGATCTGGTAGGAGGAGTATGTTATAGGCCCTATCTGTCAGAGACTTCCACCTGATAGGACCTAGGAGATGAGCCTTTTCTGACATAGCTACTGCCTTGTATAATATTCCTTCCATGGTCAGGCAACTATCCTACCAACCTTCCGGAAAGCTTTTAAATTTTCCCCGCAGCCTTGGGAAACTCATGGGAACAGGGAGCCTGCAATATAGTTATATTGTGTTTAGGAAGTTGCCTATTCTCCTACAGTCTTAATTCTACTTAAGTTTAATTGTTTTTAATAGTTGTTTGTACTTGTTTTAACTGTCTATTGTAGTATGCTGCATAGAGTCACATTTGTGAGTTGGGTAGCTATATAATTTGCCAAATAAATAAATTCACGATGTAATAAATACACTCAAGCACCAAGGAACTACTGTAACATAATCACTATCTAAGATAGACTAAGATGATTTTTCCCTCTCCTTAGCCCTAAACTTTTGCTAAAATTTTGCTTTAAAATGGCTTTAAGAGCTCTATGAAAGATTAACAAACTCAGGATTGGTTGGTACTGTGCCAAACAAGGCAGTCAGTGGCTGAGGACCAACCCTAAGTCAGAGGTAAGTTTCAGCAGGTTCTGACCAGTTCTGGAGAACTGGTAGTGGAAATTTTGAGTAGTTCGGAGAACTGGTAGTAAAAATTCTGACCGGCCCCACCCCCATCTATTCTCTGCCTCCTAAATCCCAGCTGATCGGGAGGAAATGGGGATTTTGCGATATCCTTCCCCTGGAGTGGGGAGGAAATGGAGATTTTGCGGTATCCTTCCTCTGGAGTGGGGAGGGAATGGAGATTTTACAGTATCCTTCCCCTGGAGTGGGGAGGGAATGGAGATTTTACAGTATCCTTCCCCTGCCATGCCCACTACACCACGCCCTCCAAGCCATGCCATGCCCACCAAGCCACACCAACAGAACCAGTAGTAAAAAAAACTGAAACCCACTACTACCCTAAGTCCCTGCAAATGAAATTCTGTCATGGTTGGGAGAGGCCTCTTGTCCAGATCTCAAAGAATGAACAGGGAAAACTGGGGGGGAAAGCAATCTACAGAGAAAACAGGGACTCCAATTGCACTTTATGTATATCGGGACTTTGAACATGCCCATTCAAGGCAAACATTTACAGTGGCCCAGTTCTATATGGTCATCCTGGAGATACCTGCAAGCCAAACATATAGGATTTCATAGATTAAACCAGAACTTTGAATTGTACCTGAAAACCTATCAGTAGTATAGTGGTGGTACAATCATAATTTAGGCATTCAATACAATATGATTAAGCAAAGCCCTTTCCAAGTGTAAGACTCCTTGGCAAGATCCATGGAAGTCATGAACAATCTTCAGTAAAATGCAAAACCCAGATTATCCCAGCCTGAAAGCCCAACCTCTAATGCTGAGCAGCCTGTTCACAATTGCACAGTCTCCTTGGAAACTTCTGGAACCACCACAATAGAGGAAATTCTGGGGACATGCACCTCCATCATCCCTTTTTATACTCTGTTTCCCTTAGGAGTGCAGTAATTGCCAGACTAGCTGATTTCCATCCTTTGCCCAGTGTTTCCCTTTTTCTCCATTCTGTGGTCCTCATCCATTCTCATTAAAAAGCCCTATTCTCAAAAACATGCCCTCAGAACCAAGCATCAAATTCTGCTCCTCAACTTCCAGTTGACACGGCGGCAAGAACAGCTGGAAAATAGCAGAGCTCCCCTGGGCTCCATGAAATGCAGCTGGCAACTGCTTGTTGGGAGACCCTACAGGGTTAAGCCGCCTTGGAGGGGTGGTGAAGAAAGGAAAGGCACTTCATTGATTGCAAGGAAATCACAATTTCTTCATTAATCTGAAGAAAGCTCTTCTGAACAGCAGCAGGGATAACAGCCATTTTTGGTCAGTCGCAAGCTTGGACAACAGGGACACTAAGATCTAGTGATAGAGTGGTATGTGGACTGGTGTGAACAGTGAAACTGGATGAGAAAATTTCCAACTGTTACCTTAGAGATTAAAAGTTCCAAAAAAATGATCTCCAAACATTAAAAGAGCAGCAATTGGATTTATGGAGAAAGATTAAATATTAAAAATTAAAGAGGAAGATTAAAGATTTAGAAGTAAAAGAAAAACCTAAAGGATGATTTAAACCTTAGAATGCCTGAAAAAGCCGAACAACATTGTGAAAAGTGACTATTGGGAGGACTGGGATATCTTCGAGACCGCCTTCTGCTACCACATGCCTCCCACCGACCGGTACGCTCCCATAGAGAGGGTCTCCTCAGGGTGCCGTCAGCCAAACAGTGTCGGCTGGTGACCCCCGGGGGAGAGCCTTCTCGGTGGGGGCACCTACCCTCTGGAACGAGCTTCCCCCAGGACTTTGACAACTTCCTGACCTCCGGACTTTTCACCACGAGCTGAAGACGTACCTATTCTTCCGAGCAGGACTGGCTTAATAGGAGTTTTTAATTCGTTTTAAATGGGGTTTATTTTTATATTATGTATTTTACATTTAAATTTAGGCCATATGGAATAAGTTTTTTAAATAGTTTTTATTGTAATATATTGTATTGTTTTACTTGGCTGTTCAGCGCCCTGAGTCCTTCGGGAGAAGGGCAGTATAAAAATTAAATTATTATTATTGTTGTTGTTGTTGTTGTTGTTGTTGTTATTGTTATTATTGTTATTATTATATTGCTTTTCTAAATTCTAACTCTAACTCCCTTGACTGGATGTCAATCAGCTGTTTTTGACTTTTACACTCTGTTGAATGAGAGGGAAAGCCATTTACTAGAGAAAAATTACTGCAACGTGTAAAATTTAAAGGAAAGTGATGAAAGAAAGTAAACAATACCTGGAAAGCTACTTGACCTTGACTTTATCTTAATAGGCGATTTGGATGCTGGGAAATATTTATTGAGTTTTTTGAAAATTCATAAGACAAATTAAATTAAACACTAAAACTTTATTGGAATGTACACTGCAAAGTGGATTTGAAAGATTTAAAGGAACCCGGTGGGCCAAGTTGGATTTGGGTTATCAATGTCACATGACAGATTATTTTACAAAGCAAAAGAAAAAAAGCGATAGAAAGTGGGGAGAAGAAGATAAATAAGACTTTAAAATCTGGACAATTGGGAAGGTATAGATTGGAAATTATAAAGACTGAAAAGCACAAATTTATAGCATCTAAAGATTAGAAATTTAGGGGACTTGGAGAATAACTTTGGGATTGATTTTTTCTGTGGTTTTTAGATATTGGGATACTGGGATTTTAGAGGTATATCAATTTGTTACAAAATGATCCAACAGGAGACAATAAAGTTTTATGAAGAAATGTTACAAATAGCAACAAAGAATTATACGAAGTTGATGAGAATATTTAAAGATAAAGACGTGAAAGTAAAAGGCTCTCAACATATGATGGGAAAAGATTAATAGAAGACAGCTGAGAAATTAGAAGGAGTGGAGAAGGGGACAAAGCAAACTAAATTACAAAAATATAAGAATAAGTTAAAAGCAGATAAAAACAATAATACTGTTACAGTAATACAGTAATAATACTAAATAATACTAAATAATACTAAATAATTTAGTAATAATAATACTAAATAATACTAAAACACAAATAGATAATCCCTTAAGAGTTTATAATAGAGTAGAGAGAGAAAAAAGGAAGATCTTTCAAAAATAATGAAAGGGTTATGGATGGATATTCAAAAAATGCAGTAGAAGTAAATAAAGGGTAAGACAGAGGGAACACTTAGTCTATGCAAAAAGGTTAGAAAGACAAATATGATTCCAAGAAAGAAATAGAAAAGAATCACCAAAAAATCAATAAATGATGAAATTTTAAAAAGGCTGAGAAATGATGGATAGAGATATAATATTTTGGAATATAGTAATTATATTGAAAACCAATAGGAATAAGTGGGAAGTTTAAATTGGAAAAATAGTAGCATATATATAGATATATAATAGAATTTATTATAAATATCAATATATTAAGATTAGGGGATGGAAGACTAGGACTAGGTATTATTATGATTAACAGGATGCAAAAAATATATTGGACAATATAGTTTTCAAGGACTATAAATTCAGGGGACTTAGGGATATAATCTTGGGACTGATTAAATCTTATTTGCAACTGGTTTTATTGGTGTTTATAGAAAATTGAGATATTGAAAATGTGGTGGAACACTGAGTGATATTTATAATAGTAAAATATTAGTGACTTAATGGGTTAATAAGTATATTGTATAAATAAATGTTATAGATGTTTACATATATTTTTGGAGAACATGATAAAAAATCATAAAGCGAGAATAGTATTGTTTAAAGATAATGAGGTGAATATAGAAGAACCCCAACAAACAGGAAAAATAAAGAAATAAGTATAAATTGGGAAAACAGTATAATATAGATTGATACATAGAAGAACATATTATAATTATAATTAAGGTTAGAAGTTGGAAGGCAAAAATTCTGTATATGTAATTGTATTATTACTGAGAGTACTGTGTTAAAAATATGTTAACCCAGTCATTATACTGTCCACAAAAAATGTTGGTTGTTAAATGAAAACTGCAAATAAAACATATACAGAAAAAAGCAAAATACCAAGTATCAAATTCCAAACTGTCCAAATTCTATACCAAAAACATTAAGACTCAGAGCAAGCATATCACCAAAATATAATCTTGAGGAGTAGGGAGGGAAATCTTTGTATTTATTTCTATCAATAAGAACTTTTATGCCATCAATAAAAACTTCCCTGATTTTATATCCCGAAGAAAGTTTCTTCCTTACTAACTAGCCAAAACTAGACTTAAATGGAGTATTTCACTGTATTTCCAATCAGTCTTCCAACCAGTTAAGGCAGCGGTTCTCAACCTGTGGGTCGCGACCCCGTTGGGGGTCGAATGACGATTTTCCAGGGGTCGCCTAAAACCATCGGAAATATGGGAAGTATACTTGCGAGTCGAAGAATCGCGCTCCAATGGTTGACTCCACAAGTCAGCTGCAGGCTCTTCAAATTGCTAGCCGAATTCGGCTTCAGGCGCGATGAATTAAAAAAGAGAGAAATCTTTGCTCTGATGTCTCCCTCTCAAGCCAGCTGTAATCACTCCCAATCGCTAGCCTAATCTGGTTTCAGGCGCGATAAACTTAATAGGGGAGAAGTCTCCGCTTTAATGCCTCCGTCCTCAAGGCAATCACAAGCAGTTCAGATCGCTAGCCAATACGGCTTCAGGCGCGATAAATTCAAAACAAAAATAATTTTACGGTTGGGGTCGCCACATCATGGGAAATTGTATTAAAGGGATCACAGCACTATAAAGGTTGAGAACCACTGAGTTAAGGCAACTAGAAGGGCTTGGTCAGCAGACTGAATATTCTGAACAAAGTCAGCATTTCCAATAGGTTATAAAAGGAAAAGAAACTGTGGCTAATTGCTGATATTGGAGATGAAGTGCATCTATACTCTTTTTAGCTCAAAGAGACTCACATGTACTGGGGATCCCCATTCTTGGTTTCCGTTAGGCTCAAAGTTTTCTTTAAAAAAGTAATTGTTTTCTGTCCCTATGCAGACAGCTTTTATATAATTGAAAATGCTGTTAAATTCTCTCTCCATTTTCCTTTTATTCTGGTTCAGGAGAAGTTAAATTATCCTTCAAGTTCTCCCCCACCCACAGGTTTTAGTCTATTGCTCTGCTATTTCCTGGACCAGCTCAACTAGACACTAACTAGTCCCAACCCTGTTTAGCTCCAAGCCCTTAGAAGACTGTCGAAGTCCTGATATCTGCTGATGCTCCTAGTTCCAAAACAATTGTTTTACTTTGTTCTTATTCATCAAGCTCTTCTTTGAGATGTCTTTTGCATTTTTTCTAACTTCAAATACATTTACTCAAGGGACCTGAATACTTAGTATTTGCTTTGGATAATTTGCATATTAAGTGACATTCCAATAATTATTAGTTTTCCACCCTATGCATAAATTTCCTTTATGCCTTGATATTATTATGCTTGCTAATCTCGACAATGGCTACAATCTTTGTGTCAATATCAAACAAACTCAAACTTGGTATATTATTGAATATTATTGATTTATGATCGGTTACTTAGCAACCATTCAAAATTATGGTGAAAATTCCAAAGTTACAGGTGCTAAAGCACCCCCATGGTTGTTCGCTTTATGAAAACTTCAGCAACGCTGCTGCAGAAACACCTGCCTATCTCCCCTCCCAGGTCACCAAAAGCCTTGGACCTGCTTCTCACCCCACTAGGATCTAGAAGATCCTCACTTATCTTTTGAGGATCTCCAGAGCTTGAGTTAGGGAAAGAAGGCAGGCTGCTCCATTCTTGGGCTATGTGGCACAATCCTGGAGCAGCGGCCATTGAAATGCTCACAGTTCAATGCTGCTGTGTAGAAAATAGCCATTGCTTCTGGGATCATCTTATGCAGCTGAGGAAGGAGCGGCCTACCATCCTTCCCTAACTCGTGAAGTTTGAGAGATGTTCAAAGGTAAGTGCACAATGGCCACAGAGTGAGGAGGGGGTGTATGGGCCTGCTGGGGTAGGAAGCAGGCCCAAGGCCTGCAGGGACCAAAGTGTTGGAAGCGGAGCATGGGGTGCCCCTTGGGAAAGCTGGGGCAGGGCCTGGGCTAGGCTTCTCAGGCCCTTCCCCCAGGGCCACTGACCTACTCTGTGATTTTGCTTAACAATCTGTGTCTGACTTAATGACTGTATTAGGAAGAGCAGTGATGGTTGGGATCATAAGTGAGGCAATCAAATGGGCACTTCACTTAATGGCAATTACAACTTTCAGCCATATTGGGTAGGCTCCATTAAGGTCCCAACCTGAGGACTATCTGTAAGGTTAGCATGTATGTAAAGTTGTTTTTACTCCTCCCAAATTACAAAAAAAAAAAATTAAAAGGAGCACCCATATTATTTGTAGAAGACATAGATTATGAAAAGCGGCCACTTGGCCAAATTTTCCTCCAGCACAGAAAGTATCTTCCTAAGATTATGCAGTTCTAGTCTTTGACCTTTCTTACGAAGGTCTGAGCCTTCTTCCTGTGATCTTATTCTTCACTGCCTCAGTGCTTAGTTGATGCTCTTGGAGTTTGCCAGTGTCCTCTTTAAGTGCCTGCCTGCCTGCCCTTCTATCTCTCCCCCCACTTCTTGATGTCATCTCTCCTTGGCTCAGAACTTGGCTTCCACTTGACCCCTGCCCTTAGAATGACCTGCCTAGAGATATGTGCCCTATACAGCACCATCTAACTTCACACTAAATTCTACTGAGAGCAGCATTTCTGCATCTGATTACAGCTTTGAGCTGACATTGTTACTCCTTGGTCTTATAATCAGTCTTAAAAAGAAGTCGTGGTTGGAGAGAGGGCAGGAGCATGCAGAACTGCTCTAATTTGGATCCAACCAGATGGAGCACAACCACAGATCATAACTTCCATCAGCATTTGGAAAGTAACAGGGAAGCTGGACAAGTGCCTGACTGCCAATTATGGAGATAGAGATAGGAATTGTACAATAGTAAAAATGCTACTAAAGAAAGAATTGAAGAGTTTAAGGAAAGTTTGTTAGTAGAGAAAATTCAATTTGGAGGAAAGGGAGGGATAAAGAATGGAGATCAGAAGGATGTTTTAGGCTCAAACAGTATAAACCCAAAAATGACACAAGATAACTAATCAGGAACTAAATCTCAAGTGCTGAATCTTTGAAATTGGAGCCCTTCTTTCTATGTTTATTCTCCATGCCCACCCATGGACATTTGTTAAGCCATGGATATTAGCCTCTGGTATGTTCTCATACAGAATGAAAACAGCCAGTAAAAGCAAGATGGGAAATGATTATGGACAAAATAGAGTTTTTGAATGATGTATAAATTATTTTTTATGACTAATTTAAGAACCCAGCTGCCTAAAAATACAGAAGCTGTTCTAGACTAGTTTATTTGACTGAAAACGTAAAGAGAAAGAAGCCCAACTGGTCTGTCCTGTATGTGTAACTCAACACACTCTCACCTTTCCCAAATGATATCTGATCTGGAACTGAGGTGACTGACTTGGCTCCCTAGGAAAACAGCCTGTGTGGGTTCGCCCTCTTCTTCCTGGATGGCAGATCCCTGGGCTCAGAGAATGCAGCCTAGGACAAAAGTCTAACCCTCTCTGAGCCTGCCTGTCAATGTCTCTTTTCTGTGCCTGGCTGGCCCCCAGGTCATTCTCCATGTGCATTTTGTCTGCTCTGCAGTTTGCCTCCTATTGTCAATGGACTCAGCAGCCCTCAGGAAGAGACAGCGGATGTGGATGCACTGCAAGCCAAGCACACAGATTAAAACTTTGCACGAGTGGCCTCTTGTTCATTCATTCATACTGAATGACCAAAGTTCCTGATAACAGGAAACAAAAGATCAGCAGAGGAAGTAGAGATGCAGTGCAAAGTGCAGAAGGTTTCTGCACCCACATGCACGCTTTTCCTTCCACATTACACTAAAATCAAGTTCCACTGTTGCTTTTATTATATAACTGTCAGCTATACTAACAGCAATAATAATTATTAGTTCTGATTTACACATGAACATACATTGCACTCCTCTAGTTAACACAACCATTTTTTTTTCTTCCCAGTGTTTTTCCAAAAATGCAGGGTCTGCTTTTTTCTGATCAATTGAGTGTTGATTCGCTGGTTGCAACATTGATTGACCAACCAACCTGTTGCCCAAGCCTGATGTTATAGGCTGAGAAAGAATTGTTGACCCAAAGTTACCCAGACTAGACTTTCATGTCGCATCTCAAATTCAGAATTATTTGAACATCTCAGGAACAATTTTTTGATCTTCCACAAAAAAATTCCAGATAATAAACAAATATTGATTCATTAGCATTAGCATTCTGATTTAGGACTTTTATGAGCCCTAGCATCTCCTTTTTCTCCAGACAGTTAAGGAAATCTATATAGCATCCTCCCCTTCAATTTCCCCTCCAAAATAATAACCTTGTGAAATAGGTTGGGTCGAGAGATAGGAACTGGCTTCAACTTCAATGGCTAAGGGTTAGAATTATTTAGTGGCTCATTTATTTAGTTATAAAATCTATGTGTCTTCCTTTTCATACAGGAAGACCAGGTAGTACCACCTCACTTTCTCCTCTTATGTTCCCATAACAATTGTTGAGATGAGGATTGGGCTGAGAATAAATTAGAACCTGGTCTCTCCATTGCCAATCCAATATCTATCTTCTATTTTACCACTTGTCTTTAGCATGTAAGATTCTGGAAAAAAGTGTCCTGTTTTTCCTGCCCATATTCCTTCTATATGGGCAGGAAAAAAAGTGATGACAGAGAAAGAGAGAGAAAGAGAGGATCTAGTTCACTTTTGGTTCTATATCTTGTCCATAGTTAACCTGACCCCATTTTCAACTACATTCAACCAGTATACCCCAAAGTTTACATATAATTCTCCAACAATAGTATTTGGAGTCACATTTTCCTTAATCATGAATTAATATGTTGATCTTGAACTATCTCTTAATTGGAATAACTAGGAGAAGTGTAGTGAACCTTTCAATGTTTCTGAATAATTTATGAACACATTACCACTGGTGTCTGAGGCTATTTCTTCCCATATCAATCAACAGCCACTGTCAAATCAAACTTGCATATATTGTAAGAAGTAATTCTCACATTTTAGAAGTATAAGTAAATTGAGCCAATTATTCCAAACAACAATCCTTTCCCACTTAATTTACTTTAAAACCCCAGATTGGATGACCATCTGTACTTTTAAACATCTTCTTTCTATTCAATATACACTCAATACTGAATAGATTTAGGATGCAAATACTACAAATGTCAGGGGAAACATGCATATACAAAAGATGTAAGTTATCACTATTGGTTAGAATATTTTACACAAGCAAATCTTCAGACTTACTTTCTTTCCATCTTAAAGGTAAGCTTTCTTAAGTCTTCAAACGTTCGCTCTTGATTGTTTTAAGAGTACATATATATGAGTTCTTAGTTGTTTCTACTACTGCAAAACTTTTTACTGATGAATGAAAAAATACTCCCTGGCCCAAATGGGAATTATGTTTTAGTCAGATGCATTAAAACTCTTGAAATTGCAAGTTTGCACAGGTAGTCCTTGCTTAACAACTGGTCACTTAATGATCAAAGCTACAACAGACCTTCCCAACATGTACTTAAAACCCAGTTCTAGAGTTCCGATAGCTCCTAACCTGTGGTCACGTGACTGCACTTTGGGCATTTAGAAACCAGCTCACTTTTAAGTCAGATTAAAGCATTCCACAATTACGTAACTATGTTTTATAATGTTTTTTGTTAATTTCCAGCCTTTGGGCCAGTTTTTAGCAAACAATACCCATAGGAATGCATGGATTCACTTTACAACTTCTGTGTTTGCTTGAAAACAGTGATAAAATCTTAAAATTGGTTCAGTTATGTGAATGCCTTAATTTATGACCACTTCTCATGAGTTATAAGTAAAGGGCTATCTGTATGAGGTATCCATCCTATAGTATTTTACGATCGTTATTGCTTGCAAACTTGGCCCTTGACAACATACTGTCAGTACTCTAGTGCTCTTTAGACTCATTAACCTGCCTTATATTCTGGTTCTAATCCATACTTTAGCTTGCTTGCCTGCTCTGGGAGGCCAGATGAACAGAAAAAAAGTAACAGGAAATGTTCCCAATCCAGGAAAAGAATTGAGAATTTCCATAGATGAACAACTGGTCTCCTACTAAAGAGTTAATCTTGACAGATGATCAGAGATGCTAATTCTTAATACCTACCCTGTCTGCTTTATCAAATAGCTGCAATATATTCATGTAAATTAATGAAATGACAGCATAAATGGATTGAATGTATTAATCAATAAACAAATGCTAAAACTAAAAGGTAAAAATAAAATAATAGATGTAACAACTCATGATCAACCCCAGCTCTTGACTGGAAGCAAGAAAAGAATCATTTATGTTTAATGTAGAGTGGATAGAGTTCAACACCTAAAGACTCAGTGACATTTACACACGTGAAACAATTACCTGAAGAAAAATAATCCAATTTCTTGAAAAGTTTACACCTTCTCACCACCTTCCAAACTTAGTAAAAGCAAAATTAAAACACAGAAAATATTACCCTATTGAATACATTATGCAAATTAAAAAATATACAGGTTTTCTAAATTTACATAATGGTCACAGGTTGAAAAACTCAGTTTTTGCCTAGATAATAAGTTAAGTTGCCCAAGAACAAGTCTAACAAATACAGAAAATTGCACAATTTACATCCAAAAGCTATAAAGCTCAGATATTTTGAGCTAGTAATTGTTCAAAGTTATTTCCCAGGGACCTAGGAAACAATAAATGAGTTATATTCCCATCCCATATCTAATAATTGTCCCATGATGTCCTTGATAGAAAGAATGTATGAAATACCCAGGAAAAAGATACATGTAATATTAAGAGTAAGATAAAACTTCATGTTTATGAAAGACTTGTAACCACTTTTTCCCCAAACTCAAGCTCAATCTATAGCCTCACAAAACAATCTGACATTCTTAAAGCAGAGCACAACCTTTATCAGTTCAAGGAACCAATAAGTTAAGTCCCTTTACGTCATTGCTATGTTAAGTATTCCCATGTTGTAGATCATGGAAACCAAGGCTATGAGCTATCATTTATTCCCTTGCCTGCTATCAGGCTCCTTGAAATCCATGCAAATCAGCAGCTTGCCTATCTAGTACGCACAAAGTTGTCTTGATTTCCCTCCCATCCCATTCAGGAATCCACTCTTTTCCTAATGAGTGGTTTTGTCTTGTGTTTTGCCTTCCCTTCCTACTACGGAGCTTATAAAAATCAAAATAGAGCAATCATTTAAAAAGCGAACACAAAACAATCATCACTACAGTAAATAGATACAAGCAATGGAAGGACTGAAGATGTTTTAAAGATGCTACATTTTACCACCCTCAGCATTAGTCAGTGGTTTACAAATAAACAAACCAGGGTCATGTGTTTATATATATGCTCAGGGAAAATATATTCAATGTTTCTAAGAAGGGACATCTCAGCTCTCATTTCTAAAATGAAGGAGTCAGATCTCAAGCTCGGCTGAAAGTTGAGTTGTTGACCACCAAGCTCCTAGCTCAATTTTCAAAAGTATAGATCTTACAGTGATTATATATTAGTGAGAAAATACGAGCCACACATATGAATGTAATCTCTTTAATTATTTTCCAAATCTTAAATCTTAATTATAGTATTGAGAAGAAGGTAGAAGTAGGGGAGTAGTTCAAATCAATAATGCATTCTACCAGGGTCAGTAACTTCTATAAGGTAAATAATTTTACATGGTTATTTATGGTCATTCTGCTAATTAATAGAACATAAAACTACATTACAATTATACCTATTTTGCAGATGTGAAAAGCAAGGCTCAGAAGGAAGTGACTTGCTCAAAGTATACAGACACCCTAAAAGACAGGGCAACATTCCCCTCTCACCGTGAGCTTCCTGGCCCTCCTGGGTCGTGCCTGGCATTTCTGCCAGGCCATCATTGCTCCAGCACGCCGCCATCGTCTCTCCCAACATTCAGCATCATTGTTCCGCAAACTTGTCAGCCAGATGCAACGGGGTTCCGGCAAACTACAATCTACTCCAACAGCTTGCTCAAAATGCCATCCATTCCCTGTTCGTGCCACACTCCATACTGCTTTGCTTACCACTGAAATGCCCCGTTGTGATGAGGAAGGAAAATGTGGAGATCTCTGTTGCCTGCCACTACAGGGAGCTCGATCTCCCCGGCTTCTACCTTCTTCTACCATTCCACTCTGAAGCAAAGAAAATTTCTGATCCAGAAGCAACAATATCAAAAGGGACAGAACCAGCTGATCAGAGCAAACTTGGAGGCTTCAATAGCTTTTTTTCCAAAAGCCAGGTTGTTCTGGTTTCATTGAGATTCTCTGGTCAGTTATACACAGTTTTCTCCCTTACTGTTCTGAGCTTCAGCATAAAGCCTGTTTGCTCGTTTGTTTCTCTTCTCTCCTATTCAAAAAGTTGTTCTCGCTGTCTCAAGTCTTTTGTCTTGCATATCAAACGTTGATTTCCAAGTCCAGGCACGCCAGATATCTGTAGGCACATACACTCAAGTGAACATGTCAACTGGCCTTGGAATAACACGTTCCCCTTCCTAGAGAAGGTGGAAACAGAGAGGGAAAAGCCCCTAGGGCTGCACGCACAAAGCTAATTGCAAGGGGAGAAGTGGAAGAGGAGGAGGAGGAGGCGTCAGCGGCAATAGCATAGCAAAATCTACCCGATGAGAATGAGATGGATGCAAATCAGAGAGACTGGGTTGGGACTTGACAGCTAGGCAGGCAGACAGAGAATAGAGCTTTACTCCTTCACACAGACAGTCCTGCAGCTGCTCTAAACTATCACACCATCTCTGCCCCACCCCACCTCTCAGTGACCCAGCCCACTCCAGCTGACACCATCTCAGCGCACAGGCTGAGCTGGGCTACTGGGGGGGGGGGAGGGAGAAGGCAAAGAGTTAAGTGCATTTTGCTACCGTTACACTCTCTTTGCATTTCTCCCAAATAACATAATGCACACACAATTTACTTTCTTCTTAAACTTATTTGAAAAGAGTTGGAAGATTTAAAAAGGACCTAATTTTGGTCAAAAAATTCTGCAGTGTGAACTCAAGTGGGGGAGACTCAAGATAGTGTCCTTATTCAATAAGCGATCTTGGATCCTACGTGACTTATACTAAACATAAAGATGTTTTATATATAATTCCTAAAAAGAACTCCAAGGAAAGAAGGAACTCTTGAACTAGAATATTTTAGAGACCACAATATATGATGGATTTTATGTTTATTCATATGGTGTCATCAGCCAAGTTTTGACTTCTTCCTTATGATTATCTGATATATCAAACTATTTAGATCAGGCTGAGGCAAGACTGGCCAGAGAATTTTGGGAGTTAAAGTTCATGCATTTGAAAGATTGCCAATACTGAGAAACACTGATCTAAATATCCAGTAATTCAGCTTGTATATTTGGTCCTGATTGACTGTAAACTTACTCAAAGTAATCTACTTTCATCACCTATTTAATATAAAGAACAGTGAGAGTCTTCTAAAACATGCCTTACTTCAAAGAGGATGTAATATGGATCTTGGATCCCATCAAAACCAGAAAATATCCAGAATTTGAACCAACTATTCATGTAAAACCCAGAGCATGTAATTATTCAATAAAGTACATGGATGAATGTTTCTGATCCCTCTTTCCAGATAACTTTTTTTACAAGCTGTCATGTGTTGTAACCCGTTGTCTTGTCCACAATCTTTTTTCTTTCTAGATCTTTTTCACTTATCCTACTATTCTATCCACTTTTCATCCTCTCTTTCTCAACTAACATTCCATTCATTCAATTCTGATTCTACCTCACTTTACGCATACAGTACATACCAAGAAAATGTTGAAATTAATTGGAATTTAATTTTATCTATCGCAAGAGTGAAGCAAAGGATATTCTGAAGTATGCATAAAACCGAGCACCCACCCCAATAGTAAGGAAGTTGCTTCTGTATTTTGGGAGAAGGTGATAACGGATGTTACAAAAACTATGGGAAATTCTAGAAACAAAATGGTGGGGACAATTTTGGTAGAACTGTACTTAAATGTCCCTCTCTCACTTTTCATATTTCAACAGGCCCACCAGAAAAAAAGTACTTAGTGTGGTCTATACGGTCAAGTCAATACAAAGACAGATAGAAAGACAGACTTGTTTGTATTAGTTGCACTGGTGGAAAGCATGGGAGAACAGCTGGACATTCATGAGTATACCCCCACAAGAATTCTGGGAGTTACTATCCCAATCAATGAACTATGGTGTCATAGTTAGCATATAGTGTTCATATTCCATTGGCATAACCAGTTTAGAAAACAGTAGATGAATCACACAAACCAGAAGTTATTCATAAGTACGCAAAGGAGGCATTTAAATATTACTGAGGATTTAGTATTTAGCTGTTTTCTTCAGCAATCGCATTGCTGTTAACATCGTCATCAGCACTTTTATTGCAAGTATGGAATCCCCCCACCCACAATAACTTGTGGTAACTCAAGTTCAATCATCTTCAGAAGGGTTGTCCTAAGATCTCTCTATTTTGGCTGCAATAAGGTGAGAGAAACCTAGGATCTGTTTGCCTCAGAATTTTATTGCTTATTTTAAGTAACTAATAATTTCCAGCCAATATGAGATTACTTGAAATCTTCATATCATTGTGCTTTTCAAAATCGCTGTTATCTATTCCCAAGACTCCAAAAATGGAGCAGACTTAAAGCTCTATATAAATTGTTACAATATTAAATATGTTTTCCAGTATTCAATAAAAAGACTCAATGTTTTTGAGAATTATTACTATCCACAATATAGTCTTCCCTATATGTTACATTTATAATTTAAACTATATAAGATATGACGGGGGAAAGTAAGATGAATGGGCAAGAGTATTTCATTCTATTTTCCAAGGATTTGCAGATGGGGATTCTCTTTCCAGAACACATATAGCAACCAAAAAAGTAAATAGATTAAAAAGATTCTTCAAATGAAGGAAATAGTTTGCTCTTGGGGTGAATATTCTGGATATAGAAAAGCATACAGCAACCTTCTCTCCTTCAAAAAGGTTGATTCTAGAGGGTCATGTGCAAGTGCTACTGAAAACAGTCTCCATACTGGGGGGTTAGTTCATTCAGTGCACCCATTTCAGTCCTTCTGCAATATCAGCACCCCTGGGGATGCTATTCTGAAGAGAACAAAGAAACTGTGGTGCTGCTGGCAGTCACAATTCTATGGAAGCAATCTTGTTTAATGAGCCGGAATTAGTTGGCTGTGTGTTTGGGATGGGAGTGGGGGAAAGGATGGCATACGTCTAATACCAATTCAGCTTTGTTGATCCCCTTAGTTCTGGAGATGAGAAACCTGGAAGCTGGAAGGAGATAGCATTAAGAAGCTCTTTTCATTTAAGTCTTAATTTGGTTTACCACTTTAGTCCCATAACCTTTTTTTAACCATCATTTTTTGGAACATGGAAATAGATAATAAAAATGAGAACTGCCCTCTGAACGTATGCAGAGGCCTCTTGGTAAACGGACTTAATATGGAGGAAAGGAGTGGAGTGGAGTAATTTAGGGATATTCTTTCCTGCACTCAGTCATAGCATACCTTTCTTCTTCCAAACCAAGTTATATTTAAAAAATAAAAGGTATGCCGGAAACAAAAGCAAGCTATACATAGTCCTGATTGTCTGATGTTCCATATTTTTCATTTAAAAACATCTTCATCTTTTGAAACCTAAGGAAAAGCAAGACTAACAGCTGAACTAGCATTTGATTTGCTGCTATTGCTGGAATGCATGCCTGCCATTTCAGATGCGAAGCTGGATTTCCACAGCTAAGGGACCATCGTAGTCCTCTTCTCTAATATTATATCTCTCTTTGCTATGAATAATTGGAGCCAGTTTCATATGTCTCATTGTACTGACTCCCAGGGCCAAAGTGTAATTTCAGAAAGGCCTATAATTTTTGTTGTTGTTGTAATTAAATGGCTTCACATGTATTGATTCAAAAATATACACAATAATCCATACAAATAAACCAGTAATGTAGTCTCATATTGCAGCTAGGAGTCGGAGATTAAAATATGGGAGTTCCAGCTCTTAAGACATAACTAATCAATGCTGCCACATTTTTACCCTGACAGAAAAAATTGATTGGAATAGGAAGGACTTCACAGCAAATGAAATAAAATGAATGCTTCTTTCATTAATGTCCAGGTTGTTACATATCCAGGGTCTGCAAGCAAATGTTGGAGAATCAGAAGCAGGAACAGTACCTCTCTTGCTGAAAATCCTAAATTTTATAGTGCCATGATTTTTTCCCCAGAGGTAAAAAGATGGTAAAAGCCAATCTGGTGTAATAGGTAAGACATCAGGTTAGAAACCGGGTGACCATGAGTTCTAGTCTCACCTTAGGCACAAAGCTAGCTGGGTGACTTTGGGCCAGTCTTGCTCTCCCAGCTCTAGGACAGAGGCAATGGCAAACTACTATAAAAATATTGGAATGAAACCAGCAGAAACTTGTCCAGGCAGTCATCAGGAGTCAATACTGACTCAAAGGATTAAAAAAAAAACCACTCAAAATATTCAAGAGACAAAGGAGCTTCATTTCAGAAAAAAACAGAAAAAGAAATCAAAAGAAGTAAAAACCTACAGTCAAAGAACCACTGTGAAGTAGCCTGAAAATTCACTTAGCAAAAATGTATAAAACACTGTTTGTTCCGTTAAGGAAGGAGGAAAAGCGGTATCAGTTCAGCCAACTGAATCAGTATTTCTGAGGGAACCCATGTCACTAAAGACCACAGGCTGTTCTTTCAACCACATGGTATTTTTGGGTTGGATCAAGGGGACAGAGGGGAGACAAAGAAATATTCCAGCTATTCTAAACATTTGTAGAAGTATGTTGAAGAAGGAAAGAAGGGGAAAAGGAAGGAAGGAAAGATATATGAATGTGTCTGGAAGCATGCCAAGCATTGCTGAGATAGCAATTCCTATATACCATGCATTTCTTTTTGTGTGTGTGTCTTCAATTTTTCTCCACTTGCCCTTCTTTCTGAAGAAAAAAAAAACAGCCTTTTTGATAAAACCCACTTCTCACGTTCCCATATATTCTTATATAATTCATATACTGTAGCCATCTGTCAGAAATGGTGTAGGGGGTTGGATTAGATGATCTACAAGGCCTTCCAATTCTGTTAATCTGTTAAAGAGGGTGTATATATACATAAATGGCCGAAATAGAGTTTTAATGCTTAATTCCCATTCTGCTCATAAAAATCACTTTGTATGTAGAACTATAATACTAGGAATAAATTATATTAAATGCAAAGGGACTTTTTGCTGTGTGGGCAGGCCTTGGGTTGTATGGTAAGTCATGCTAAATGCCAATGCATCATCTTGCCAATTAAATTAGTTTTAAAAGTTGCATACCTATATGAATCTGCATTTATGCCCAGAAACTTAACAGTTGATGGTATCTATGTACTGTATGTAAAAGCATAATGTGTAAGAAGACCAGAACCTGAGAAGGATTAAGGCAATGAAAAGAAATAACTCAGTGCCAGAGCCAGATGGCTTCTTGCTCAGAAGACCTAAGATAGCTCCCCTCACCCCACTTCTTAGGAAGGAGCCATTTTGTTCACACACACACCCCGCTGTACATTTCACTACCCTTTCCTTTTGGGTCCAATCTGCATCACTTCCAAAAAGGACGGAGAATGATACTCTTTTCCCTTGCTCTATGCAGAATTTAGACATTTAGACTGCAAATGATCCACAAATAATCCATGAACTTTCTGTAAAATATGTAAAAATACGTTAAAAAATACAGGTTAGTCAGAAAAAACATAAGAGTTGGAAAGGACTTTCAAGGTAATCTAATCTAATTGCCTGCTCAGAGCAGGAAAATTTATACTATTCCTCCCCAAACTTTTACTGAGGGGTGTGTGTGTGGCAGAGGTGGGTTTCAGCAGGTTCTGACCAGTTCTGGAGAACCGGTAGCGGAAATTTTGAGTAGTTCGGAGAACCAGTAGTAAAAATTCTGACTGGCCCCAGCCCCATCTACTCTCTGCCTCCCAGGTCCCAGCTGATTGGGAGGAAATGGGGATTTTGCAGTATTCTTTTCCTGCCACGCCCGCCGAGCCATGCCCAAGCCATGCCACGCCCACTAAGCCACGCCCACAGAACCAGTAGTAAAAAAAATTGAAACCCACCACTGGTGTGTGGAGGTGTGTAACATTGCACAGCAACATTGGCATAAGCGTTTGTGATCCTAGTCCTAGCCAGCCTTCCTTTGGCCCTAACTGACAACACAGAATAACATAGAGAAGCCTTGTTCAGTTGGTGCTTTCCAGGTATACTTTAACATTTCTGAAGAGCACAAGACAATAAAATTGATATGAAAGCTAGACACAGAAGTTATGAGCTGGAGATTTCTTTTCAGGTATCTCTTTATCAGAAGCTCATTAGCTGACTAGAGGCAAGCATAGCAGTTACAAGACAGGACAGGCCCTCAGAAGGTCAATGGTTCTAATACACTGGCAGCCAAGAAAGGCCATTTGCTAATTTTGGACCAGTCCACTCTCTCTCAGCACAACCTACCTTATAGTTGTTGCAGGGAAAACTAGGAAGAGGGGGCGGAATGTATGCAACCTTGAATCCTTAAACAAAAAACTGCATACAAATCTAATAAAAATATACATTCAGATGCATTCAACTCCATTTCGAAGTTGAAAATAGGGTTAATACAACCATATTTATTTACCTTCTAATTTGTTGGCACTGATTTATACAAAATGTAATATGCAGCATTTACATTCTCAAAAATCTTACATATATAACGCATTGCATAATATGAATAGAACCATATTAATATATTTATAATATTCATATCTGCATACTGATTTTGGGCAGTGTAGGAAAAATGCCCAGATAATATGGTGACATGTACCGTCTATCTAAACAGAGCTGCTAATTCTGGATCTTCACATATAAAGAAAAATTGATCAATTTTTCTTTAGTTGCAAGTAGAGACCACATTATTTTATGTACTGTATCCCTATAGTAGTGTGGTTTTTCCCATAATTAACACAGAAGGGATTATTCACATAGAATTATATTGTAAACTGACATGACTTCCCTGAGGTTGTCCAATTCAATCTATCATCTCATTCTGCCAAATAGATAGACCTGGAGTGCCAGTTATTTGTCTCTTTCCATTGTTTATTACCTTATATCACTTTAGAGAAAAATACCTGTTTGAGTTCATTTTCCCTAAGGGCTTGGAGAGGGAGGAAAAGAAATAATTAGCTGCTAAGGAGAGATCAGATAACAATACATAAAAAAGAGAAAAACAGGACAGCGGCTGTGTGATATCCTCCAGCTTTTTCTGTCTATCTTTTAGGTGATGTTCACCTTTTTCCCTCCAGCTACTTCCTAAAATTTGTCCTCCTCCTAATTCACGCACACATATATACTTAATGCTTCTGAAGAAGTGTGAAAAACAAATAAAGCAAAAGAATCCTTTTACCATTTTTCCCTACTCCAATGCTTTTTAGATTGGCTTTTACCGGAGTGATAAGCTATTGCTCTGTTATTCCACTTCAGTTTGTTTATTTTTGAATCATATAAGTAGACATTCATCCTCTTTTAAAATTTCTTCATATAGAACAGATGTCAAATAGACAAACGGCAACATTTGCACTCATTTCTGGCATACAGTTATCTAGATGTTGATAAATAAGATGAGCTCTTGTTTCGGTGAACTCTTCAACATGTACATATTTTCTCTCACAAAATAATCACTTCTGATGTTCTCATAGAAACAAGCATAGGACTACCACAGAGGTTTCCCACACAAAGCCCAACCTGCTGCCACAACAAACCTTGTAAACATTTCCTGTCACCTCTTTCCTGACCTTCCACTTCACAACTATTTTTCAAACCACAAACTCCTCCCATGGCCCCATTTTCAAGATTCCCTTTCCTCGTGGCAGAAGCAAAATCACAGCTTTGTGCCCAGTTTAGATTCGCCCCCATTTGCGTTTTCTCACATGTTTCAACAAGCCCAAGTTACAGAGCCCGAGGAACAAGACCAGGCTTTCTGCCTCAGCACAGCTGCGGGTGCTGACATAACAGGCCAAAGAGGGAGGGAAAACAGGCTTTGTTTCCCAACTGCCCAACAAGACTATTTAGAGAAAAGCAGCCGCCTCACCCAGCCTTCAAGTCTTTTTCCACTTCAAAATCTGTATACCGGCACTCAACCTCTGAAGATCTAATTGAAAATTTACTAGATAACATTTACCTTGATTTATTTTCTTAGAGTAAGAATAGGGGAGCCAGTGTATAAAAAGTTCCCCTATAAGCAAGAAGCAAAAATATGTGAATGTATATTTATATTATGATTATATGAATATTTGCAACATTATCCTCCCATATATAAATGTGGAGCAAGTGTAATAAAAGTTGTAACTAAGCAGATACAAATGCAAACATTCAAATTAAATAAATGCACTTAAGAATGAGCTCCAACAATAAGCCAACTCAGAAAGCCTTTTTTGGAATTTTTCCATTCATATCAGTATTGCATGAGTTCTTATGAATGGGTATAAGAGTGATATTTAATTTTTCTGTCCATGTGTACAAACTGAAAATACATTATCAGAAAGCTCCCATTCACTATACTACATGGAAGAGATCCAAGTTTCTTGTGAAAATAAAATTTATGGAAAGAATGTATGTTTGACGCCTGGATTGATATCTTGGATTCCTAGAAGAAAAGGTAAGGCAGAAATATATCACAATATATTATTTCATATAGTAAAGATTATATCAAAAAATAACTGTGATCTTTATTTATGATGCATTATATCAGAAACATAATAAAGATCAAAAACATGGGAAAACTCCATCTGCTTGTATTCTGTCTCTAACTTGCTACATTCAGTCCTGGCTGGTAGACACAATAAATATTAAATCATAGGTACCCATCATGCCATTACATGATATATAACAAAGCAAGATGGCTATGAGCAGCCTATTTACTGTAATCTGCTGCAGCCATTTCTTAAGGCTACTACAGCTGATCAAATAACAATGGAGAGTGTCCCAGTACTCAGGAAGGGAAACAAAACTGCGAGACATCACATTCATTTTGCAGCACAGCAAAGTTCAATATGGTGCACTGATGTAATCAAAGCACAACTGGCACAACTTCTTAGGCACAACTTCTTTGCTGGTTAGTTATGCAACTTTTAATTTTTTTAAACTTTTATTTTTATTTTATTAACTTTTTATTTTATTAACTTTTAATAACTTTTAATAATTTTTTATTTTATTAACTTTTAATAACCATCATTTGTGTTGTAAATGTTGTACCTTGAAGGTTTTTTTCTTTTTTTCTTTTTCTTTTATGTACACTGAGAGCATATGCACCAAAACAAATTCCTTGTGTGTCCAATCACACTTGGCCAATAAATTCTATTCTATTCTATTCTGTTCTAATTCTGTGCCATTGTTAACATTTCGATGTGTTTGTCTCCATTCCTTTCTGAAAATATGAGCACTGGCATTTTAATAATAATAATAATAATAATAATAATAATAATAATAATAATAATAATAATAATAATAATAATAATAATAATAATAATAATATCAGAGCTGGAAGGGACCTTGGAGGTCTTCTAGTCCAACCCCCTGCCCAGGCAGGAAACCCTACACCATTTCAGACAAATGGCTATCCAACATTTTCTTAAAAATTTCCAGTGTTGGAGCATTTACAACTTCTGCAGGCAAGTTGTTCCACTGATTAATTGTTCTAACTGTCAGGAAATTTCTCCTTAGTTCTAGGTTGCTTCTCTCCTTGATTAGTTTCCACCCATTGCTTCTTGTTCTACCCTCAGGTGCTTTGGAGAATAATTTGACTCCCTCTTCTTTCTGGCAGCCCCTGAGATATTGGAACACTGCTATCATGTCTCCTCTAGTCCTTCTTTTCATTAAACTAGACATACCCAGTTCCTGCAACCGTTCTTCATATGTTTTAGCCTCCAGTCCCCTAATCATCTTCGTTGCTCTTCTCTGCACTCTTTCTAGAGTCTCAACATACTTTTTACATCGTGGCGACGTAAAAAGGATGTTGAGACTCTAGGATGTTGAGATTTTCAGTGAAGCCACTCTCTTGTTCTAAAATGATGAGAAATTATGAAGAAAAATCCAGCTCTTGTCCACAGCAGAGATCTCCATCCATTTGGAGGAAAAAGAGGGGGAAAGGACAAAAAGGAGCTCTTGGTCAGGAGACTCTGATCAACCTCCCCACCTCCACATGCATGGCAAATATAATTCTGCAACTAACACAGCTGCCTTCCAGCTAGACAAGCTCCTATGCCATGCTGCATATTTTTAGTCAATGTATGCATATCTGGTGTTGCGTTGAATCAGACAAACTGCAGGAGACAGAAGGGTGTGAGGTGAGGTTTAAGGTGTGGTGAATTAGCAGACTTCATTTTGATTCAGGATTTACTTCAGGCTAAGTCAGGAAACTTGCTTTCAATGCAAAGAGAGCTCAGATCTAGACCGAAAAGAAAAACTGCTTTCAAAGCACATGCAGTATTGCCTTCCCTCATTGCTGATTATCCTGCTTCTCTCATCTCACACAAGAGAAAAAGGACAATTCAATAATAAGAGACTAGAGTCCAATGCCTTGTGTTTTAAAATCAATTGACACATTCATTTTCTTGTCAATTTCCTTTTTCTCTTACAGTATTTTAACTTGGAATTTAATTTTTCCAAAGGATATAGTTAAAATAATATTATCAGCTATACCTTTCAGAAACTAGGGGGAATTGAGCACCGAATATAATGACAGAAAGTTGAAAATTGAGGCCTGCATCGATTTTACCAGGACATATTCTTGGAGAAATTCATCAAAACAATTAATATTTCATTTAAAACACATCATCTCCCAATTTAGAATGCCCACATCTTATTCTGTTAATTAAAAATAACAAAAAATAAACACTGAAAAACTGGGGATCTCTCCCAACTGTATTAGTCCCCAACAACTTGAAAGAGGAAAAAGGTCAGGCAGTGTTCATCAGGGCAAATTCTGCATGCAGGAACACCAGAGCAGCTGGACTCCTTCCAACATATTTGGGAGTTTTGCACAGGAGTGCCCTAAATAGATAGTCTCTCTGCTGAGAGAAAGCAGAGTCCCAGAATGCAATTGTAACTCACGCCAGTCTTTATCATTTTCACAAACACATACAGTTCCTTCAGAAGCTACCCTATGGATTGCAGAGACCTCTGCTGACTTAAGAGAGCAAATACTAGAAAGAGTGAAGAAAAGAAAACTCCAGGGACCATGTAAACCAATTCAGACGATGATGCCCATAAATGTGTTGGTTCTTTATCAATCACTCAATCTCCACAAACCTAAAAGCAGGAGTGAAATCCAGCAGGTTCTGGAGAACCAGTAGCAGAAATTTTGAGCAGTTCGGAGAACCGGTAGCAGAAATTTTGAGCAGTTCAGAAAACCAGCAAATACCATTTCTGCCTGGTCCCAGAGTCGGCTGGGAATGGGGATTTTGCAATATTTTCCTCCCAAGAATGGGTACAGAATGGGGATTTTGTAGTATCCTTCCCCTAGAGTGGGGTGGGAATGGAGATTTTGCAGTATCCTTCCTCTGGCACGCCCACCAAGCCACGCCCACCAAGCCACGCCCACAGAACCGGTAGTAAAAAAAAATCCACAACTTTTAAAAGTTGTCAAGTTTGGAGAGCCCAGCCATAGATCATGATATCCTTCTAGATTGGCCTAGGAGGTTGGCAATGGGAAGCATAGTTTTACAAGGGTTTTCTCTGAAGTCAATTCCAGTCAGTTTTGGTAAAGGGAGATAAATTCAGCCTTAGAACCCTTCATTCAGGCTATTCCCTACTCCTATTTATCATCTGTATGAGGCCACGGGATGGGGTCATTTATCAGCATGAAGTCAAGTATCTCTATTGTGAGTATGCTGAACTACTCAATTGCACATCTCTGTTCCTGGATGTGTACAAAATATTACCAAGGTTCTTTTTCACTGCCTGGAAGCTTTAGGCAACTTGATGTGGGGGGAGGCTTTGACTCAATGTTGGTAAGACCATGTGGTTGGCTTTAGGTTCAGCTGTCTCTAACCATAATCTGGAAATTTTCCATCCATTTCTGGACAGAGTAGAAATACTCCTCGCCCCCAACAAAACTCATGTGAAATCTGGGCGAGTGGAGACTCCTGCATGAAGGACAGATAACAGCTGTTGCCAAGATTTGTCTTCTGCATCAAATCTGCCCATTCCTGGATGGGGAGGTTCTGCTTATAGTCATTCATATATTAGTGACGTCCTGGTCAAACAGTGATCAGTGCAGATCAAGCTGCTTTGGGGAAACCTGTAGCTGGTCCAGAATTCATTGATGCCTGCAACTATGGGCATATCACAGTACAGCCATTTAACACCATTTCTTTTGTGGGCTTCTGACTGGCTTTGTCATCCCTTTAAACTAGGGCAAGTCAGGATCAGACACTGCATGAACTGCTGGAACTCAACTTGTTATACGGCAGTGATGGCTAACCTTTTTGCCATCGCATGCCAGGATGGGGGAAGATTCGCGCACGCGCGTGCCCACACCCATAATTTTATGCGCCCCACCCTGTGCATGTGCACGCAACCCCCTTCCCTCCCCCCCCTGCTCCTGGCATGCGATGGCCCGATAGGCCCGTTTTTCTTTCTCACCTGGCTCCAGGTCCTCTCTATGCATCTGGGGAAGGTGAAAACAGTCTTCCCCACCCCCTTGGAGGCCCTCCGTAGGCCCGAAACGGCCCGTTTCCCAACTTCCAGTTGGATAGGAAGTGACATTTTTTGCTGTCCCCAGCCTCCAGAGCCACTCTAGGAGTCTCTGGAGGCTAGGGACAACAAAAAATGTCACTTCCTGTCCAATGGGAAGTTGAGAAACGGGCCTTTTTGGGCCTCCAGAGGGCCTGGGGAAGGCTGTTTTTGTCCTATCTAGATGCATACAGAGGATCTGGAACCAGGTGAGAAAGAAAAACGGGCCTTCCCCCCACCCCACAGGCCCTCCAGAGGCAGGAAACAGCCTGTTTCCCTACTTCTGGTGGGCCCAGAAGGTCCGAATATCAGCTGGCTGGTGTGCGCATGCGTGCCAGAGCTGAGCTGGCGTGCCCACTGATATGACCATAGGTTCATCATGGTTATAGGGTAAAACAACTTGAGAGTCTGGCAGAGTTGTTCTCTTCCTCCTATTCAATGCCAATCAAGCTGGGGCAGCCTTGAGTGTCTTTGTCATCCCCTCCTGGCTTTCCAAGCTAAATTCATGTTCTCCTAATGATATTATATGATATTATAATATGATATTATATACCTTTTTAAAGGCTCTCTCTATTTCTTTACAGTTTCCAGTAGGTTTCTGCATGCAATTCAAGATGTTGGCTTCCACCTATAAGGCACTGCATAACACAGAACCAGATTACCTTAGGGTCCATCTATTTTCAATGGTGTCCACTCATCTCACCGCATGTTCCAGGTCCTGTGAAATAGTGTCATCTAAGTCCAAAAGGTATGCCTTCTCTGTTATTAAATAATGGGGTGGGGATGGGAGAGATAATTTTAAAAATCCCTTCACTCTCTGGGCCTCCCCAAAACTCTGAATATAGCTTTTGATTTCTTCCTATTTAAAAGAGAGTCTTTCGTTCAGTCCTGACAAAGGTTGGAGAAGTGATGCCTTTGGGAGGTTGGAGGCAAACTTTGTTCAACACCCCCACCCCCACCCCATGCTGGATAGCTCAGCCATTACTGACCATGGTATGAGGGAGGGAAGAGAAAGGTCTTTTGTTTTCTCAATCATTTGGCAAGAAACAATCCATTTCTGGCATTCTCTCTTTCAAAAAGCAGCTGACGGGAATGGAGTGGAGTGGAGTGGAGTGGAGCGAGGGGTGTTACAGTTCCTGGACTGAACAAAGGGAAAGCAATTGCTAATTTCTTGTTCAGTCTGAAACATACTTTAATGGACCACTTCATTTCTTTTTATTTTACTTGTGGGATTCTTGACAAGAACATGGAAGCATTATGGACATGGCCTCTCCTTCTCCTTGTTCCTTGCCTTTTGAAAACGAGTATCTTTGATCTTGTGATTGTCTCCTTAAGAAGCACATGCTGGAAAGATGGATTGAAGCAACACCCTGTGTGCATATTTTGGGGCAAGGGGGGAAGTGGAGTGCCAAGGCAGGACAATGATGGGGAAATCATAGAACTATTCAAGAAATGTAGAAACTTTGAAGAAAACATCACATGTGGTAGAGCAATTTACCTTTTTAGCATATTTGGTGAGGCCTGAAGACAAGCTCCCAAAGATATGACTGCATTCTTGAAGATTCTTCATGCCTGTTTAGGTGGTACAAGATGCCACCTCCACCCACCAAGGTACAGTAAATAATAGTTATGCTTTGGTACTTGCAGAATGTAATCAACATACCTAAAATTGAACACCTCAAACAAGACATAAATGAGAAAAATAATAAAACTGAGTAAGGCCCAATGATAGCAAAACTTGCTCTGGACAAACTATTTTAATATACCACTATTGCAATGGTCAAGAGCAATTTAGAATGAGAAGCCAGACCCAGAAATGTGAATAATAAATACAGATGTAAGTTGCCTACAGAAACTCTTAATAAATTTCTGCAGTTCTGAAGTGCAGAAACTTGGGATTAAAATTCTGTATTCTTGATCTAAAACCGGGATAAATCCAATCTTTCATTTTGCTTTCATAAGCATGAAAATTAACTTGCATACCACTGTTTATAGTCTTAGTTATTACATGATATTAGCTTCTCTGCTTCAAGTCCACCAGGAGACACTGATTTCAAATTATGATGAAATGCTCTGCAAATCTTAGCTGAAGGATAGTACATAACAATTGTAAATAAATGTATAAATGAAAACAACATAGCAATTCATAACAAATCAATTCATCTCCAATCTGAAAGAAAATCTTGGGATCTTTCCAAAAATGTTTCATATTCTCAGTTAGCTCCAAATATATTTAAAAAATTGTTTTTAATGGTCAGAGCAAAGGTTATCTCTTTAGTGGATGGAGCCAAAAATTCTGGGCTTCCCCCCCCCATCTAGCTGACAAAAAATAAATCTCATCCCAAGGGATCAGTTACTGTGACATTACACTGTTGCCTGCCCCAATGCTTTTCAAACCTCTGCGATCCTCCCAACAAGACCTTCCATGCACACATCCTGTTCTCACAACTGCAGCTGGCTATTTACACAACACAGAGACCTCCTGGCAGAAAAGCAGTGGAATAAAGATTACATCACACTGAAGACAGAAGGGAGGCTGGGACAGGATGGAAGAAAATTAATTTTAAAAATTTGATAGAGAGCTATGACCCATGATAGAGAACTCTGTCTACATCAGAAGGTAACTCTCATTTCAGCAAACTAGGGTCTGTTGAAAGCCTCAACCACCGCAAAAAAACCCACCCTGAAATTGGTTTATTTTGGCCTTATCATTATATAAAGCTTCAACTCTTGATTGGCCAGGATGTGTGACTGATCCTTCATTATGCCTGGTGTAACATTGGTAGCAAACATTTTGATAGACACTGAAATTAGCAAAGAAAAAGTGCTATATAGGAAAAGATAGATAATTTTGGTTGGACGTATATCAGTTACATCTGGTTACATCAGTCTTTCTGTCTGAATGCATGTCATCTATCTGATTTTACATATTAGACTAGGGGTGTCAAATTGGTGGCCCACAGGCTGGATGCATCATGCAGAGGCCACACCCACCCCACCTCAGGGAAGCAGAAAAACATTGTGATATGTCACGTGATGGCAACATGATGCCGTGAGTTTGACACCCATGTACTAGAGTGTTCTGCAACTTCCTTTAATCTACCAAACTTTTTCAGAAAAATTCACAAACTGCTACTTTTCCGTTAAGTAAAAATAACAATGCCAGAATCTATAAGCTGAATACACAAAGCAGATGAGATCTGAATCTAAATTTAAAATATACCAGGAGCTGTGGCCCAGATCATCACACACTGGCCATGCTAGCCAGGGGTACGTTCTACTTACCTTTATTACTGGTTCACAACGGAGTCATGCACGTGTGATCTGCCCACGCACAAATCGTCTATGACGACATCCAGGTGGGTGGGTGGAACCAAACCACGGACAACGCACCAATGATGCTAACCCCCATTTTAGTGAAGGGGGAAAATGTCGCAATACATCAAGTGACAGCAATGGGACACTGCAAGTTTGACACCCCTGCCTTAGATTTTTCACTAAATAATGAGGAAAATGACCACATCCAGATGGGCATTCTCTATCCTTCCACATCTTCCCCATTTGCTTCTTTAATCCAAGAGGAAAAGCTGGGGAAAACAACTGGAATGGTTGTTATTATTATTATTATTATTATTTTATTTATTAAATTTTTATAACGCCCTTCTCCCGAAGGATTCAGGGCGGTGTACAGCCAGAAATAAAATACAAGATATGTACAATTAAAACAAATTAAAACATAGCAAAATTACAAAAACGGTTAATAATTAAAATTTAAATTTAAAATATTTAAGAATATTAATAAAACCCCAATTTAAAATCAAACTATTATGCCAGTCCCGCTTGAGTAATTAAGTATGTTTTTAGCTCACGACGGAAGGTCCAAAGATCAGGCACTTGACGTAGGCCAGGGGGGAGTTCATTCCAGAGCGTCGATGCTCCCACAGAGAAGGCCCTACCCCTGGGGGCCGCCAGCCGATACTGTTTGGCGGACGGCACCCTGAGGAGACCCTCTCTATGAGAGCGTACGGGTCGGTGGGAGGCATAGGGTAACAGCAGGCAGTCTTGTAAGTACCCGGGTCCTAAGCCATGGAGCGCTTTAAAGGTGGTAACCAAAATCTTGAAGCGCACCCGAAAGACCACAGGAAGCCGGTGCAAACTACGGAGCAGTGGTGTTATGTGGGAGCCACGAGCGGCTCCCATTACTACTCGCGCAGTCGCATTCTGGACTAACTGCAGCCTCCGGGTGCACCTCAAGGGCAGCCCCATGTAGAGAGCATTGCAGTAATCCAACCGAGACGTAACCAGAGTGTGAGTGACTGTGCATAAGGCATCCCGGTCAAGGAAGGGACGCAACTGGCGGACCAAGCGGACTTGGTAAAAGGCCCTCCTGGAGACGGCCGCCAGATGTTCATCAAAGGACAGCCGTCCATCCAGGAGGACGCCCAAGTTGCGAACCACCTCCTTTGGGGCCACTAACTCGCCCCCAACAGTCAGCTGCGGATGCAGCTGACTGTACCGGGGTGCCGGCATCCACAGCCACTTGGAGGGATTGAGCTTGAGTCTGTTTCTCCCCATCCAGACCCGTACAGCTTCATCCTAGAGCAGAAAAATTAGTAACACTTCAGAGCATAAACTATAAGCAGCTGCAAAGAGCCATTCCAGGCAAACCTGTCATCAGAACCAAAGGAAGAACCAGGTTAAACAGATGAGCAAATCAGAGTTGAAGATCAAATGAAGAACAAGGGGTGAAAAACAATCAAGAAAGTTGCAGTCTTGCCTGAACATCTTGGATGACTTCTTATTCTATTGTTTCAAGGCATAAGATATAATTTTGCCTTTCTCTAAAAGTTTCCCTGCAAGTCTCCATCTCTATTAATTGCATGTTTTGTAATCAAGCCAATTTACAAATCATTTCTGCCTATACCATGTTGTCTCTTGTATTAAATAAATCCTATGAATTGACTCTTTAAATCATTGATATGAAATGTAAACATTAAATGCTAACATTTTAAAGCAAATATTTCAGGACTGATTTGGTGAAATGGTTAAAGAACCAGTTTAAAAACCAGAAGATCATGAGTTCTGGTCCCAGAATAATGTATGAATGGACAATTCTATTCTTCTAGGTGTATTATTTTTATCATCTTCCTTCGCGACTGCCTCACAATAATCCTTCAGAGGTGGAAGGATACATTTTCCCCATATAAGGCCAGCGATTCAGTTAATGTTACAACCAAGCTTTATCCTTCCAAAAAATCATATTAAAACCTCATGTTTATAATTTTTTATCTCATGTATGTTGTGAAAAGGATTAGGTTTTGTAATCATCCTGTCTTCTTTCTCTTTCTCTTCTTTTTTATCCCAGAGCCACAAATATGCCCATCATTTTGGCTAGATCCATTCTGGTTTGTTCCTACTCTTCTTGTGCAAGTGCTTTTTATTAACCTTGATTATGCTCCACATATAATGGCAATAAACCCACCAGAAAGCTGCCTATTAGTCAAACAAACTCTGGCACATAATCATACTGCCCCCTTGTGGAAACCTGCAAATCTCAATTTGCAAAACAGATGTACATGCCGCTTACTACAATTTTATTTTTGTATATATAATTCTAATTAAAATGTACAGATACAAAGATAAAGAAATAATAAAAACTAAAAAATATATAAAAAGAAAAAGAAAAAAATTGTAGAGAAAAATAATGAACAGAGAAATAATAAAGAAAACAGAAATATATAGAAAACTAATTCCTCCTTAATTATAGTATGAACAATTTCAGTAGCTTATCACCTTCTCTGATATTACAACAAAAATATTTCCCCATATCTCATTTCTTACCTATAAACAGATTTTAAAACTTCATTAAAGCATTCAATCATAAAGTCCATTAAGACTTACCAGAAATCTCTCTCACACACACATATAACCAATGTAATATTTCTTCCCTTTACTTTTAAGAATCATGATCTTTAATCTCTTTAGTGTCCTAGAACTTGATTTCTATTTATTTTTGTCTTTTTTCAGAAACTCCTTCATAAGGTCTCTTCTGTAAACCCAAATTAAAAAAGAATATGTAAGCCACTCTTCTGATTTCTTATTTGTATATTTCTTTTCATTGTTAAGACATCAGCCAATCCTCTGTTAAATTTATTTAATTTTAAATCCAATTTTATGATGACCTTAAGCATAGCTTCTGAATTTAATTTTAAATCCAATTTTACGATAACAATCTTAAGCATAGCTTCTGAATTTACTGTTCCCAAATAGCCTTGAATTCTTCCCAAAAATATTTTGTTCCATTATTATTAATGGATCTCTTCTACTGCATTTCAATCTTTAATTCTTTCTGGTTCAACATCCATTTCCCATTGAAGGTTTCTTACACTTAATTTCAAAATCATGTATATGTGTGTGTGTGTGTGTGAATGGAATTTTAAATAACTGTTGTAATTAATTTCACAATCTTATTTTAAATCCATTTGGTCCCTTAGTCTGTTTATAACTTTCCAAAATTAATATCCCAATCATTTTTTGCTTTTTATTCCAAAATAAGATTTTTTAAAGTCCTTAAATTAACATAAAACAAGATTGAACAAACTCAGCCAGTATAACAAAATTTGCTATCTAAAAAGCTGTTAACAAGCAATTTCTGAATTAATTAATTAAAAAAGTATGAAAATCCAGTGTTCATTTGAAGGTATCCAAACCACAGCTTGGGTAAGATGGCAATCCTTCAAATCCCATTTCCTGGATACATTGAGGGCATTTTATGATTTTTTTGACTGGTCTGTTTTTAATTCCTTATTTATTTTGGATTTCTGTTTCTGTATACTATATTTTTATTTGTTTAATGTTGTGAGCTGCCCAAAATCATGTACTGAGATTGTCAACTACTATATATAAATTGATTTAATAAATAAATAAAACAATGATTTTTTTTTCCTAGAAGAAAGGGGCATTCATTCATTTTTTTGGTAGCTTTCCTTTCTGACAAATGAAATTTTAAAAATAAATAAATTAAAAAACCTCCACTATATAGTAAACCAAATGGACTTGGCACTAGTACAGACAGAGCCAGGGACTACCCACTCCATCTTTTTCTGCATGGGCACAACAGTAAAGAAAAACTAAAGATAACCAAATGAAAATCTTAGAAAAATCTGTTTTTACAGGGCAGCATTAGGATTTCCTGTTTCAGAAGGGAAAGAAGTTTGTAGTTCTTGTTATTATTTTATGGTCAACGACTAAGTAAAATAAAGTATAATAATAAAGTAATACAGGATTAAAAGCAGAAAAAATAAGAACAATTATTAAGGGGACTCGTAAATAAAAAGGAAAAACTATACGGCCAAGTTCAAGCCCTACACTTCCAGATGGCATTTACAAACTGGAAAGAATTTTGCTATGTTCTTGGAAATTGGAATGGTCCAATCCAGTATTGTAAAAGAAAATATAGTATCTACTCTACCTGGAAGAAAGGATTAATGTTCCACTAATTTACTAGGTCCCAAGAAAATTATGAGTGTGTGGGTATAGGTGTGCCTCAGTTTAGCCTCAAACATCCCTGGGATGTTATAGAGTTTTCATGATATATGACATCACCACTTTGACCCAGTAAAGTATGTCATACAAACAACCTTTGAGGTTTTGTTTATTTTTAAATCATTACCATTAATCTATTTTGGTACCTCATGATGAAAATTGAAATCTGCTTAGCCCCTTTTTGATAAGATTTCTAAGTCTGGCAATAATTGTTGCATGCCATTTAAAGACACTTTGGCATTTTAACCACATTTCTTTCTTTTGTCTTCCCCCCCCCCCGCCTCCCCGCACACACACACACACACACACACACACCCTTCTAATTTTAATATCAAACCTGTACAAATGTTTTGGAGAACTATAACATTTGCTCATAGGATTCTGTTATTTTAGGTTCACCAAAACAAAGGTTTTTATATTACAATATTTCTAGAAATAAAATAAAAGGCACATTTCTAGCCATTTGTTGTTTATACAATAAATTTATGTTTTATTTCAAGGAGTTTAAATACTACCAGTTTTAATGTCACCCTGTTGTCTATTGTACTGGCACCCTAGGTATTATTTTGTTCTGAAGGACTGATTTTGTAAGTAGGATAACATTATGGGATACTGAAAGCTTTTTATCTTTGGATGTATGTTACTAAAAAGCAGCTCTCCAAATATGAAAGTTGGTATCTTAAAGTTGCCAAATTTGAGAAACACTGGTTCAGATAGATTATAGAGAATCAGAGTCAAGCAAAGCAGGGAACTGATTAGTATCAGTATTGTATCACAAGGATTGGGATCATGAACAAAGCCCAAATTCAGATGAGAGGGGGAAAAAATTTGGTATGAACTCAAAGAGAGGTCAGCAGTTCAAGATGTCAGATGTCCAGCAGAAGTCTAAGTAAACAAGACAATCCTAAACTAGAAGTCAAAGAGCAAACAGCAGAGAATGTTCCAGCAGTCAGCAAGCCTTATCTAAGGGTTTTAAGTCTGAATTCCCAGCATCTCACCCAGAGAGCAGTTTAAAATAACCACTGATATTCCTCTGATGTTTTTTCTTCACAAGAAAAGCCACCTATTTTCAAAGGATTCTTATAATTTTGGTCATGTCATCTGGGGAAACTTTCAATCTTTGGGGCAAAAAAAACAGTATTTGAAGATCAGTAAAGATTAAGAATCAACTTTTCTATTTTAATATAATTTAATGGCAGTTTATACAGGTAGTCCTCAATTTATGATCACAATTCAGCCCAGAATTTGTGTCGATAAATTAGATATTTGATAAGTGAGTTTTGCCTCATTTTATGAGACAGTCATTAAGTAAGTAACCCAGTTGTTCAGTGAATCTGGCTTCCCCATTGATTTTGCTTCTCAGAAGTTTGCAAAAGATGATTACATAACCCTGGGACACTGCAACGGTCATAAATATGAGTCAGTTGTCAAGCATGTGAGTGCAAATCATGTAACCATGCAGATGCTGCAACGGTCATAAATGTGAAAAATGGTCAAGTCACTTTTTTCAGTGTCGCTGTAACTTCAAATAGTTACTAAATGAACTGTTGTGACTCGAGGACTACATATACTACAGAATAGCCCCTAAGATAAAAGTGCACTCTGAAAAGGAAGAAAAGAAGAAAATTGAGGCAATGACCCACAATTAAAAATAACAAGAATATATCATTTTAATTGAGCTTTAGAAGAAGAAAAAAGTTACAATAATATGTAGCAATGAAAAACTCACTGATTTAGTTTATATGCTACCGTGTACAAATCAAAGTGACCAGATTCAAATAATATTTGTAGTGAAGTGCAAACTGTATTATAATGATTTACACATTCGGCTGCTTTAACCATATTTTACGAAATAATTGACTAGTTTTTAACAAAACTGTAAATTTGGTTTACAAATCACAATAGTTAGGTTATATATGCCAACTTCCTCCCTGGTTCAACATCTTAAAGCCACAGGACATAAGATTGACTTTAAAAATACCAGAACTATCACCAAAACTGAACAGTTTAACAACAGAATAATCAGAGAAGCCATTGAGATAGAAAAACGCCCAAACAGCATGAATAAACAAGATGATACTTCCCGCCTACCAGCCATTTGGAAACCCGCCTTATCGACAAACAAGTCCCTAACATGAAGAATGACGCAAGACCCACACTCACGAGTGCCACACAGCATGTCACCACCACACATCCACGCAGAAAGCAGACTCAAACCCACACTGATGATGAAGCACGACCACGGATCAGAAGCCAGACGCAGCTGCATTTCTAGCCATTTCAAACCCCTCAAATCCATACATGCAGCACACTGATACCCACCATGAAGATGTAGCACGACCACTAACATGAAGCCAAACAATAGCAATGCAGCTCACCAACTCAAATCCCCCTGCAACTCAGACTAACCTGAGCACAACCAAGCCCCCCCAAACAGAACATACCCCCATCCAATCAGAGCACAGCCAAACCCACCATCCAATCAGAGCACCACCAAACCCCCAACCAATCAGAGCATACCTCCACCCAATCAGAACACAGCCAAGCTCCCAACCAATCAGTTCAAACCCCCACTAGCAGTTAAAAGGAAGAAACAGCTGCAATCACACATTGCTCCTAGAAACACGAAGCTGTAAACACCAGCCTGAAGATGACGAATGAGACTTCGTCGAAACATCGCCAAGACACTTCTAATTTTACGCGGGAGAAAACCCGAATAACCAGACCTACATACAAACACCTGCGAAAACTTCAGAATATATGTGTGTGTGTGTGTGTGTGTGTGTGTGTGTGTGTGTGTGTAATATCAAACAAACTATAGTTTAGGAAGTTGTGTGACTTTGCTATGTGAATCCAGCACTTCCAATCCAGTTTATTGGAAATGATGGCTTATTAACAAGGATTATATATACTGAACAAAATGCATAGCCATAGTTATGTTATAAATTATAAAGAGGTCATATCCATCATGATGTGATTATGCAAATAACACTAATAACATAATTTATTTCAGTCCCATCACGATATGAATGCTATAGAGTGTATTATTCACCATGTAACAACATCATAACGCATGGGACCCCACCCACCCACCCACTCAGACACACATACTCGTGATCACTCCAACATAGCTTCCTATTATTGGCACTGGCTAAACAAACTAACCTCCTTCTCTGATGGTTTTTCTTTGTGTCATATCTAAGCTAGAACATCTGCTTGTCTCTCTAGAACAAGCCACAACTTAAGCCAAAACTAAACTATGGCTTCAGTTTTGGGCTGAGTTCACAATTTATTCATTTGTACTTAGCTATTATGTGATTGTGTGGTTACTCTTATAACTAAAGCAAATGTATACAACATTCAGTCCAAGTATGCTGAATATTTGAAGGTTTAAAGTTAATTATCGAAATCCATTATCATTAGGTATGCCATTCCTAAATATATTTCTTCCTATACGTGCACATTTGGGGGCAAATTGTTGAGTAGACAATTATGAATACAACTAGGTTCCATTCACTAAAAGCTAGTCACACTGCAGTCCTTGTGGAATATTTGTGTTTTTTCTTTCTGAAATTTCTTGATGGGAGATAGTATATCTCTTGTTTGGGAGATAGCAAAGGGAAGCAATGTGCATTAACATACTTGTTCTTTTTTCAAAAAAAATTACAATTGGGTTAGAAGAAATACGAGATAGTTGCACAATGTGTGCCTCTGAATAATTATATACTTATACATGATCAACTTAATAATGACTTATTCAGTGACCCTATTCTAGGCTTGCATAAAGCTCTGATTGGTAACCTAACCAAGTAGGTTGAGTTTATACAACATGTTAAGGCAATATGATTGGCTACTTTGTGGATCAGTATGACATGCAAACAAAACCAACAAGTTTTAGCTGGCAACGTTAAGAACCAGCTATTAGAAGCACCTTAAGCTACAAGAAGGCAAAATATAAGCTACGACTTATTAGTTTTCCACCCCTAATGGCCCACCAAATGCCATGGCCCCAATCCAACAAAGATAAATGCTCAGTTTTCAGAAGGCGGGATGTGTTGATTTCTACTAAGTTCAGCTGTTACTGATTCCATTTGGTCTTCTGTATCTTATAAAGCAAACACTAATTAAATCGAAGCCAGTTCTGAATAAAGGAAAATATAATAAACAGAAAAAGTAGCACAAGCAAGCAAAAGAGCTGGAAAAATGTATCAGTGACAACCCTCATTCCAAACATCATCAGCTGTCTGAAAAATGAGAACTTGGAATGCTGGTAGGAAAGGAATGAGACCAGCCGTTCTTCTACGTGCACACCCACCATGCAAATACACCTGGACTATGTAGAGATGGCACAAGATCTTTATGTGAACCAAACATATTTTTTGGGGTTGGGGGGGAAGAGACACAGCAATATCCACAATTAAAAGCAGCTCCGGTGTGAAAAAATAGCAGTGTGTGCTTTGTCCAGGGTTGAATCTGCCAAGTGGTTACAAATTTAGATGTTAACAAATATTATGATTTGATGGTAATTGGCTTTTAAAAGCATGAGAGCTACTAACTTGACTGTCAGCAAGTCTATGACAGTCTGGTATGATCTCTTTGGACTTCGGTTTCTCCATCTACACCTATTTAGTTTCCCATATTTCTCTGTTGCCTAGATCAATGTTTTTCAAAGTTGGACATTTTTAGATGTGTACCCACACTTTAAAGTTTCCAAGGTTGGAAAACACTGGCCTTGGTCATATTCCAATCCTTCTCAGTCCACTTACCTGTATTACGGTACCTACCTTCTCACCCAGCAATTTACCTACCTTAAATCTAAGCCTTGTAATTTTTTTTCTCTCAAAGCCAAATGGTTTCCTTGTTGATATTGGAACATTACTCACAGCAGCTCTTCTACCTGACTGAATAGAATGTTTATGAATATTTCACAGATACGGCAATTCAGCCAATAGTTACTGCTAAGATTGAAACCAGTTGGTTCCATATGGAAAGATTTAAAAAGGAGGGAAGGGGGAGAGATACTTTTTTTTATCCATATGAAGTTTGTACAAAACAACCTCTGTGTGTCTCAACAGCATCTGTGGTTTGCCAAGGCATTGCCAGTAATTTCTACAATTAATGCACAACTTTTAGATTCTATCAAACCATACAGGCTAATCTGTTTAAAAATATGTATGATGAGCACAACTCGGGACAATAGAATTACATCAACTGGTAATTTCCATCTCATGATGATTCATTACCTGAACTCACAGTCCTACAAGAGTCACAGCACTGCCAGTCTCATTAATGCTGTGATGGCAGACAACTCTGAAGATGAATAGTAACTTTGTTTGCACCCTTACCCTCTCAAAAAAAACGCCACCATTGAGGTCTCTTCCACACAAGGGCCCAGTGTGTAGATTTTACATATGGCAAGGACATATTAGCAAGCTGTGAGGTCATATGCCTTCCTCTACAGATCTTTCATTCTAAATTGGAGCTAATAAGTACAAATATCTTCAAGAGTGGGTGCCATTCATATCATTGCTCCACCCTTTTTATATAGTAGGCAGATCACAGAAACTAGAAAACCTCAAATTCTTCAAGAGAAGTATTTTTAATGTAGTATTAACATTCACAGAAAGATTAAGAGATTTGTTGCCGAAGTTATTCATGGTTCAGAGGAAGCTGCCAGACTAGGTGGCTCAACCATAGTTTACTGAATAAACCACAACTGGCTCGCTTGGCAGAGCCCATGAAGCCATAAAGAAATAGAACTCAATCTCCTTCAATTATCATATTATGGGCAACTCATATTCTTTGATAGAAGACCTGTCTTCCAGAACAGACAATCTGCAAATATAGTGGAACTGCAATTGTTAAAATTCCCAGGGTTTATGGCATTTCTAATACATAGGGACGGTGCCAGATTAGAGAAGACAGCTGAAGAAAGTTCTCTAGCACTAAACAAATGCTTTCTTCTGCTCTTTTTTTTTTTTTGACAGATTAAAAACAATTAGGATTTCTCCCTAGAGAAAATTCATGAACTCATCAATACTATTTAATTGAAAAAAAAGAATAAGGGATTGATTGTCTTCCATTTTTTGTTATTTATGTTTACACTATGGATCTTTTTTATTTCTCTTATTGCTCTAATCTTTTTCAATGTGCAGTCAAAATGCAAACACATAGACACACATACAATTTATTATTACTATTTATATTATTACTTTCATTTTCAACCATTTTTATCCACTCTTGTCAAATCCAGCTGATAGAAGAAACAACAGGATTTCAACGTTACCTGCCTGCACTGGCTTGTTTGCCATGTCTATAATAAAAATACACATAAGGCTTTACCAGGCTTGACACAAAAACCCCATTAAAACTGCAGACAAATATTGATCTGCTGACTTACAAAGCTAACAAAGCAGAATCCTGGTGAGGGCCTTGTAAGACAGCTGGATGTATACTGGGCAGACAGAAGTAAAGACTTACAATTTAACAAGAACACAAACCTATGGATTATTTTGCCTATGCCTCCCAAAGCCTCTATAGCAGGGGTCTCCTACCTTGGCAACTTTAAGACTTGTGGACTTCAACTCTGGGAATTGAAGTCCACAAGTCTTAAAGTTGCCAAGGTTGGAGACCCCTGCTCTATAGTCCCCCAACAGAAATTTTCCAAGTAGTTAAATATTTGACCAGTGTCAGCATGACAGATTAATTAAGCCCCAATTCAGAGAAATAATGCAGTGAGTTTCGGTGCCTTTTATATACACAAAAAATCTATTCCACAGTGATCTAGGCACCAAAATTGAAACTGAACTAAGATAGATTGCCAGACAACCATCTGATCATTGTTGCAAGATTAATTTCAGACACTGAGACCTAAGAAAATAGATAAGATTCTCACTGGCCTTTTTCTGGTCACCTGTCCCTTGAACATTACGTTCCATAGCTCTTAAAAGCAAGTCCACCACTGTGCTCAAGGCTGTTGTTATTGATCCAGCTTCTAATTTCAAACTATTGTCCTGCTACCACCGGTATCATCTCCTTTTGGAAGAAGGTTATTAAGAAGATAGTAGCTGGACAACTATGGCAACTGTTAGAGCAAATTAATGTTCTGGGTTTGACATAATAAAATTGTACAGCTACCTTCACCCCATAAATAACTTTGGTAGCCCGGTAGTTGTTGTTTTTATGAAACAGAGTGAATGCTCTGTCTCTCAACCGCTATTAATACCTTGGACTACAGTATCTTACTGGACCAACTCCGCAAGTTAGTAATTACAGGGACTGTGTGGCAGTGGTGCTATTCCTACTTTCAAGGATAGTCTCAAATATCACGCTGGGATATTCTGTTCAACTACATAGGAGTTACACTGTGGGATTCAGTGTAATTTAATTATGCCCTATTTTATTGAGATGACTCTCAACTTGAACTCTCCCTTTCATCTAAACCAAGGGAGATGTTAAATCAGGGCATACAGGTTATGTTTGACTGGATGAGACTGTATCTCCCAGGAAGACAAACTTCATGGGTGATTCTTCAAAAACTTGCTTTAACTGGTGTGACAGTTTTCTTTCTATAGGATCAGGTATAGATTTAGAATGTTCTGTGTTTCTATACAGAACATCCTATTGGAAAGTCTAATTTCCAATAGCATCAGAGGTAAGTATACTGTGCCAATTTCCAGAAGGATATAAACTGACCTTAGTGATGCATGCACTCCATATGGAACTACCCTTGAAAATCAGTTTGGTGCTGAAGAATGGTACAACCAGAATAGTAAGTAGGCTTAGAAGATGGGTACTCCACTCTGCAAGTGCTTCACTGCCTATTGGTAGGATCCTAAATCCTAAAGAGTTCTGGACCTGGATAGTTGAAAGATTGTCTCCCCAAGTACTGACCATACTCCAGTAACATAGAGCTCCCCTTGAAGAGTATTTGAAAGCTTCAGTTGGTGCAAAATGCAGCAAAGAATGCATTGATGTGCACCTCAAGATCTCTGCATACCATTTCTGCTCTGTGAGTCACGTGCTCCCAGGTCCATTTTAAAGTTCTGGTGATAACCTATAAAGCCCTACATGGCATGGGGCAGGGTTATTTGAGAGACTGCTTCTCCCCAGTGACATCTACCTATTTCCTCATGTCCAGCAGAATGGAATGTGTTCCATCTATTAGAAAGTGTCATCTGATTGGACTCTGATTGTTTGTATGTTTGTTTTATTCTGTTGTGGATACTGTATACATTTTAATTGTAAGTCACCCAGAGCCATGAATATGAGATGGAGAGCTATATAAATTGAGTCAATTGATCAATTTGAGATCTGGGGAGAGATTGCTAATGGTCAAATCTGTGCAAGAGTTTTTCAGTGCCTGTGTTTATTGATAGGATTTCTCTAGAGCAGCATCCAGTCTTTGGAATAAACTACCAGTGGTCCTAAAGCAGGTCCCTTCCTTTTGGATTCTTAGAAGATAGCTGAAGATCGATCTCTTTATCCTGGCATTTCCTGAACCTTAGCAAAGATGGTTTTAAATGCTGTTATGGTTTTAATAAAAATTTACTGTAGTGTTTTAAGACTATTTTCCTATACCATTTCAAATGTCAGTTTATAATAAAAAAGTCACCTTGAATTCATAATCAGCTATCGAAGTGCTGTCCTGGTGCTTGGAGGCCGTACGGGTCTGGATGGGGAGAAACAGGCTCAAGCTCAATCCCTCCAAGACGGAGTGGCTGTGGATGCCGGCATCCCGGTACAGTCAGCTGAGTCCACGGCTGACTGTTGGGAGCGAGTCATTGGCCCCGATGGAGAGGGTGCGCAACTTGGGTGTTCTCCTGGATGAACGGCTGTCTCTTGAAGACCACTTGACGGCTGTCTCCAGGAGAGCTTTCCACCAGGTTCGCCTGGTACACCAGTTGCGCCCCTTTCTAGACCGGGATGCCTTGTGCACAGTCACTCACGCCCTCGTGACGTCTCGTCTGGATTACTGCAATGCTCTCTACATGGGGCTCCCCTTGAGGGGCATCCGGAGGCTTCAGTTAGTCCAGAATGCGGCTGCGCGGGTGATAGAGGGAGCCCCTCGTGGCTCCCGCGTGACACCTATCCTGCGCAGACTGCACTGGCTACCTGTGGCCTTCCGGGTGCGCTTCAAGGTTTTGGTGAACGTCTTTAAAGCACTCCATGGCATAGGGCCAGGTTATCTACGGGACCGCCTACTGCTACCGAATACCTCTCACCGACCCGTGCGCTCTCACAGAGAGGGACTCCTCAGGGTGCCGTCGGCGCGACAGTGTCATCTGGCGACGCCCAGGGGAAGGGCCTTCTCTGTGGGGGCTCCCGCCCTCTGGAATGAACTCCCCCCAGGACTCCGTCAACTTCCGGACCTCCGAACCTTTCGTCGCGAGCTTAAAACTCACTTATTCATCTGCGCAGGACTGGGTTAGTTTTTTAATTAATGGGTTTTTAATGAGTTTTTATATTTATTCTAAATTTTAATTCCAGCCAATTGAATAAGTTTTTTAATTGTATTTTAATTGTATTTATTATTGTATTTTTATCTGGCTGTGAACCGCCCTGAGTCCTTCGGGAGAAGGGCGGTATAAAAATTTAAATAATAAATAAATTAAATAATAAATAATGTGGTAGGGCAGGTACAAATCAATATCCATCCATCCATCCATCTATCTATCACAGGCCATCAGAAAAATAAGGTGATTTTTCCATCCTGGTTATCACAGCTCTGATCACAGATGAAATTAGCATTGTAGTGTGAAGTAAAATAAACTCAGAAGCAATCTCATATAACATTATTTCCCTTTACACTAAAATACACAAACTCTTTCTGGAAAGAACAGGAAGGCAGTAAAATCCCTGTTGGAATGGTTTGCATAAATTGCTAATCCAATGTTTCTCAACCTGGGCAACTTTAAGATTTCTATTGAAATCCACACATCTTAAATTTGCCCAGGTTGAGAAAAAGTGTCCCTCAGCAATCTGTAGTTAAGTGCTACCCACAATAGATGTACCTTGTACCGTTTACCCACACATCCCACCTATATGCCACAACATTATTGATGAGATGGTAACTCTTATACTTCTCATCTTTACCTGGTCTTGATCTGACGTACCTATTCATTCACTTCAATCATCGGCTGATGGTAAATGTAGAGAAGATTTGGTCTGCCAGAGAAGGCATTCAGCAACACAAATTACACTGCAACTGCATCAGAGATTTTTTTATTTGCTATAATAAGTTTGAAAGCTGTGGAAAGCATTTAAAGGAGTGCTTTGCAATGCCATTGGTGCAAGCCAAGTGTCCCACCCTGAAGCACTTAAGCAGCTGATTTTTCCAGAAGACTTGATGCAGCTGTTATAAGGCTCTCCCAGGTCATCCCAGTATCCTTAGGCATACAGCAGCTGCTTCACTTTGTTGGACACGTTGTCTGCATATGTGCATGCACAGGCATTCTGGAAAAGCCTTTAAAGCCACCATGTCAAGCCTCTCATGGACTGAGGCTGCCTCAGTAGTTTGAAGACAGATGTTTCTGCACTAATGTACTTTGTAAAATGTCCTTCTGTTGCTTTGCAGAGTCCTAGTAAATTCTTATACAGATTTTAGGAATTATAATTCTGACAAAAGAAATTGGAACAACCTGTATGAGGCATTCCAAACAACTGCAGCCTTTGTAATATATCAGTCATTGTAATACTGTAGAAATACATTGTGATACTGTAGAAATTCAGATCTAAGAATGCTAGACACTAGAAGCTGAAGATAAATTGTGTCAGTTGCATAAAATCACACTCAATAATAAAACATGACCTAGTAATGCTGGCATCATTTACTCCAGAGAAATTTCCTCAAATGTGTCACCGTTTAATTAAGAATTGACGTCTTTACTATATATATTATACATAGCAGGAAGTTGAAATAAAGAAAATGGGAAGTGGGAGTAAAGTTTCAGGTGCCTCTGCCTATTTATCTGTATTGACAGTCAGGTCTTTCTTTAATTCTTTCATTGCCTGGATTTCTTGGAACATTAGGTTCACTGATTAATTATTATCCTTGAAAGTGGAACTGCAATCTTTCCTAGATGCTTACTAGCTTCACGTATCCCAGCATGAGCGTCAGACTTTTTAAAAATAAAGAGCAAAATTTAGCTCTGGTCACTTTTTTCAGCAATATGAGCCGGGTCCGGTAGGTCTGAGACTGTAGTATCTGAATAATGAACTACGGTTTCACCCTATATTTAACACTCTAGCCCAGGGGTCTCCAACCTTGGCAACTTTAAGACTTGTGGACTTCAACTCCCAGAGTTCCTCAGCCAGCAAAGTTTCCAAGGTTGAAGACCCCTGCTCTAGCCGCTATTTGTCTACAAAGTTATTTTTTAGGATAGACACTGCTATTGGGGAGAATATTAGTTTAGGAATAGGGACTATTTTCATCAAGAAAGTGTTAAGCTTCATAAATATATGCTTAAGTATGAAAATTGAAAGCGCTAATTGCATTGCTAATTATGCATGGTGCCAGGCAGCTGCTTAACACTTTCCCTACTAAGTAAAAATCAGCTTGTTGTGTTCAGTGCTGGGCTGTTTCCTCAATTAGAGACTGTGCTATTGTTTCCTATTTGGGACAATAGGTTGAATTAAACAAAACGCTATAGTTTTATTTTTATTTTTTTCTTCATGTATCAGTAGCATTTTTTTCTTAAATTTGTTGTTTTCATGGGAAGCCAAGGGAGTAAATATACCTCTTTCCTCTGTAAAAATCAATGCCACAAACCTTTGCCAGATCTTTATACTGGCAACATCCAGTTGCAGACAATTGATCCCTTGGGATCATGAAGAAAGCTTTTGAGAACGTGACCAAGAAAATTAAGGTAAAGTGGACTGGGCCTAAGCACAATAGCTTCCCTCATCCTGTACTATCTGGATAGCTGACATGTCTTGCAGGGTGTGAACATAGGAAGGAAAGCAGCTTTAGACATTTTAAGCATTTCTTAATTATAATTACAGCAGTGCTCCATTCTGCCTCCCTTTGCTGGTCAATGCCAGATTCCATCTGGCTTTCATCCAGGGTCCTTTGCATCATGACTAAACTTCTGTCTTCTTTGGCAGGCTTCAACACTCTGATTGCCAATCTAGGCTAAGTTTTGTTTTCATCCCTTTCAAGTTTGAAAGTGAGTTCCTTTGCTGGGCTCTTGGCCCAATCTTTCTACAGGGGGTTAGTAGCAGAACATCCTGGGGATCCAGATTGTTTCCTGATCTTCCAAATGTGGCTGCATTTTACTATTCAAAAATGACCTTCACCCCCTGCATTCAAAATCTGTAACAGACCATCCTAAGAACTCCAGTTCAGAGATTAGAAAGCAACCTTCTCCAAACAAAAAACATAAGGGATTGGCCGTGCATATCTCAAATTAACAATCTCAAAAAGACAGAGGAGCCTCAACCCATCTGGAAATCATATTTCCTAGTCCAGGACAGATCTACAATTTTAAGCATAGACAGGAAGCTGCCTTCTACTGAGTCAGTCATTGATTCATCTATTTTAATATTGTTAACACTGGCTGGCAAGATTTCAGGATTCCAAATACAAAATTTTCCAGATCAACTTACAAAAGCCAAGAATTGATACTAGGATTATTTTTATATAAAGCAAGATTTGCATCATTCAGTTAGTCCCAACATACATTTAAAAAGGCATAGTTTTCTCACTGTGTATCAGGCAACTCTGGGGCATGGTGGCTCAGTGGGTAAGACGCTGAGCTTGTCAATCGAAAGGTCGGCAGTTCAGTGGTTCGAATCCCTACTGCCACGTAACGGGGTGAGCTCCCGTTACGTGTCCCAGCTTCTATCAACCTAGCAGTTCAAAAGCATGTAAAAAATGCAAGCAGAAAAATAGGGACCACATTTGGTGGGAAGGTAACAGCGTTCCATAAGCCTTTGGCATTTAGTCATGCCAGCCACATGACCACGGAGATGACTTTGGAGAGCGCTGGCACTTTGGCTTTGAAACGGAGATGAACACTGCCTCCTAAAGTTGGGAACAATTAGCACATATGTGCGAGGGGAACCTTTACCTATCAGGCATCTATTTAGCTTGCTATTTCTTTTCCTCAATTCTCTCCCCAAATAGCATTTCTAATTAATTAATTAAGTATAATTAATTAGTTATACCTACATCCTGGCTTCCCTAAGGGATCTGGATCAACTGCCCCTTAGACACTTATACAACAGATTGTGCTTATAACAATCCTGAGAAGTAAGTTAGGTTATGAAATGAAGCTGGTTCAGGGTTACCTGTAAAGTGTAACTATGAAGGACTGTAAAGAGAGTATATCCATATAGTATTTCTCAAATTCCTATTAAATTTATTTATTTATTTATTTATTTATTAATTTTTTATACCGCCCTTCTCCTGAAGGACTCAGGGCAGTTTACAGCCATAATAAAAAACAACAGCAATATACACATAAAACCATAGTTTAAAAAACTTATTATACAAATGGCCGAATTAAAACATTTAGAATAAAACCCCAAATTTTAAAATGCTAAAACATTAAAACTAATTAAAATCCTATTAAAATCCTATGCCAGTCCTGCGCGAACAAACAAATAGGTCTTCAGCTCTCGGCAGAAAGTCCGAAGGTCCGGCAGTTGCCGAAGTCCAGGGGGAAGTTCGTTCCAAAGGGTGGGAGCCCCCACAGAGAAGGCCCTCCCCCTGGGGGCCGCCAGCCGACATTGCTTGGCGGACGGCACCCTAAGGAGTCCCTCTCTGTGCGAGTGTACAGGTCGGTGGGAGGCATTCGGTAACAGCAGGCGGTCCCGTAAGTACCCTGGCCCTAAGCCATGGAGCGCTTTAAAGGTAGTCACCAACACCTTGAAGTGCACCCGAAAGACCACAGGTAGCCAGTGCAGACTGCGCAGGAGAGGTGTTACATGGCAGCAACGTGTAGCTCCCACTATCACCCGCGCAGCTGCATTCTGCTTCCTACCGCCATCCTGTGAACATTCTACTCACATTTGATATTACCAAATTTCTCGTTTTAAAAAAAAATCTATGCTGAAACAGATTATTAAGCTTCCAGCAAGCTCAAAAAACCTGTTTTACTTTAATGCCCACTAGAATCAAAGAGTAAAAAGAAATATAGTCTAAATTCTTTCAGTGACATCACTATGTCAACTACCATCCCCAACTCTCAAAGGCTTTATACATACACCTCCCTCCCTCCCTCCCTCCCTCTCTCTCTCTCTCTCTCTTCCTCATCACCTGTAAGCAAAACTATCATACACATACAGATGTTAGAAGACAAAGCAACAAGAGAATAGAGTTTTGCCTGAACTTTACACAAAAGTACAAATGGTGTCTTTCAGTACAGGGATTTTGATACAGTAATTACTCTTTACTTAAGAACAGACAAGACTCAATTACAGGTAGTCCTTGACTTACAACTGTTCATTTACTGACTGAAATTACAAAGGCACTGAAAAAGGTGACTTATGACGTTTTTCATACTTACAATCCTTGCAGCATCCCTATTGTCACATGATCAAAATTCAGACACTTGGCAACTGGTATGTATGTATGACAGTTGCAATATGCTAGGGTCATGTGATCTCCTTTTGTGATCTTCCAACAAGCAAAGTCAATGGGAAAGCCAGATTCATCTAACAACCATGTGACTAACTTAACAATTGCAGTGATTCACTGGCAAGAAAGGTCATTAATAGGGCTAAACTCATCTAACAACTGTCTCACTTAGCAACAGAAATTTTGGGCTCAATTTTGGTTGAAAGTCGAGGACTACCTATAGAATAGCATTCTCCTTTCAGGAAGATCACGTATTGCCTATGGCAGGGGATGGCAACCTTAAACACTCAAAGAGCCACGTGGACCTGTTTCCTACAGGAAAAAAACACACTGGGAGCCACAAAAACTGGGTGGGCGTGGCCAACTCGATGTCACTCACTCCCACCCAGTCACATGACCATGTAGCCATGCCTACCCCGCCACAAAACTATTCTGTCTCTCTCCCCCTCCCCCGTGTCTCTCTCCCTCTTTATCTCTGTATCTCTCCCTCACCTCCTCTCTGTGTATGTGTCTCCCAGCTCAGCCACAGACAGCCAGGCGGTTACAAGAGGAGTGGGGGGAGGAAAGTGCAGGAATGAAGCTGCTCTGTACCTGCCTTCACGCCACATTTACATGTAAGGCAGCCTTCGCTTCCTGCCGCTTTGGGCTGGAGTCCAAAAAAGAAATAAGTGGGGCGGGGCGAACCAGTGATGGGACAGGGAGCCGCGGCAGAGGGCCCAAAGAGCCCCTTGTGGCTCCGGAGCCATAGGTTGCCAACCCCTGGCCTATGGGAAAACACACACTCAGTGTTCCTCACTGCAGCACATACAGCAACGTGAAGATGGAAATGTTTCAGCAGATTAACATTCTTCATACTATGTGGAGAAGATAATTCTGAAATATTCTGACATGTTAGAAGCAGAAACATGCCATCTTTCTTTGCAAAGCTAAAGAGGTTCCTTCACAGGCAGGATATCTTAAATTCTAGCTGGTGGGAAACAAGACTAGAAGTTGCCATCGCTCCCCTCCCCATGTTTTGGAAGCTCCTGGAATACAACCTCAGGTAAAACACCCTTTCCACTAAAATTTAGATTATCCTGTTCTTGCTAGCCTATCAGGATGTCTTAAAAACTTGGCTGTTCCCTCAGGCCTTAGGATGTTAATGGAACTCAGTTTGAATTTTTTGCTTTGATTGATTGAGAATAATTTTACCCAGCATCTCTGCCTGCTTTTTCTATCAATTTTATAAATATGCTTTTGTGCTTGGTAGCTATACCAAGTTTATTAGATTTAGATGGGCAGCCCTATAAAAGTGGATAATAAATAAAATATGGTTAGCAAACCAAGATCATAAGACTTTAAAGTAGATGGACCCTTGGACTCTAGGCTTCTTCCTATGTGTTCACTGCATTTTCTCATGCTGCTATGAAAATATCATGTAATAGAAATGCATTCTAGCCCAGCTCCCTCCTTCTTAAATTAATTTTTCATTTAAGAGTGGGAAGGAACACTTTCAAAATGGCATCTTTTACCTAAAGTCATAAAAAAACTAGTTCTGGTTCTCACTCTGTTTATGCAGGCACTAAATCAAGCTTCCTCACCATGGTGCTTTCCACCAGATGTATTGGCATTTCTCCTACACAACAAAATATTCATTGCATCTCATTCTAGCTTTTCCTTCTCAGTAGACCTCTTTGTGAAAAGAAAAACAGACCAAAGAAACAGTAGAGAAGCACAAAAAATGCAAAAATGTAAGAAGACAACAGCTAGAATCCCTCCTGAACAACCAAAGATGAATAATTAAGAAAAAACTTCACCTGAAAGCACTCCCTATTTAACTGCAACCCGTTCATATGCCATGCATGGTTCCTAAATACCAGCTTTAAGATGTGTGGACTTCAACTCCCAGAATTCCCTAGCCAGCAAACTAGCAATGTCCGCACATCTTAAAGTTATCAAAGCTGGGAAGCACTGCCATATACATTGTAGATGCTCTATATGTCATCATGATTTCTCATGTTTCAAGACAGAAACCTGGACCTTAAAATAGGGTCCGAGGCTGAGTCGAATCTCAGATTAACTCATCCCGGAATGGCGGTAAGAATGCCAGAGGAAATGTAATAGAGCCTTCTAGAAACAGAGGAAACAGCCCCACCATTTACTTACATCCTTTTCTTTTTCCTCAGCCTTCTTCAGAAAAAAGCCCAAACAAACAGCATTGAAACCAGAGGCATTTCCCCCAGAAAAAGAGTTTTTGACTTCCTGTTTTTAAAACAAGGGACCCTGCAAATAGATCTTGGCTTCATGGCTATTTTCCTTTTTTAAACAAAACCCATAAAAAAAATAAAATACAAAAGCAAAACAATGTGCTATTTCCTGCCTCAGTCTGGAAGGGAGACCTCATAACTCACATTCCGGTTTGTCTTAGTGTTTCAGGCGGGATATCCTAAATGACAAGGTCAGTGGAGAAACAATGTCCCTCCCACTTTCCGACACACCAGCCTTCACACACACACACACACCCAAAAAATCCCTTAAAAAAACTGCTTAAATGTTAGGACTTAACTATCACATGAATCTATTTTGAAAAAGAATAAAAGATGGTTTCTATGGGAAGTCCAAGCAAATTCCATTAGGGCCCATATTTATATTTTTTCAACTGCTATTTTGCATACACCTACCATGTTTCCCCAAAAATAAGACCCTGTCTTATATCTCTTTGAACCCTGAAATAAGTGCTTGGCCTTATTGCCATGCGCTTAAAAGCCTGATTGGGCTTATTATCAGGGGATGTCTTATTTTGAGAGAAACAGGGATATCCCTCAGTATTTTTTTTTAATTTACATTTATATCCCACCCTTCTCAGAAGACTCAGGGCGGCTTACACTATGTCAAGCAATAGTCTTCATCCATTTGTATATTATATACAAAGTCAACTTATTGCCCCCCCAACAATCTGGGTCCTCATTTTACCTACCTTATAGAGGATGGAAGGCTGAGTCAACCTTGGGCCTGGTGGGGCTTGAACCTGCAGTAATTGCAAGCAGCTGCTGTTAATAACAGACTGTCTTACCAGTCTGAGCCACAGAGGCCCTGTTTGAACCATTTGAACTGAGATCAGAGAAGAGGCGCTTTCTAGCATAATGCTACCTGCCTGCCTGCTCTTTATTTGTATCACTCACCAAAATTGGGCAAAAGCTGAGACAATCGTGCTGACTACATTATGATAGCCTTTCCTCTTCCCGATGCAGCCTTCTCTTAGTGATGATGACTGAAGAGAAGTAAGTTAATTCTAATCCTGTTTGAGATACAACCCAAGGTGGTTTATTTTTATCCAAAATGGACAGGATCACACTATCTGTGGCATTTCCCACTGCTGCTCTTTCATAAGAGGGAAGCAAATTATTTTCAGTTCATTATTCTTCTGCTATCCTTCAGAATTCACCAGATGTTCTCCACAAGATTATTAGTGGTATGTTTTTCTTTTCTCTTTTTCTCACACTCCACTTGAGACCACCCATACCATAATCAAAAACATGGGAGTTTTTCAGTGAAACTTCTTTTGATCACATATATTCCCACCCATAATATATTTTCTCTAGGGGGTTGAGTGAATTCTGAGGATGCACTGGAGAAATGAAAAATCTCTTTGTTCTGTCAAAAGCTGCATTCTGTAACTACCCTCTCTCTTCAATATTAAGGACAGACTTCTCAGCCCCCATGAATCCAGTATTGTACAAGTTCTTCATACAAGAAATTAAATTTAATAGATGAACAACAACAACAAATATTTCTGAATTTACTTCAATAGGGAGTCCTTAATATAATATATATTGGTCTTTAAAAATAACAAGGCATGAAAATACTGTTTTCCTGAAGTCAAGATAATTTGCTTTCCTGCTTCTGAATGAATAGGTCCAAAAGATAACTATCAATGTTTATAAAAGCAGGTATGTGTATATATACCAAACAACCTACAGTTGTTGATGTCTAAATAGTAATCATTATCCATATATTCAGATTGCTCCTCCTACATCACCGCTGGTGAAATGTGTTTTAAGTGTTCCTGACTGTGATCACCATTTGTTAGTTTTTCCAGGCAAAAAGCGTAACTATGAATACTAAATATATCTTTATTGAAAGGTTACGGTATCAAAACCTTGCCAATTTGAAAGTATTTTTCCCTTCCTCTCATTTTACTGAAGGGTCTCTTCTAAAATGATTCCTATGTTCTCCCATTTCTATGGATTGAAAAATATTTTAGTTGCCGAGTCTGCAGCTTTTCCTCTTGTTTCCCAAGGTCATCCTCACATCCTCCTTACACCACTTTGTCTCTGGTTAATGGTTCTTTTAAACAGATGAGAATCCTATGTGTCTCTCAAATTTGGAAAGCCTCTTTCCTTGACTCTGGGCAGAAGCTGACAAGCAATATGGCATCTCTCAAATGTTCTAAAGCTTCAGCGATTAGGGAAAGACCCTACCTATCTCCAGATTTCAGAGATAGAATAAGGTTCACTTTAATAGCCCTTAGTATCCAGAAGGCATTAAGAAGCAATGGCATGTCTAATTGCTTGCTAAGAAAAAATGCACCAGCAACAGGAACATTACCCACCTACAATTCAAGGCTGAAAGAAAAAAAAAAGGATTTCATTCCTGATGGACTCCAAAGCTCAGCATGGTATCTAAAAAGACAATACCAATCTCCCAGCCTGCAAGGTCTTTGGTAACATTAGCATTGAGTAGTTATTAAGGGTACCCAGAGTTGGCACTATACTTTCTGTATTGGGCAGCAGGCAGACAGCAGTATTAATACATTTGTGGTAAGGACACTGTTTTTGGCAATCCCTGAGACAATAATGCTATGCCACAGGTGTTCAACTGATCTGATGCTGAAAAAGTCCTTTAGAGAGTGTGTGAACATACATACTGTATCTGTTGGCTCCTCTTTAAAAAAGTCACAACTTCCCAGGCTGGCACAGCAGTTAACCAGGCCCAGAAAAATATTTTTGATTTCACAGGTTTAAGCCTGTTTAACTGAAACATTATTTTCTTGTGATTGTGTAGTCACCATGTGACCCTAGGAAATAGTGTGGCCTCTTTAAGAAGGCTCTAACAAGTATACTTAGCATACCCATGGTGCTTCTGAAGCACCTTTTCCACCCTGAAACCAAATAGCTACACATTAACTGAATAAAAACAATGGCTGGGTTCACACAATTCATTAAGGATTTCCCAATTTTGTCACTAGGTTTCCACTCTGTGCTAGAATAAATGTAGATAGTTAATTATGGTTAAGCATACTGGGCAAACACAGTCACAGAGTCAGACAGCAGCTCTTCAGTTTTGCTCAGTTGGTCAGTCTTGCTCAGTACTGTTCCAAACAATGGCTCTCTTAAGATTTTAGGAAATCTACCAAGTTCTACTTGAACATGCCATGAAAAGAAAGTAGACCTTTTTTGCACATAAGACATAAACTTTATTAGACATTCAGATAATCAGGCTAACCCCACATTTTTTATCTTTAAAATATGCTTAATTAGTCCAGTCTAAAACTAAAGTACTAATATCAATGAAATAATGTCTAACGTGTTAATGATACTGGTTGCTGCTTTCTTTTACATGCTGTCAAAAGCAAATATTCCTGTTAACTTACCCTGTCTACATAGATTTTCACCAAAAATTTTCATGTTTTTAAAATTCTTCTTAAGCAGACACACTTTCTTGCTCTTAATTTCATGCCAGAAATATGCCCTGGCAACAACTTTCTGCTATGTCCCCATGAATTTGCCTTCAATTTCCTCCCAGCACATGAATGAGAGCTAAATGGTCTTTACCCACATTAAAGTAATGCTTTCCAATTTAACTTAAGAGCAACTAATGACAGCTACAAGGTATACAAAATTGTTATCCTTTGTCACTCTTCCATTGCAGGAAAAGTTGGATGAGATGTTCACATGCTTATTCACCTTTTCAGGATGAAATAATCTTCTTCAATCTCTAGGATCCTGCCTCTATTCAATTATTTTTCTACAGAGAGAAACACAACCATGCACTAGTAGAGGTTTGTTCAAATATGCACAAGAACATAAATGCTGGGGGGTGGGGGGGTGGAGCACAAGAGTTCCCTTTGTTTCACTCCAACAATCCTGTTCTAGCTATATGCAGACCGTTCCCTGCCACATATCTACTTATATAGTACAACACAGCATATAGATGTTGCCATTTTACATTCTCATAAGATGATGGGTGGGAAGATGATGGGTGGGAAAAAGGATGTTGAGACTCTGGAAAGAGTGCAGAGAAGAGCAACGAAGATGATTAGGGGACTGGAGGCTAAAACATATGAAGAACGGTTGCAGGAACTCGGTATGCCTAGTTTAATAAAAAGAAGGACTAGGGGAGACATGATAGCAGTGTTCCAATATCTCAGGGGCTGCACAAAGAAGAGGAAGTCAAACTATTCTCCAAAGCACCTGAGGGTAGTACAAGAAGCAATGGGTGGAAACTAATCAAGGAGAGAAGCAACCTAGAACTAAGGAGAAATTTCCTGACAGTTAGAACAATTAATCAGTGGAACAACTTGCCTGCAGAAGTTGTAAAGGCTCCAATACTGGAAATTTTTAAGAAAATGTTGGATAGCCATTTGTCTGAAATGGTGTAGGGTTTCCTGCCTGGGCAGGGGGTTGGACTAGAAGACCTCCAAGGTCCCTTCCAACTCTGATGTTGTTTGTTGTTGTTGTTGTTGTTGTTGTTGTTGTTGTTATTATTATTATTATTATTATTATTATTATTATTATTATTATTATTATTAAGTTTCAACAATAATATATCAGATTGCCAACAGTTTTATAGCTGAAAGGCTTAACACTGAAAAATCTTAAGAGTTTAGTGTACAACTAGGAAGAGAATATTAGGTTCGACCCCTTTATTGTCTCTAAACAGAACACAGTAATCTGGGAATCAACATTTGAGAGCCATATAAAGAACCTAAGTAGAGAAATCTTAAATAAAACTATTGCTTATGACTCAGTTCTTTCTTGACTCTAAACATTTTTTCCAATTAAGGCCATGGCAGAATGGGATTGGGATATAGATAGACAATGGGCACAGGAAGGAGTTTAGAGATGACAAAGTTTTGTAAGGAGCCTTTGCCCAGAATAAACAGGTGTCTTTCTTGCCAGCTGTGATGTTCTGAAGGCTATAAAGGCAAAAGAATCAGTCTCTTGCTTTGCCTAACATGTGCTACATGTATTTTACCAGGACACTGCTATTCAGAGGTAATACAGGATAGGTGTGAAAGAGGCAGGAAGACGATTCAGCAATGGATCAGCAACAAAGTTCATTCTGGTATAGATTACGACCCTCTTAAAGATGGATGGAGAGACTTTTTTAGCTGTTGGGCAAGATCCATTGCCAGCAATGTATTTGGTTGATTTAATTCCATCAGCGTGTCATCCTCACCTGCTCTGCAGAGCTACTATTTTTTCATCTTTTTATATAAAGGAACTGAATTACAGATGAATTCAGCAATCAGTACCATCTTCATCACTGTATCATTATATTAAGAAAAAAATCACTTGCTGCATACTCGTTTCTTTAAAAATTAGCAGGCGGTAGAGGAAACAACAATTCTACTATCACTAGGTTTTACCACCTTGGAGGTAGATGACTGCAGTGATCTGAAACAGGATGCAGAGGCAGGATAAGAATCGACAATGGGCAATACTAAATTTCATGCCAGTGTTAACTTTTTGCATCTTGGAAATGGATGAATAGCTCTTTAACTCAGCTGTGGAGAAAGGCCCTAGGCTCTCAATCCCTGTGAGGTTTTTTTCTTTTTTTTTTCAAAACATTAGGAAGCTATCTTTCTAATCTCAGACATGTGCTAAGCATTGCTGACCACAACTGAGAAATCCAGAGTTTGTATTTAAAATGTCGTAACATCTCAACTTTGTTCTATTACATTCTCATTTCCCAACCTAGTACAGTCCAGACAACTATGATCATTACTTCCTCAATTTCTTACGAGTCTGGGAATCATGAGATGGGATACGTAGCCGATCTGGAAAGCACAGCAGGCAAAGCCACTCGCACTAGATCCTTACCTCCTCTACCAAGTGTAAACAAAATCTAAACCATTAAACTGCAGATTTCTGCAGATGTTTTCAAAATCCACTAGATAGCCTTCTTAAAATTAATTATGCTCTATAGAGCAGGCACAGTACAATTCATTATTCATATATATGTTTGGCTTAAGCGCTAATAATAGTAATGAAATAAAAGAATGACCCACTAAAGACAATCTACTTGTTCCAGCTAAGACGCCATTTAGAGACTGCAGAAGCGTGATCTGTGGTGAATCATTACAAAGAGCCAAGAATGTGAGGAAGATATATATCAAGGACCACAATGGAGCTACTGTGCTTGCAAGGCTGCCAATACCCATCCCTCTCCCTCCTCAACAAATCTTTACCCTTTCCCACACAAGCAGCTCCATGAAGGATGCCACTGTTAAAGGTTCTTTCAACCATTTTAGAACAGAACATGCTCAATCATGTCAAACAGAAGGCTAGAAGATTAGGAAGACCTACTGTGTTAGACAATGAGTAGAAATGTTTGAAATGGAAAGTGGCTGAATTCAAGCTTGAATAGAAAGCACATATCCTTATCTCATGACAGATTTTGACTGGGGAGATAGATAACTTCTCTTTAAGGACATCTGGATCAGGTTTCTACACTCTATACTTCAGCATTTTGAATAAGCCAGAATTCACTGGGTCGTTCCAGTACACTGAATATACACTAGCTTTCTCAAATTGTACCCCTTCAAAAAATTTATGACTCCAATTCTCAGTATAGCTTCTAAGGCTATGCTATCTGGGAACTTTAGGAACTGTATTCCCAATACATTAAAAAGACATCTGAGGGGGGCGGGGGGAATGTTACAAGCCAGAGTAAGATTTACCAAAATAGGCAACCCAAAAGAGACGGACCTCATTGGTCTATTGTGCTACGTGAACCAGACTCCATTCTTCTCTCAGTGAAGGAAACTATATCATCATCCTCATCCTCATCCTCATCCTCATCTAAAATGATCCAGGACTGAGTCTTGGGCTAAAACACAGATCCTAGGATTCAACCAAAGCGGAAATGGGCATTCTTAATGGTAACATAAGATATATCATATTTTTCGGAGTATAACACGCTCCGGAGTATAAGATCCACATTTGTTTTTGGGGAGGAAAACAAAAAAAAATCTGTGTCTGCCTACCAGCATCCATCGGTATTCATCTGGCTATAGTCCTTGCAGCAAACAGCCTGGTCAGCTTCAGCACGTTATGGCAGCCTGATTCAGCACAAGCAGCTGAGTGGTGGTTGGATACCACCAATCAGCTGTTCCAGGCTACGGGGATTGCCACAGCCCATTGCTGCCTCCACACATCACATTTTTGACTTCCGCGTGTCATGTTTTCTGCCTCCGTACACTCCATTTTCCATGTGGAGGCTGAAAACATGATGCACGGAGGAGGTGATCAGCAGAATGTGCTGTGGTGATCCCCGCAGCCTGGAACAGTTTAAAATGGAGTGTGCAGAGGCTGAAAACACAATGTGAGGAAGCCAAAAATGGCCAGTGGGTGGGCCAGGCTTTGACAATATTTGCTATATAAGACACACAGACATTTCCACCCACTTTTAGGGTGCATCTTATACTCCGAAAAGTATGGTATTTATTTCTTTATAAATCATACCAATCTGATGGCCTACAAAGTACTATAATAAAAACAGCTGCTAGACTCGTCTTCTACCCCATTCCCACCCATGAAAGCTTTCTGGATGAATTTGGGCCAGTCACTGACAGTGATCCCAAGCTACCTCAGAGGATTGTTGTTATGGGGGAAAGTAGGAAGAAGGAACACTATGAATTCACTAAACTTTGAAAGAAAAATGGGATATAAATCTAATAAGGAAATGAACCAGAGACGTCTGAAATAGCAGAAAACCTAGGAGTCCTTGAGAATTGCTCAGGCAGACTTGGTTTGTTCCAGATGGCAGTGGCTTTTTTTAGCTCATCATCTCCTTTCTACACCTAAGGCAGACAAGCTTATAGAGAAGTTCTATTTTACTTAGTGTTAAAGCTCTTATCTTCTTTTCAGTAGCTTTCAGTCTTCCTGCTGTTCTCAATTATTCATGCAATAAGAAATATCGCTATCATTAAATTTAAAACTCAGTTGAATACTGTACTTTGCCATATTTTGCCACACAGAATGCCAGAATATGTAGCTTTGTACTTTGAAAAGCTTTGTACAGCAAATATCTTGAAATTAGTTGAAAATCATGATACAATATTTTTCATTGATCTATAGATTTCATTTTAGCTTCATATCTAAGGATTTATTAATATAAAATTACAGAACAATAGATTTGGATCCTGAAATTGCATACATCATGTATTCAAGGTACTGTAAACTCTCTAAAAATTGAGTTTATAAACTAAAACTAGAAAACTTAAAATTAAAAGTGTCTGAGAATCTTTAGGAACTTGCTGGTCTTCAAGCGTGATAGATCAATAAGCAAACTACAAACTGGGTATTGACCTGCACCAAAAACTGGTTCTGGGATTGAATTCTATAACAAATTGATTCACTAATACATAATACAGGTGGGGAACCTGAGGCTTTCTAGTTACTACTAATCTCTAGTTTTAAATAGTTCCAGCCAGCATGGCCAATAGCAAAGAATACTAAGAGGTTAGAATTCAACAACATATGGGTAGCCAAAACTTCACATTTTTAGCTCTAAGGCATTTTGAAAGAGCACAATCATATTCAGAGCGTACAATTCAGTGCTGATTCTGTAAGTTCTCAGCATTCAGCACCTTCACTAGTTCCTAAACACACAGTTTATATGCAAAAGGTGTATGACTACACACTTTTCTGGTATTTCAAGTTCAACAGTTGGGGGGGAGGAGAGACAGAGAGGGAGGGAGGGAGGGAGGGAGGGAGAGAGAGAGAGAGAGAGAGAGAGAGAGAAGTAGCAGTCTAGCTAGGAAATTCCAGCATCTGCCAAACAACATCCATAAATATGCCATCAACTATAAGGTACAGTTTAACGGAAAGTCATCAGTATGGACCAAAAAATAAGATGTGCAGACTTTAAAAGTCCATTAAATATCCTTCATATGATCTTTTTTTAACCAATTCAAGTAAGAATGTGCTCTTTTTTAATTAAGGAAAATGTAGGCTGATTCTATTGTTTTAGACTAGAATGCACATAATAGCTATATATCTTTGGTAGCGAAAATGTGATCCATTGAACAGCATGCAGAATTATACTTAGCAGCAAGGTGCTTATGCATCTCTTTATACTCATAGAGTATATAAAGAAAATTTTAAGAGGTTTTGAAGATACATGGATTACTTTATCCCACAGACCATCCATATGTCAAAAGAAAAATTAATGCTTAAGCCTCATAATATCAAACCAGCATGGACTTGGAATAAGCACACATTTATGACCAGAGTTTGCAAGAATTTGTTGTTTTTGTTGTTAGTTGCGAAGTCATGTCTGACCCATCGTGACCCCATGGACAATGTTCCTCCAGGCCTTCCTGTTCTCTACCATCCTCTGGAGTCCATTTAAGCTCACCCCTACTGCTTCAGTGACTCCATCCAGCCACCTCGTTTTCTGTCGTCCCATTCTTCTTTTTGCCCTCAATCTTTCCCAGCATTAGGCTCTTCTCCAGTGAGTCCTTCCTTCTCATTAGGTGGCCAAAGTATTTAGAATAGAATAGAATAGAATTTTATTGGCCAAGTGTGATTGGACACACAAGGAATTTGTCTTGGTGCATATGCTCTCAGTGTACATAAAAGAAAAGATACGTTCATCAAGGTACTCAGATGAAAATTTCAGTTTCATCTTCAGAATCTGGCCTTCTAAGAAGCAGTCAGGGTTGATCTCCTCTAGGACTGATTTGTTTGTTCACCTTGCAATCCATGGGACTCTCAGGAGTCTTCTCCAGAACCATAGTTCAAAGGCCTCAATTCTTTGGCACTATTGCAAGAATAGCATCCAGATAAGAAAACTTGGCAACTGATGGCTCCATGAGCCCTTTTAGAAAAGAAATGAATAATCTGGATCTGTTCAGAGCAAAGATGGTGCAATTAAGGCACCACCTTGTTGCATCCATAAAATCCATTTAATATGGATTTTAACTATATTTAATTTTTGCTGTAAATCTATTTACCTACTATGAGGATACTTATAAGATGGTGTTGCTCATAAAAATACGTGAAGTTTAATCATAACTTGCAGCCATCATTTCACTTATTTGACTCCACACATTATTTGACTCTTGTAATAAGTAAATATAAGAAGATGTAATCATATGTGAGGAAGACTTTTAAGTGATGATCAAAGAAATGTTGCTTAGGGGACAATCAGATAAGGAAGGTCATAGGCTGCAGCTGAATAATGGGTGCAGCTGCATAACGAGAAAGGGATGCAGAAGGGATCCTCCCCCGCTTCTTAGATCATAAAAGAGATGGTAGGAGTTTTGTACTTTCAGACATGCAATATTCTGTTAATGTAGCCTTACAATAGAGTGAAATTAGCTCATCTGGTCATGTTTCCTGTCTGGTCTAACTGGGAAGGCTGACAGGACATGATGGAGCTGGTCTTTGAATGTACTACCATGATGGAATGTTAAACTACTGACATATTTATTAGAATAGAATAGAATAGAATAGAATAGAATAGAATAGAATAGAATAGAATAGAATAGAATAGAATAGAATAGAATAGAATAGAATAGAATAGAATTTATTGGCCAAGTGTGATTGGACACACAAGGAATTTGTCTTGGTGCATATGCTCTCAGTGTACATAAAAGAAAAGATACATTCATCAAGGTACAACATTTACAACACAATTGATGGTCAATATATCAATATAAATCATAAGGATTGCCAGCAACAAGTTATAGTCATACAGTCATAAGTGGAAAGAGATTGGTGATGGGAACTATGAAACAATTAATAGTGCAGATTCAGTAAATAGTCTGACAGTGTTGATGGAATTATTTGTTTAGCAGAGTGATGGCCTTCGGGAAAAAACTGTTCTTGTGTCTAGTTGTTCTGTCAGAATGCAAAACTGATTGCAGAAATGAACAAATTGATTTATTATATTTATAGCCATTATTACCTGGGGTTTTGTATCAGCATGTGTTTAAGTGGAGTCTCTTCATTTATCCCCACAATAATCCCCACAATAATAGTCCTGTGAGATTGTTGGAGTGAGAGAAAATAATTAACTTCAAAATTTTGTAATTGAACTGAAATTCAAGTGGGAAATTGAACTTGAGCTTTCACAGCTGATATTCAAACACTTTAACCAGGATACTTAACCACTACATTTGTTCTGTTTCAGGAGGCTAGCACACTAGTCATTGGCCACCAAAGAGAAAACAAAATATCTTCATTTTCCTCTTGGTTTCACTTTATGTGGCAGACTGCCTGACTGTGTAAGGATAGAGTGCTCTTTTAAACCATAAATAGCTCTAGACAAAAAGAAAAATAATTAAAGAACTATGATGCATATAACATGAGATAATTGGCTAGAGTTTCTTAAGAAACCATGTGGGTTTAGAAGCACACACACACATCTTCTGTATCCACCCATTAAGATGGAGGTTGCAAAGATGGAAACTAATGCAACAAAGGACACGTGCCATTTCAGCATGCTATTTTTCCATCCCCAAGTCTTGGCATTGTCTTAACAAGTCACAAGGGACTTGTCCAGAGAACACTTTTTTTTTTAATTTATCTGAAGACACAAAAATTATCCTAGAACATGAAGCAACCAGTGCAATCAAGAACAATATGAACCCTGACACAAAGAAAAAGAGATGCAAAAATTAATCAAATACCGCTGCATCCTTTCTAGAATCTTTCTTTTCACTCCTCAGAAATGGTGTTTCGGAACAGCCAAACCTAGTTCACATAAGCAATGTTGAAAATGCCATGTGTTCCTAGGGAAATAAGGAACTCCTTGTTCTGTAACCCAGATAAATGCAAAAATTACTTCATTTTCTCCTCCTTTGGTTCACTGGCCTTTTTTTCTGTTTTGTGTGTTTTCTCTTAGTATTTGTGTTCCTTTCCTAAAACCACCGCATTTATGTTCCACACCTTAACGCCATTCAGTGCTAGCAATCTGAGCACTGCACTAGCAGGAAAATACACTTTCGTAGCACAATGGAAATGCTTAATCGTCATTAGCAGAAGATGGAAGGTCCAACTAGGCGAGGTTAAATTAGATGAGGAGTGGAAAAGATGTGGAAGAACTTTTGCCATTAGGGAAATCATTGCCTCCAGCTCCAGCTGTGCAGGAACTGGGTGTAACAAGTCAATAAATAGAAAGTGACATTGTATATGCGTAGATATGTCTCTCCTACAGGCCACCTGCACAGTCACAGAAAAATGTAACTTCAACCAGAAGTGACACCTCCTCTAACTTCTGATGACTATACCCATGCCTGCTAAAATTAAGGGATTCAACTCCCAAAAAATTATGCTAGTTAATTTATCTCAAGAACACTGGTCTTCCTGGAAGATTGAGGAAGCTCATTCTTAAATGAGATATGAATTCCTAAACCGAATGATAACTTTCTGGGATGTTCATACTTAATTTATCTGGAACAACTGCCAGAACAACATTGGGTGTGCCTTTGTCTTGGTAGGATTCCCACATGGTCAGCCATAATGTAGTGTTAAATTACTGCTAGGAGATTAGTAGTGGTTTCAACCCTTTAGGGCAAGAGAGCAGCAAACGAGACAGTGCAGATGGCTCTGAGTAAAACCTTCAGAGTCAGAAGCAATTGTGGCACAACCTTTCTCCAAAAGCCATGTTCCTCCAACCCCTCCATTTCCTGCAGTACAAGGAAGTATGAGGCACCCATTCTGATTTCTTTCTAGCCTTAAAGTCCTTTTGAGCCATGTTCAACACCTTGTGTCTTTAGGGACACATCTGTTTTTTTCTAACAACAATATAGAAATGGTTTGTCTCTGCCTTTTCTTCTGGGTTTTTTTTTTCTTTATTTTGCTTTGCTTTGCTTTGTTTTTGTCAACTTTTCAATGCTCTCCCATCCAAATCCTAGCCAGGTCCAATCCTGTTTATCCTTTTTTTAAATAATCTACGTAGGAGGAATGGCAGCAACTTCAAATCTGCTAAAAACATAGATACAATTAAAAATCATCTAGTTTTATAATTCACATGGGAATCATTAACTGGCTTTAAAAATTCATAAAGCCATAATATGTTCTACTTGGCTTGGAGTAGCCAAATTATAGTTTATGAACTATAATTTATGGCTTGTGTATCCAGACAATTGTAGCTTATTCAATCCAACTTTGTCTTATTTGAGAAACCATGACAATACAAACCATAGTTGTTTGGACCATATGCTCATTCTTGTTATATTTGAAAATAATAGAACTGTTAAGCCTGGGCTATACATATATGGATGACTATTACATGACAATAAAGACTTTTTTGCCAGCTTTCACCATCTTCTGATCAGATCTAAATTTAATAATCCTAAAATATAAAATAAGTGATTAGGACATGCTTTTTCTCCAAAGACACCTTAGACATTCAAGTTACAATAGAACTAAGTTATCTGGGAATATATATCAATCAGGCCTGAGGCTTGAACTGAAATATGTATAAAAGGCAAACAGCATAGGGCTACAAAATGTGGACTAAGCCATAATAGTTGTGGCAAACACCACACATCTGGGGGTAAGCTAACCTTCCAATACTACATGGATATCAAAGGAATTGTTCCCTATTCTTCTACACTTCCTGCTTCCATTATTCTTGTATTTAATTAACAGTCTTCAATTGCTCCGGAAACTCATATTTTGGCCTGGGATCCAAACTATCAGCCTAACTGGTAAAGGCATATTCAAGGCAAACTACTACCACCAGAAAAGTTTCTTGCAAGCCACCACCTACTACAGTTCGACTAATGGGCATATCAGGAGAAAGACCTCAGACAGCAATCTTAGCAGACAAGCAGATTTATGAAGAAAAGGTCAATCCAAATTACATTTGTGCTTCATCCATAGAAGGCTTTTAAGGTTAAAGACCTACAAAGCTTGCTCCCTTTAAGCAAACTCTTTTAGAACAATATATGAATATTTAAGAACTGATGTATAGGACGGTATATGTAAGTGCTTCATTTAGTTATTTTTGCATCTGTCCAGCCAGCACAGCTCAGGTGTTAGAATCATGCTTGAGTGGCAAGCATTTAAAATTCAGAAATAGGGTGCGTGAACAGGAATGAAATTCGGCTGGAAAGAACAAGATGAAAGGTTCCATCACATTATTTTAAGCCACAGCTATCCAGCCTTTTTTTTTTTTTTAAATGCAAGCTGAACCGGATAGCTTGGGACAAGCAGGCAGGAACTTCTGTACACTGCGAAGCTGATAAGCAGGGAAGCCTGGAGCCTGTGAGAGAGACCAAGCTAAGCTGACAAACAGAAGAAAAGACAAAGACAAAAAAGGCATGTGCTATTTTCTAACTGAGAAGTTGAGTATGAAGAAAGGATATTCGGTGTAAATACTAAAGTGGAGACAGGTAAATCCTGGAATAAACTTTTTTTTTTAAAAAAAGAAGGCCTATCTTGAAGTCCCATATCCTGAACTGAAGGCTCTGATCTTCTATATTCTGGAGAAGTCAGGGATAGATCTTCAGGGCCAACACAGAAATCAATTCCATGTACAATATATGAAGAAGAACCCATGCTCCCTTATATGATCCAAGAGCTTGACAAAAGTAAGTGCCATTATTAATTTATAGCCTAAATTAAGCTATGAATACATATGCCATTAAGGAATATTTTCAAGAAAGTTCAGTTCAAGAGGTTTTGATTGCAACAAGATAGAGAGGAGGGATGAGGGATTAGCCAGCAATATACAGGCAAAAGAGAAGCAGGCATTCAACCCCATCTCAACAAACAAGCAAGTAGACAATCTTAGGGCAAAAGGACACTGCCTTTTCAAACGCGAGGAGAGTGATTTTTCCAGCAGCAAAGGTGATGATTAAGCTTTGTGTTTATTCTGCTATACAGGCTAAAAAGGTTCCAAAATAACTTGTTCAATAGGATCAACTGGTTTGGAGAAAATTAACATTCAAGTTACATTTACATTTACATTGAAGTTTTACATTTCAATGGGTCCAGAAACAACTTCACTGTCTCACTTCTGAAAAGTCAAAACAAGTCATGGTTTGTAAGAACCTGGATTGATGTGACAGTTGTTCACGCAGCACTCATAAAAGATATTTACTAATATTCAAAATCTAAAAAATTAAATTTGGATGAAATCTCGTTAAATCACATCAGTTTGGGCTTTTCACATCAGTTTTAATGTTTGTTTTGTTGTTGTTGCATGTAACATAAAATTATATTAGAGCATTTATGCTTTATATGTATACTGATACCATGCATATGTTTCACAGAATCTATTTTTTCCTGCTACATTTTTCTTCCCCTTCTCATGCAAAAAATATGCTTCATTCTAAGTATGAATCAGACCACCAAGCAAGGACATGCATACAGTACTGGAAAATAATTTGTGGGTTTGAATGTGAGCCTACCATATCTGCATCAAGTCTTAGCCTCAGAATCCTTTACCACAGTCAGGATCGTGAAGCAGTTTTTGCTTAGGAAATCAAGAATAGAATAGAAGAATATTTCCTTGGATCAGCCATCCTATACCCTATACCAAGATGGCAGCAAAATCTCCAGCATCTATAAAGGCTAAATGAATGGGAAAAGATGAGAACAAGATTGAAACAAGCATTCTTCCACTTCATATAGCAATGAAACATAGCTGGGAATTATGGAAACTGTGGAGCTACAAGATTGCTCTAAATCAAATGCTATGTTGTATTTTCTCCTTAGAATCTGTGGCCAACATGAGGTGAATATTTTACATCTTCAAACAGCTCCTGTTTAATGCCAAAAACAGAATTTCAAGTTATGGTGATACCAGAATTGTCTCCAAAACAAGAACATAGCATCAAGGTCAGAAATCTTCCATAACTAGTACTACCAAAAAAAAAATATGGATGCCAAGAAACACATAAAGTACTTCAGCTTACTGTTCACTCCTAACATAATGTTTACATCACACAGATTTACAGTGCAACGTTTCACTCCAAATAAGGCAGGTAAAATTATATACTTGGACCATCTCGATATGACTGTTGAATCAACTTCAGTCCATCAGTAGGACAATATTCATAAGATTACTCAAGCTCAAGTCACTTCTGTAGTAGCAATTTACAGGACTTTCAAGAGTTCAACTACCCTTATGCCAAGAAAGAGGAGATGTGGACAAATGTTACTTCACATCAGATACTTCACTTCAGTGAGTGGTGGGTGAAGAAGACTATGAAGGTGCTCTTAAATGCTAGTGAGGAAATGACCCTAGTGAAGTTTGCTCACTTGGTCAAGTTTGTTCACTTTGCTCAAGTGAAATTCTTATATTCTTAGATTATAAAAGTAACATCATATAAAAATATTATAAAAATAGCATTTATTGCATTCTGCTGCAATATTCCCTCACTTCTAAAAGTTAGCCTCCACAATTTGTCCCCATAATCTCAACAGTGTCCATTCCAGATTCAAAGAATCCTAGGACCTCTCTGTAATTCCACCATTACAAGCAAGCTCTCTACCTTCCCAGTTGCATCACCAGCTTGTGCCATCTCAAAAACACATTATCTGCCTTGAGCAATTGATTCAAGTTTCCGTCCTCGGTCAACCCTCTCATCCCATTCGACCTTCCAGGTTGCCCAATAGCATCTTCACTCAACTTCCCATCTGCCATTCTTAAACCTTAACAGGCAGTCCTCCCCCTTCTTATTCTTAGGTCCTTGGGCACCATCCCTCTCATCAGCACTAGGAGTGCGTAGCTGTCCTGGCACAGCCTGCACAGAGGAATTCCCTGCAACCAATGAATGTACTCTCCCGCCATTCGGCCAGCATCCCCTCTACTCCAAGGGAAATTCCCAGTTCATGCCGCCTAACTTTCTTTGCCCCCCTCCCCTCCCCTCCCCGGCCCGTTCGCCCGTCCTTAATCAGTCTCCCGGTTTCCTTCTGGCCTGGATAGCCTCTTTTTCCACGCACAGCAGTTTAATTTAACTATTCGCCTCCCCCAAGCCCATCCACTCCCCCCCCCCACACCCTTGCGCTCCGAAACCAACGCACCCGCGGGCCGCTTTCCCCATCCCGGCTCCGGCTGTCCTCGGGGCTCTTTGGTGGCGGGATCCCAACCAGACAAAAGGCGACTCCATTCATCGGGCGCGGCACTGGCCCCGACGGGGCGGACAACCGGCCAAGTTGGCCGAGAAGGAAGCGAGAGCTGGCGGGACGGAACGCGGGACGGCCGTTGGGGCAATAGAAGCCACAGCCAGGCTCGGCAGAGCTCCGCTCGGTTGGGCCAGGCTGTACCGACAGCTCCGCCTCTTCCAAGGCGGGCGGCGGTGTCGAGGGGAAGGCGAAGAGAGGAGGGAAGAGAAGGCCTGGCCGCCCACTAAGCCGCTCACAGAGAGCGAGAGGAGGAGCCGTTGGAGCGCATAACAGCAAGCGGGCTGCCCCAGATCCGGCAGCAGAGAATGGCCCGGGCGCCAGCATGAGACAAGAAAACCGGAGGAGGGCAGGGAGAAAAAAGAAAGGAAGGGCGATCCTGAGCTGGGAAATCATCGCGGGGGGGGTGGGGGGGAAGCAAGTTAGCAGCGCCTAGGCAGTGACACTCTTCACAGTCCAGGTTAACTGTCCGGGGCCTTCCGATATGTTTATACTACTATAACCCCCATCCACTAGAGCGCCTTTGCTCCCTATGGGAATTGGACCTATCACGGCCCAGGCTGGAAAAGCTATTGAGTAAACTAGGCGGAATTATAAACTTTCAGATTTCCGAGGAATTTTGAGACAGGATTGTCGAGGAATGCTACCCAGTGATACCGTCTCTGGTGGGCGGTACTAATTGTAAAGATACCTGTCAAGGGAAAATAAATGGAGAATTTCACACAGTTACATGATGTACGTGTCTTTTAAGTCTTTGAGTGTGGTGTGTTTTTTTTAAAAGCCACACCTGCATGTGAAACCTATAATACAGATAATACTGCTGTATCATAAATACTTGAGAATCTTCTCAATACAAAAGCTGAACCCCACGTGTGTTAACAGTTTTCTCAAACTGAGTTTTAAAGCAAGCCTGTGAATGCAGCCCCACTCCAAGGCAGACTGCAGAGGAACAGACCAGGAGCAGCTGGGGGGGGAGGGGGGTAGCATTGGGGGTGGGGTTTATGTGTGTATGTGAAAGGAGAATGGTAGCAAGCTGTCACAGCCAGGCACAGGGATAATGGCACTTTCAGGCAGGACAGATGCAGCCTGGTACAAGCAGAGGGATGAGCCAGCATGTGCTCTATAGACTGAATGAGTTCCATCAGAAGGATGAGATCACAGAACAGAGTGTAGAGTTGCAGCCCCAGGAAAAAAAATGGGGGGGGGGTTGTACAAATAGAGGGAATGACATGTGACAGCAAACACAAGAACAGAAAGGCAGGGAGGATATCTGGCTTAGGTGTTTTTCCCAGTGAAAACACCAATCTTCAAATGAAGGCAGATGTAGAGAATACTTTATATTCCATTTCAAACAATCTTCAGAATATCTCAAGCTTCCATAGAAGCATACTTTTGGCCAGCTAGCCCACATTCCCCAGCTGCCCTCCAGGTGTGGGGATGATGTATAACACAAAGCATCTGGAGAACAGTGTTAGGGAACATTGGTTTGATATGAAAATTTCTTTGTATTAAATCTGATGTAAGCAATTTAAAAGATGTTCTGGAGATAGAAGTGATTAATTCCTTTCAGAGTTTTATTCCATGGTTGTCACATTTTCAGTTTTGGTGCCATCTTGCCCAATTGTTACGAGAACATGGCATGTGACCCAAAATCTGAAGTTATAGAGGGCAAAAGGATTGAACAGTGATCTGTTCTATAAAGCCTAGAAGAGAAAACAGTAAATACTTTTTAAAATCTCTTTTGAATCTCATCATGTTGAGCTGTCTGATCATTCTGACAAGTCTCAGTATCTTAACTCCTGGTTCTTCAAAATAATATGAATTATCTTCTAAATATCTTCTATGAATCTTCTAAACTCCCATCCTACCCCTGCCCTCCCCTTCTTTAACTGGATCATAGCAGTTGGTTTCTATTGATTTACGTTTGTGTGTGTATGTATGTGTGTGTGTATGTAAGTACACAGAGACACACAAATAAACAGATATGGATATATATTTTATGTTGTAAATCACCCAGAGTTATCCTGTAGTAAGATGGGCGGCCAATAAATTTTGTAAATAAATTAATATACCCATCTTAATCTCATTTCAAGATTGGCTATGGAATGTAGACAGTTTGTCTTGATGAATGAATTGTATTGGAAATTTGACAGAGGAAGTGTGTGAATTCCTTCAAGGATCTTATGGATCCCTTAGCATCAAAATATTATCAATCTTGATATTTTTTTAATTGCCTGTGGAACTCAAAATTGGCTGTTTGAGATAAAACAAAATACAGAGGATGAAACAAGGTAGCTAGAATTCTGAGCATCAGTGCTCATAAAGATATTGTTAAATACCTCATTTATTTATATTCACTGACATAGGAGTTCTCTATATTTCTGTTTCAGTGTTAGAAATCAGTGGGGAAAAAGCATTCACAGAGTAAGAAACATATTCATAACTGGGAGTAGCATAACCTTTTATTTGTGCTTCTGAATGAGAAAGGCAGATGTTGTGCCTGCAAGGGCTACCTTTTCCTTAATCCTAAATATGAGGTCTGAGGTGGTAACCTGGGAACTTGGGGGGGGGCATGAATTGAAGACAGCTGCCCACTAATTTCCTTGCAGCAGCCAAGAATGTTTATGCAAACACCATTCTCTGCATTTTTTTTCTTAAATTTACAATCTTTTAAAAAAGAACCCAGATGTCTTAATCTCAGTGCATCCTGCCAGCAAGATTAGAATAATACAGATCTACCATACCAGGTCTTTTAACAATACAGACCCATGAGCCACAGATTTGCTGTTTCTCAGTGTCCCAAAAGCCTTAAAACTGCACTTTGAGAACACCCTGTATATGGAGAGTTTATAGCCAATCTAAATAGCTATGAAAATGCTAAGTGGCACAAACAGCATTTGCTGCCTTTCTTGAGAAAAAATAGCTATTACCAGAAGCACAATTTTTTTAAAGTTTAGAATCGTGTTTAGAATCAGACCTTCCAAAACGTGCTTTACTAGATTCCTTTTCTCTGTTTTAGCATTTAGAGTCAGGTTACCATTGTTCAGCTATAAGAAAAAGATATTTATTTATTTTTATTTATTTATTTTGTCAAACACAACAATATATATTAGTATATGCATGAAATAACCACACAAATTGAATACAACCAAAGGGAACACTAGGACAGGAACGGTAGGCACGCTGGTGCTCTTACGCATGCCCTTATTCTGAAGCGTGCAGAAACATTTTGCTGTGCCAATTCTCTGCAGTCCCCATGTGCTAGAGGAGTCTCACAAGAAGTCCATGGACTGAAAATTAAGTCTCGACTAAGATAAATATTATGGAACTCAATTTCATAGCTGACCATTTCACTATCACATGTATTTCTAGACTAGTTTGCTTCATCAATGCATACCTGTCACTTAATTTAGATTCCACAATGGCAAATTGGTGTCTAATTTCGAATTACTTGATTGTAGGAGCTTTCATTTGGAAGGGAACTTACGCCCTCTAGTGGCTTTCTGGTACAGGACACCCCACATGGAAAGCAAACACAGGTTGTCCTCTACTTACGACCACAACTCTATTGGACCAGGATTTCTATTGCTAAACAAGGTGGTTGTTAAATTAGTCGTGCCCAATTTTGCTATTGTTGTTTAGTGAATCATAGCAGTTGTTAGGTGAATCTTCAATCTTCAAGCAAATCTGACTTCCCCCATTGACTTTGCTTATCAGAAGCTGACTGGGAAGATTGCAAATGGCAATCACATGATTGCAGCTATTGTAAATACATGTTGATTGCCAAGCACCCAAATTTTGATCACATGACCCTAGGGATGCTGTGACGGCTGTAAGTGCAGGAACTGATTCTAAGTCACTTTTTTTCATTGCCACTGTAACATCGAACAGTCATTAAACAAATGGCTGTTGGGAACTATCTGTATCCTCTTGCAGAGAAGAAAGAGAGGGAGGGATTTCAGGCAGCACTTTCTTAAATCTTTGGTTGATCAAGCTAATGCAATTTTAAGAATATAATTGGCACTTTTTTTTTCAAGTGATACTTCATGCATTCCAAAAATTCTAAGACAGCATGGTCCCTTTACAGTAAACAGGATTAGCAAGTAGTGTGTTTTTGATAGCAACGTGACAGGTTTAATTTCCAATGCATTTATTATACTTTTGCAGAGGGAACAGATGTCTGATCCCTGTGTTTTAGCCAACTGAGCTTAGGAAAGCAAAGCTCCAATTTGATGGAGCCCTAACCAAGTTATATAAATATGGGGAGAGTGCCTGTCTTTCTGGATGCTTAGATTGCATTGACTTCAGTTGCAGTTTAACATTAGACATCATTTTATTTTCTCAAATTCCAATCTGTATTGTCAGTGCACAACGTATGTACAATTCTGGCAGGGGCAGTATGGAAATCAAACTGTCAACAGCCTGGGTCATAAAGCAAAGCAATTGCACAAGGATGTCAAGTTTTAAAGATAACCAGGGGCTTAAGAAGGAGAAAGAAAAAACTTGGCAATCAAATCTTTTTTGATATCCCCTTTTTTATATCTGGTAAAGCAAATTTAAAAAATAAAAGTAAAAGATAGTTGTGTCACATTTAAAAATTAATGGCCAGCTTATTTCTACTTGGAAACCGCTTCTGAACTTTGTGCTTGAGGTGGGAAAAAATGATACTTTGATTTTTGGGTTTTACCAATTAAATAGATTTGTTGTCCTAGAAATGAATAGCTTATACTATTATGTAAAAGTAAAAAGTTGAGGTTTGATGTTAATGCCTTATTCTACTGCACCAAGGAGAATGCCATTTTTCCCTTTGCCTTCCACCACTTTTTCCTTTCCTAACTTCCCTACTATTTACTTTTGTATTTTCTTTGTATGCTATATTATAAACTAATAAAAATAGTTAAAACAAAAAAAATTAATGGCCAGCCTCCACGTGTGAACATATAATATATCCTTTGCAAAGCAGTAACAGTCTACTGCAACATTTGCAAATAGAATTAATTTATTGCTATACTCCCCAAGGGAAAGAATATTCAAGACAGAAAAACAATTTTTCACAGATAAACCATCAGGCAAAAAAGGGGGTTATTGTAAAGAGATCAATTTCATACATTCCCAATTTAAAAACTGTTGAAAAGTGGCTGTGTGAAACATAGAACTGAAGAATTTTGTAAAAGAAAATGCTCTACAGTTTAATCATCCAAAGACTATATCATGAGACTCTAGTTACCACCCCACACTTCCCTATCTTTGAAGAACATTCACAAAGTATTATATATTCCCAAAACTGAGACCCAGTTTGATATACCGGTTAAGTTGCTGGCTTAGAAACCAGAAGACTGTGGGTTCTAATTCTGCCTTAGGCATATAAAACTGGCTGGTTGACTTTGGGCCAATCACTCTCTTGCAGCCCAATTTATCTCACAAGTTCCTTGTGTGGGGAAAGTAGGAGAAAGGAATATTGTCATGAATATGCCTTGAATTATATGTGAAAAATAAGGTGGATGATAATCTTTAAAAATGTCTTGGTCCAAGAAATTCAGAGAGGCTTTTTAAAATGTTATTTTGATAAAAACTAGTGTCAGTAGATTACTCTGATGACATCCAAACAAAGCAGTTTTAAAAATTATTTATGTATTAAGAAATAAAATTCAACCTTAACAGACTAAATTGTTACTATAATACCTAAATTCCCTTTGAAGTTCCCTGTTATATCACTGAAAAATACAAGACTGGTAAACTGACATTTAAATTCTTCAGTATTACTCCTTCATAGAAGCAGGTTCAGGAAATCAGGAATATTATATAAGATGTATCATCTTTCCTTTCAGAGAAGTATCTGGAGATTTCAGTAATATATGTATGGAGAACAGTGCTGAAGACTGGACATAAATAATATATACTGTTCAAAATTCCTAAATAAATTCAAGAATTCTTGTAGTTAGTTCAAAAGTCTGTCTTATAATGTTCTCAGTCTCTACAGATCAGGCAAAACTACCTCCATAAACAGAACATGACAAAATCAGCTCGTTTATTTGTTACTTGTAAGATCGAGTAAACAATCAATTGGATTGCACAGCAAAAGTTTCAACTGTGTTTCTCAAAACTTTTCTGAAAGTGACCACGGTAGCTGTAACAATGAACTGTATAGTTTTTTTACCTATTAGGGAAAACTTTTTAAAAAATGAAAACAAGTATTTTATTTCAAATTAGTTGCTCTTTTTTTGCATTTTAATTACATGTTTTGCTCTCAACTAAAGGTTTTGTATTCAGTTTAGATTTCCTTTTAAATAAGGCTTTAACTAGTAATAAAATTTTGTTTTCAATCTAAATGTTTTATTAAACATTTAAAAATGGAAGCTATGTCCTCCCCCCACCCACCTCTTAAACGTCTACATTGATGGCTATCATATCAGAGGCCAGTGAATTCCATAATTACAGAAAGCAGGATAGTGAGGGAAATGGTTGAAGATATTTTCATTTTTAAAATCGATGTAGAAAAGATCAGATTCCAAGTAACAGTGCCAGAAAAATCCAAACAGTTTTTCGGTATCTTTCTCTTTAAATAAAAATCATTTAATTTTCATAGAATGTTTTTTCAGACAGGAGACAATTTCTCCAGATCTAGCCTAGGTCCTAGATATGTTCATTATGAGCAAAGAAACTAAAGAATACACTGAATCTTAGAATTAAGTCAAAGGATACACTCGACCTTAAATTCTCGTCTTCATATCTTTTTCTAAAATGATTGTGATCGTTGTAAGAGGGCTAGAAAAATTGAGGCCTGGGAAAAAATTATCCTGAACAGAGGCATCTATAAGGAGATATGATGTCTATAATGAGTTCACAATATCTGATGTAAGGACATAACTTGCAGCATTTACATGATAACGTCATAACGCTTTTACTCTTTTTCAGTCTTCATTGATGCCTAACTGTTTAAGAGACTGGAGATCTATAACTTACAAGTATGTATGATTTACAAAACACACACACACACACACACATAGATGTAAACATTCATACTGTACTTAGCATTTTTATTTACTTTCTTTAAGCAAAACAAAACTAAACTTACAACAGGGCAGTTGAAAGATGCAGGGTTACCGTAGATTCTTTCTTCATCTAATTTCAATACAACACATCATCATCATCAAGGCCAGGTAAAGTCCACAATGAAATCTAATATAGTAATCTGAAGAATGTCTTTTAAATTGTGACTAGTTTGGAATGAACATACACTCACTTCCCAAACAATTGAATAAATAGTAATTGGGAAAGGAGAGGAAATATTAGGGCAAATTTTCAGGATAGAGCAACCATCCTACCCTACCATTTTCCTGGACGGGCTTGGGCCTATCCATAATTTTTTCCTGCCTGCTAGAAATACAAAGATATCACAAATATCTTGCAAATATGCCTTCGCAGGTAGTAGACACTCACAGTACTGGCAGAAACAGTGTCAAACGGAGGAGTGTAAGGAAAGCCATTACTCTTTTTATCAGGTCAAAAACATTGGGACAGATGGTATTAGTATCTCCCTTTTCTCAGATGTGGAGGGAAAGGTAATCAGGCTGGGAAACATCACCGCAACCTCTGATATTTAAATCTTCCTACAAATCATGTCTGATCCTTCTTGACTGAGCTCTAAATACATCATCAGAAAATGAGAGTGGATCAGCAGCTCCATTTACCCGACAGGGTAGCTCCCCCACCAGTTTCAACAAGGGAAGCAAAGATGGTCATTCATGAGCACTGATTATTTATTGAATTTATACCCTGCCTTTCAGCTAAAAGCGGCAGCTCTTAAGAAAAGCTTCTAGTTATAAATAGTGAAAACATATCTAGTTGTTTAAAAAGACAATTTAAAACATACTCCCCAGGCAGATGTCACGCGACCATTGATAGCACAACTCAACAATAATAACAGCTAAAAAGTCAATATCTGCCTAAAGAATTGTATGTTCGTTTGCCAGCCATACTGTAATCATATGTTTTTCAAACTATAACAGGAGGAAGATAATCTGACATTCCTGGGCCCTTAATTAGAGAACTTAGAGTCTGCTAAATGTCCAAAAACATGATCCGAAGCCCAAGGCTACACTATCCCTGTGTTTTACATGCATCTGAGCCGAGAACAGAGAAGAGACAACTAAGAAATAAAATGATGTTCCAGAAGAATCAGCACACACCTAATGTTTTGGAAATGCACATATGCATTTATAGGAAATGCACCTATGCTGGGAGAATCTGACGCAATCTGGAACTCACAGCTAAATCCAGCCTTGATAAGAATAATTTTGAAAGGATTAGTGAGAGCTGAGGGTCAGATCTGTAGCAATCTTTGCTAAACAAGAGAAAGGAGGACTTAGCTTGACAGCAGTTGGGGTGGGGCATGCAGTGTGGTCTTTTCAACTGCAGACAGAAGGCAGGCACTGATTAAAGCTCACAAATACTGTACTGTGACCTATATTTTGGAGAGCCTTTTTGTCCTAACTAAAATTATCAGTGGTTAATGCCCTCTGTTTACTATTTTTTATGCAACCTGTGCAAAGAATGAGAAAAAAGAGAGTATGGGATGCTAATTATGACAATTATTATTAAAGTAATGACGTTTCAAGAGTATTAGCACAAGCACAGATAGAAGAATTGAATGTTGTATAAAGGAAATGTATAGGCATCATCATCGCCACATCACCAAGCAAGAGTTTGCAGCAGATTTCGATGCAGAAGATGTGGGCATACCGTTAGTAATGGATCTTAGTTAAAAAGTTTGTTATTAATTTTAATGGAACATTAGAGTCAGAAAGGGGACTATCCAATATTAATAAAGATTATACCATCAGAATCAGGATAATCTGCAACTTCAATGAGGGAAGAAAACAGGATATGAGACAACGTGAATTAGCTTAACAATAAAAGATTATAGAATCAAATCAAATTCCAGGTCCACAGCTCTTTTTTTTTAAAAAAAGAAAGATATTATATGGATTTATCTATATCATTATGATGAGGATGACTACCTTGCATGAAAAGGAATACTTTGCCTCAAGGATGCTACAGGCCGCAACAGTCATCAGGCAGGACGAGGAAATCAGATGTCTGTGAAACCAATATACCTTTGGGCACAATCTTTTCTAGTTTATCGACTTTATGGTTTTAAAATAGTATTTTAATTAAAATACATGAATAATCAGGAAATTGGCTACCTGTAAATCAATATCATCAGCAACAAATATACCTCTGGGCCTCATATAATCCTACTGTCAGCCTCACAAGATAGCCCAGATCAGGAAGCTGACTCCATAGAAAGACGACTAACAACAGAATCTTGCAGTCTGGCTGTACCTTTCCTCCCTTCTCTTTTAAATCCCAGAGCTAGAAAGGAGCCAGCCCGAGTCTCTTCTTAACACTATCTTCTTTCCCTGGACTTCAGGAATGCTTCTATTCTTTTTCTTTTTCTTTACCTAACAAAATTTTTTGAATATTTGCTTCAAAGCCATTTTTATGCTTTCTGCACCTGCACAGGCATTCTTAGTAAACAAAATGGTGGGTAATTTTAGCCTGCTGTTTTGCTTGGAAACAAGTCCCACCTGCTCAGGAAAAACAGCAACACAAAAAGCGGAAGAGAGATATCTAGGGCAGGGGTCTCCAACCTTGGCAACTTTAAGACTTGTGGACTTCAACTCCCAGAACCGTTGAAGTCCACAAATCTTAAAGTTGTCAAGGTTGGAGACCCCTGATCTAGGGGACTAGAAGAGGGGATAGAGAAGATGAAAGGTTGCCTTCTGGTGATTGGGTGTTTTGTGACTGATTATGGCTACTATGGTAGCCATTTTGTGAGAGCATCTGTGACATCAAACTTCTAAATGTGTCCATTGGCATAAAAGAAGTTGTATAATTTTGTTGTGGAGTCTTTATCCGATAGATCTACTGTGTCCAAAAATCACTTTGTGAAAAGTTATAGCTATAGCATAAGAATCATTTTAATTTATAAGCCTTGCTGTAAGTAGGGGACACAGCAGGTTTAATCTTAGCAATGTTATTGGCTTTATTCAAATCACAAAGGAAAAGGAAATAGCTAAATCTGATATTTCCCTTCCTCTTACTTTTTCTTTCAGATCTACCATGACAGGCATCTTATCTTAAAGATTATTGTATGTTTTCTCTGGTTCGGTCCATACTGCATACAATTGTTAATATAAATTAGGGAACTCTACTAATTAATTCTAAGTATGTGTCTTAGACAATGTTGATCAGAGTGGTGAGGAAATGTCTATCTGCATTTACTCAGAGCTATTTTTATTATTAGGGTAGTAGCTTTTTTTACATTGTATTAGCATGAGAGTTAGTTACATAGGTGAAAAGAGGTAAGTATTTTCATCTGCTTACCCACCTCTCCCATTACTACCAGTAATAGACAATTCTCTTCCCATTTATATAGAAAGCACATGGGGAGGGGAAAGAACTGGAACTTCTCAAATTTGCTTATAATTTTCTCATCTGAAAGTAGGGCACTCAGGAAATCACACCTAAGGCTCAATGGCACGAGACCTAAATTTGGGCAGCTCCTATTCTGATTACATTTGACAAGTGCCCTTATAAATCTCTATCAGAAATTTCTTTCTCTTCTGCCAACTCCAAATAACTTTTAGCAATTGCTCAAGAGAGACCTTTCTAAGTGGAGCCTCCCAGTTCTGCAACATCTTTCCGAGATAAGACTCATTCCAGCTTTAATTGAATTTTCATCAGCATTTTTACTTTGCTAAGTCTTTGGCCAAGAAGTTGGTATGCCAAAAAAAAAATGAGGAATTTTTTAATCAGCCAGTTTCATGGATGTATTGACTTGTATTTTGAACATTTTAATACCTGTGTCACTGCTAATTTGTGGTATTAAATTGCAATGTCTTTGCGCTGATGCTACTAGCCAACTCTTGCATATTTTGTGAAAATACAAAAAACACATGTTAAGAAATCAAGACTATCTGCTTATGATGCAAAGGAGATAGTACTGTATTTTGAGCAGGCAGAAGGCCCATTTTTTTAGCCACCTTCCAGCAGAGGGAAGTGGATTTTTCTGCTGACTACCTAGAACCCAGGAAAACAGAATATGTAGGAAGATAAAGATGCCAGAGGTCTACTTTCCTCAACCAAGTGATCTCCAGATGTATTATAATAGAAATTTCCTAGTCTCCATGGACTTTGGCTAAGAAGACTGGTTGTTAATTTGCCAGAAAATCTGAAGGGTACCAGGTGGAGAATCTTGGATAGGTTTCTTCCTCCAATGCTTTCTGGTGGGTTTCCCAGAATTCACAAGCCAACATTGAAAATTCTAAAGTTCTTTCATGTGCAGAATGCCAGGAAGAGGAAGGAAGGTGCAACGTATCAGTCCTGTGGGAATGAAAGTTTATTATATAAGACACCTGAAGCGTGAAATGATTACCACAGGGGAGCAGTATAACTCAGATCAGCCTCTTATCTGCTGGTCTTCATAAATGTTGTACAACAACTCACCTGAAGCATGTTGGGAATTATAATCCAAAACATCTCTAGTTTAGGACTAGGGGTCCTAGTTACCAAATCAGTTCCAGTGTCTTGATTGGAAAGAGCTATTCAAGGTCATTTAAGATAAAGAGAGAGAGAACAGATGTGCCAGCAAAAAAAACCCAGATGTGCCAGGATAAAGAGCAGTATTAATCTTCTTAAGGGTATACATTTGGCTTGATTGTTTTCAAATAGCAAATGTCCTGTCATTTTAAATAAATACATGGCATATGCCAAAACACATTACTAGCTTTTACATACTGTAGTTTTTCTTGGGTTTTTTTATAAGAATTCCTCTCAGCACCTACAGCTCCTAATACATATGGTAGGTAATTGAAGACTAGTACTATGTATGAAGAAAAAAGACCAAGCTGGAACAGCAGATAACTAAGTGGAGGTGCCACCAGAGACCATTCTGTGCCCTGGCCACTAATATTTTGTGATCAGTACACTCATTGTGGTTGCATTTTGTGACTAGGCATTTGAATAGGATGCCCTCTTCAAACACACTCCCAAAACTTGTCTGCCCCATCTCAGAGAAGAAATGAACTTGCATCCAGCCCTAGTGTGATATTTTGAAACTTGGGAATCAGAGGTGGAGGCAAGGGAGAGGAAAGACTCCACAAAGGATTCCTTTGCTGGACAAATGGTAGACACCCCTCAATAACAAGTCTTTCTAATCTGACTCCCCATATTGGTGACCATTGCCAGGCCTATTTCCTTTGTGACCACAGTCTATAGACAGAGGCAATTCATATAATAGCTGTATTTGGGAAGTAGAAAAGATTGTTGGAGAGCATATCTGGCCGCTCTTCAAGATGTTCTTTTCACATCTTTATTTCTTGGAGTGAAAAACTTGTGGGTACTTTAGGACAGGAATAAGAGTAAAAAGAAAGCATCAGGAACACAAGGAAATAGAAACATTAATAGCCAGTGCTACAGTATTCTTGCAGTACAGACTTATCAAAATAATAATCCAGTGAAGATGAATTGAAAGGCAGAAGAAAGAAGCATGGGGATAGAGATTACATTACATGAGTAGCAAGAAGGGTATTAAGAGTGTATAGCCATTGCAATATTAGACAAAGGAGGTAGACAAACCCTGAAATTTTAACTGGAAGGAAGGGAAGAAAAGTGATCTCAAGCCAAGAGAAGCTGGAAAGCAGACAGATTTTTTAAACCACAACCATCTGTATCTTCAAGGACACCAAATGAATTTGAAAATCAATGATAAATAAGTAATTCAGGACATTTGTATGGGATAACAGGATAGTTTGGGTTGGAAACAGAAACCAGGAACCGACACCAACCCAAATTAGCCTCCAAGTCAACATTCAGAGTCCGATGGCATATGCAACATTCAGAGCCAGATTTTATGGTGCTTAGAGTAGATATACTAAAATACAGCAATTAAAGTGTACATTTTTCAACAGGCATACTCCATCCTTTCCCCAGCCTGGGATCCTCCACAGTTCTCAGTCTGCACCAGGCTGGGAAGGACAGTTGGAAGGGATGCCTAGAAGGATAAGTCTGAATCCACCAAGATCTCTGTGGGAGCAAAGAGCAAAATATTTCCCTCTTAAGTCTGTGTATTCTTTGTGCAACTGGGATTTCATGCCAGTGTGGAGTAGTGGGAGCAGTATGTATCTCAGATGTTTCAGCGATTAAAACTTTGCTCAATTACAGCTGCTCATTTTACCAGGAAATATTATCAAGCTGCAGTCTTTTTGTTTATTAACTACAGTTAAACAGATGCTCTCCAGGAAGTCAGTAGAAATGTAACTCAATACGGCATATTTCTTGTGCAAAGCAAAATTCTTCCGCCCCAAAATTATTGTGTGTGTGTGTGTGTGTGTGTACACATTAAAAAATATTAGTCAAATTAATCATTAGGACTGATTTTTTCAAGAAAACTCCAGGAACAATAACAAGTTATTTAACGAATAGGAACGTATTATTTGCAAAAGTGTACTTTTTTCTTCACTATTGAACTAGGACATTGAGTACACACATTTTTAACAGAGAATTTAATATGAGGGACGATTGGAATATCCCCTAAATCTCAGCAGAATTTATGTTTGTTTAAAAAAATAGATGTTTCTAGTTCTCATAGCTGAAAGGGACTGAAATTGGTTGAAAAAATATTTTCAAAAGAGAACTTTGAGGTGGGGGATTCTGAACAGGATTTCCAGCATTGATGGGGTATTTCAGCACCTTGAATAGCTCCTTCCCTTGTTACATTTGATTGGCATACGCAGAATAAATTACATGAAAAAAGCAAACTATTACAACTTCGCTTTTTATATACCTGAATGGTTTAATTATTTGTACAACTATTCTACTTTTAAAAAGTTTCAGGCATTACATTACCAGAATATGACTGAGTACATGCTGCCCAACACACACACACACATACACACACACACAGAGTTGGCTAACGAAGATTGGACAATGGAAATATTTTCTAGGAAGGAATGATATCTATCAAAATTGTTGGCAAGATATGGTATAAGAACATGTGGGCCAAATCCTCCCACCTTCTTTATCATGATACTCCCAAATTCTTGTAATCCTGGGTTAAATTCACCCTTGGTTTGAAAAAGATTTAAAGTAAAAATTTGTTAAGTCAGTGTAATAAACTAAAGATTAAATAAAAGGAGTGAACTCTTATCTTCTCCCTGAGAATTTGGAAACAAGCATGCTCTTGAAAATGAGAGTTCTGCAGGCATTGCACCTGATAAAAGCTGCAAATAAACACTCACACCCACACACAGAATACAACTAAATCATGTCCATTGAAAATGTAGCCACTTTTCCTTAGAAATAAATTAGACTATATTCTCAGTAGTATGTCCTCCCAAATAAGTAGTCTCACTTGAACATCAATTTAAAGTGCAATATAACAATTTGCTTTAGGGCAAACCAAAGGAGGGTATATGCCCAGAGCCTCCCAATAACTTTTAAATAACTCATCTCTTCATTACTACAAAACTTACATACATTGGCCTATGGCTCTCTGAGCCCTGCATCAACATTACTTCTTTCATGAAATAACAGTTTAAGGCACTCATTCCTTCCTAGAAAATATTTCCATTGTCCAATCTTCATTAGCCCACCGTTTCCTTTTTTTTCCTTTTTTTTTTTTTGCCCGGCCAACTTCTGATGGGCACTTTTATTATCCTTTTTTCTAGCTTCTCCCAATCTAGCTGGGCTGGATCCAATTGTTGAATTGCAGTCACCATCTCCTGCAGCCAATGTCCAAAAACATAAGCCATTATTCAACATTTGGCAGTCACCAGAATGGGGAAAAACTAATGAGTGGAATCAGTGCTTCTTTCTGGCTGGTCTGTTTTAGAAAAAACATTCAAAAGATTTTTGAATGGTGTATTTTCAGTTCCTCATTAAGAAGAAAACTCTCCTTCAAATCACACTTAGTCCCCAATAATTGCACAGGCATGTCCATCCAGGTGATTTGGCAAAAAGATGGGTAGTATTTTCTATTAAGTTATTTGAGAATTGCCTTTTACTTCAATCCAGCCTACAACTGTAATTAGAGTTTCTCATACAATTCTTTGCTTTTTAAAAAATTTAATTAACAACACTTGATAAACCATAAGGTAGGAAGCTTAGTTTTGGCCTAGCTTGCAGTGTAAAATCAACCAACCATAGTAAGTTTAATAATCTAGAGTTAAGCAAGACATACAATGTATGAAATTAATGTATGAAATCTTCATCTAGAAGATGTGGTTTACACCACATGCGGTACCACAAACTGCTTAGATCCTTTTTAACACAATGTAGGTATTATAGAGCAGGGGTCTCCAACCTTGACAGCTTTAAGACTTGTGGACTTCAAGTCCCAGAAGTTGCCAAGATTGGAGACCCATGTTATAGAGTGCAGGTAAGAGGAGCATTTGGAGGTAGTTAATCAACCAGGGTCAAGTCAGTAATCTATGATGGACCACCATTTCTCTCCAGCCATTGGGCTCTATGGGCCATTAGGTTCTATGCCTCAAAGCTATTTCAATTGTACCTGAGAGATCTAACATGTTATATGCATAGCCAATTTCTTGAAAGGTGGTGAGAGGGAAAGGATGAAAATGAGGATTTCAGCCTCATATAAGATTTAAATTCCACCATAAGATACCACTAATGAACAAAAAGCAGAATTTTACCCAACAAGCTTTTCCTTATGTTAGCAGATAAAATGAGGGAAGAAGCCAAGTAACTGTAGTATATATTTTGTTCTCTACAGTTCAGATAATTTGTGTGACTGGAAAATTCTGTGTGAAAGCAAAGATTCTTTTAAGTTATAGCTATAGGAATATCATAGGAATATTGACTTTGAGAGATTAAAAAATGTTGATTAGCCACTGCATGAAGAGTGCCCTGGTAAGCATACAAATAAGGCAAAATAACTATGAAACAACTAAAATAGTAGTTCAAAGAATGAACTCTGCCCCACCACACATTTAGAACAGGAAGAGGTTGCTGGTTTTCCCACCATGGTTATTGTTAGTCCATAGAGCATCAAATAACCCTAAAAATAACTCCTAATACAGCCCACATATGATACCAGCCTCATTCCTGTAGACTGTGGGAGCAGCATATAAAAAAAATAAATCATATTTTTCTCCTTTCTCAAGGACCAGAGGAAAAAAAACATTTGTGTTGCTTTATGAATAAACCAACAACAAGAGCCCAGAGTATTTTTTTTTCTGACAAATGCAAAACTGCAAATGTTTTCATGCAAGAATGTGCATATTTTAGCATCAGATACTTCATTTAAAAAGAAAATAAGTATCACTGGACTTTGTCATTGGTTAAAAATCCAGAATAAAATCATAAATATAAATGCATTGGGAGATATATAATTATACATTATGGCTCATATAATGCATTAGCAGCTGGGAGACAGAACACACTGATCTCTGCCAAACTGGAAGCAAGAACCAATTTCCAGTGAGCATGCACAAAGTGCAATTGTTTAATTACAAGCTAGTCATAAATATCAGCTTGTTGCTGCAAGGCATTTGTATTCAGGCAAGCCTTTAAAGATGAATGGGTATAATTTTTAGGACTATTCTAATTTGTTTTTGGTTTAATGGATGTTTCACACAGACACCAAAATGCTTTCCATTCTGCACTCGACATCTTGCCATAAACTGTTATCTCTAATAATTAAATTACTGGGAAAGGAAGAATGTATAGGGAATAAGCATGCAAAATTAAGGCTGATAGATGGAAAAATACAGAAACAGGGTTCCCAGGCCTCTGCATCAATTGAGGCACAAATTGTACATGATTTCTGATCAGAACTGGTGACATGTTGCAACTAAAAGAATGACGCATAGATTGGGAGATGCCCAAATCTAATCTTAGACATAAACTCAATGGCTGCATTCACATATCACAATAAGCCCTGGCCTGCTTAAATGTAGTTTTATTGAATAAATCACAATTGGCTGAGCTCATAAGCCCCATTAAGACAAGACCAAACCAATCACTCATCTCTTACTGCAAAAGGGGAACTCAGTCTGATAGCTTAGAAGTCAACTGAACACTTTTACTAAGGCTTCCACTATTGGTGCATATGTATTGTGGAAATGCAGGAAGGAATTGTGATCACCTCCTCACAGTATTATTTGAGAAAATTGGCTTCCCTTATACTGAAGCACTACTTCAGTTTTAGAATACATTACAGGTAGTCCTCGACTGATGATCACAATTGAGACATTTGTTAAGTGAGTTTTGCCCTATTTTACCCCCTTTCCTGCCACTGTTGTTAAGTGAATCACTGCAGTTGATAAGTTAGTAACCCAGTTGTTAAGTGAAACTGGCTCCCCATTGTCTTTGCTTGTTAGAAAGTCACAAAAGGGATCACATGTTCCCAGGACACTGCAACCATCATAAATATGAACCAGATGCCAAGCGTCTGAATTTTGATCACTTGACTAGAGGAATACTGGAAAGGTCATAACTGTGAAAAGCAGTCATAAGTCACTTTTTCAGTGCTGTTGTAACTTTGAATGGTCACTAAATAAACTGTTGTAAGTGAAGGACTTCCTATATTCATTTGGAATCATTGAACGTATAGAAAATTCTAGACATCCAGATTTATTCTAGGATTCAGAGTCAGTTCAGATGGCCCACTGATCTCACAGACACCCTGTGTAAATCAAATCCTTAGCATAGAAAACACCAAGCATTTCTTGAAGCTGTACTTTGCTGAAAAAAATCAGCAGGAAATTAAATGAATTATCTTTCAAGGAAACTTATTTACTGTTACCCAAACATCTCACTGGAGGTACTCTTGGTAATATTCCAAGGGGAAAAAAATCCCAATAAAATTATTTAAAATTGCTGAAAAACAATTTTTCTTATTTTTATATTTTAATTTAAAATTTTCTGAAAATAAAACAAACTTTTAAAATAAATGCTTTACAAGTAAGTGACCAAAGCTTTAAAAAGATGCATATTTTATATTAGATATGTGTTTTTATTAGAGACAAAAAAAATACCAAAACTGCATATATTAAAATAAAGCAAAACATAATGCATTGCAATTTCAAAATATACATCTTTTTCCAAAGATCTCCAGCTTGTATATATGATTCTGTCCCCATTTCTTTTCATTCCCATCTTGGTTTTACAGAAACCCTCTGAGGTAGCCTGTAGACAGCATAGTAAACTTCTTAGATAAATGGAGATTTGAATTTGAGTTAAAAATCTTAGTCCATCCATGAGGGAGATGGGCGGTACAAAAACGTGAAAAATAAATAAAAATAAAATGGTCTGACATACCAACCATTTTATCTGTGGGGGTACAAAGCACAATAAATAAGGATTCTATAATGCTTTATTTTTACTGCTCAAAACCATGCAATTAATCCATAAAATCAAACTGAACTCCATTTGTCTTATGTCACAATTAGATAATGTAATAATAAAGTATTAATCCCCCCACTCCATTCTTAAATGCTAGGATTTGAATCTCATTTCTAGGGATGTATGCTTTGGAAACAGTTTTTCAAGGCTTCTGACTTCCAAAATCACATGGCAATTTATATACTGTAAATATTCATAAGCTCCCTAAACTCACATGCTGATCCAACTCATCAAAGCACTGTTCAGCCTCCATCCCTCCAAATCCAAATTATCTCAACCCCACATCTTAAACAATTCAACTCTTTTCCCCAGCAGAAACGCCCAAATTGTAAATCTTCATCTATTGTATGCTCCTATTGTCCTACACCTTAACACTTTGTAGGCTTTTCTGACTAACCATGTGCCTAATTATCCAAATAGAAATATCCATTGCACTCCATTTGATAAAATGTTATCTATTACAGAGCTGGGTTTGCACACTGGTTTGTTGTGATGATGGTTTATTGAAGAAGTCACAATGACTCAGTGTGAACAAGACTATGGTTTATAACATCATGGCTGGGTTCATGTTAAGCCCAAAACTATTAAACCATCTCATAGTTTGCACTACCCAACTGTCACATAAAATCCTGTTTTATCAATTTTATCAATTCTCATTGCCTTTTGAAACTAAGTTTGTCCCTTGATTCTTGTTCTGTCTCACATACAGCTGCCCAGCAGGTGACACAAAGGTCCAGCACCACCCAGCCATGCCCTGAATTATAACTTTATAATCTACACATTTCCTGTACCTGTTTGATGGAATCATTTCTAGCCCATCACAGCTTCTACCAAAATATGGGTAGTCTTTAAAGAGTAAAATTAAAGTTTAAAATGTCAAAAATTAAAACGTGGCTTATTTTTAAAGGCGCCCAATATTCTTTGTTGTCTTTTCTGTATCCAGAAATACTTTACTCCTCAGAATAGCTCCACCTTAGATCTTCAGCACCTCCATCAGGTTTCCTAGCTGAAAGCACCAAGCAACACCTCTGGCATCCAAAAGAACCACCGCCTTTGCCCAGTGTTTATCCGAGGGGGTCTCTAGCCTGCACATGAAGTGCAGGCTGGTGATCCACAGATGTTTCACAATCCCAACTCACCAAATGCCATCCCCTACCCTCCTCCCGGAAAGCTTTGTTCTCATCCATCCCCAGGCATCTCCACCGAAGCTACCTCTGCCCGCTTTCTCTCCACACAGTCGCATGCCGGCTTCCCACACCCCTGATGACTGAGGCTGCAGTTCTGCCTCGGGCACTTTTGCTGCCAACCAGCGCTTCAGCACACGTTCTCTGCCCCCACCCAAGAAGCTCCGCTATTGCCATCAAAGTCTCACCTCCACGTCCATCCAGACCAGACACCGCACCCACTAAAGTCATCACCCCTCCACTTCTTCCCGTACGCACCCTCCCTATGGCAAATACAGCCCTCTCCTCTCAAATAAGCACAGCAGAAGCGCCACGCCCTGATGCCAGCAGCCTTCCCCAGAAGCCACGCTGCCCCCTTACCTCTTCCATGCTAACCCCTTCGCGGTCTCCAAAGGGCGGCGCAGGGGCGATCCATAGGGAAAGGGAGTATCTCCGGTAGAACTGGCGGTAGCAGCGGGCACAGCTGCAGAGCGCACGATCTAGCCCTTTGCTTGCCTGTCTCCACCCCGCGGCCCCTCCCTGCTCGCTCCTTCCTCGTAGTCATCCAAAGGCACAGCCTGTAGCGGATCATGTGAGGCTCCTGTCTCTTTTGCACGTTGGGGAAAAGGGGGGGGGGCGACGCGGAGAGGCTAGAAGGAGGGAAAGAAAGAAAGGACGGGAGTGCCCTCGCCACCACTTGCGTGATGCAACGTTCCCCTTCTCTGCCAATCTATAGAGAAAATTGGATCGACAAAGCCCCTCCCTTAGCAACCCGTGAAGCTGTTACCAGCTTGTCCCACCCTTCATTAAAAAGCTGGAGTGTGGGGCGAGGGGAGAGGAATTACACAAGGAATTATAGCTCCTTGCTATAGCCTGACGCAACAGCTCCTTTTCAAAGCCATCACTTCGCTAACCCATGTGTATTTCAATTCTGTGCGTGCGCACACATCTTTGAAAATATAGAGAAATGGTTTTCTGTGATGGCTCCCGGCCACTCCCTTAGCAACCTTTAACGCAGTTATGCCCCGCTCCGTAAAATCTTAGGGAAGCTTAAGAGGAGAAGGGCTTACCTATTACTAGCTAGCTATCTTTGCTTCCTTCCCGAAAGGCATACTTAGCATCCCTGCTCCAGAGCAGCCTTTGTTTTGAGACACCCCCACCTATAAGCATCCCTTAACATGAATACCGCACACAAAAATTTAGAGAAAACATTCAGGCATTTGTGCAGACCTGGGAGGAATGATATGATGTTCCCTTAGCCTTCTGTCTCAGTAGCTCTTATTATGGTCCTTCCCTGTTTGCTGTTCCATTCTTAAATTAGATTACAGCTCCAATACCTGCCCACCACCAATAATTGGCAATTGTGTCTTTTGACGCCCCATAGAATTGCCACAAAGCCCATAGCATTTTATTCCCCATTTCCATTTTTTTGAAGTATCACTCAATTTCTTTTCTGAAAATCTGGATGGAACATAAAACCTTTGATATTTGGATGACAGCAGTAAGACAAAAAAACCATTCCCAAGGGATAAGCATTTCCATATAGTCAAATTCATGCAAATTAACACCGAGAAGATATTCAATCATGAACATGAACTTGGAGTATCCGTTTTGTGGAGGGGAAGCAAGACGATTTGAAAGAAAAATCTACTGAAAGCACAACGTGCCTGTTTTCATGTTTTTCAGAACTGTGAACAAAGAATGTGGGAAATCAGTACTAGGAAGAGAATTTCAGAATTCAAAAGCAAGTGCTTCATGTAGTGATCCTGAATTACAATAAATAGATCTCATAAAGCAACTTTTATCAATCTCATCAATGTTAAAACATGTGGACTTCAACTCCCAGAATTCCCCAGCCAGCGTCCCTGTAGTTCTGCAAATATTTTCCAAATAGCAATGACCTGGTTGTCATTGCTATTAGATGCCTATAGCCATTTGCCTCATGAAGTACCGGTAACCATCACCTCCCACCATATCCATGGAATCGTTCAAAATAAATTTCTCTAATGTTAAAAATTGGGTCCATGCATAATAAAGAAGAGAATAGAAAGGGGAAATGCTTATGTTCTCAAATTATTGGAAGAGGGTGGGGCAGGAAGAGAGAATGATCTGTCTGGGTAGAATTTTATGTATGCCCTGTGTAATTTGAATGAAACTGTTTTTGGTTTCTTCTCCAGCTGAAGCCAAATGCAGGTGGCTTTACATCTCTCCAGCACTGGAAAAAGTTGTCTTTCCCAGATCTGAAATGTCCTTTCCTTCTATAATGCAAAACTATATGCCTCTCTGAATTTGCAAATCTTCCCAGTTTACTTCCCAGCGGTGCAGTCATGCTGATAAATTGCCGACGAAATGTTCCATGGCTTCAACAGAAAAGTCAGCTCTTAAAGCAGTCTTATCGAATCATTGCTCAAATAGGACACTCATTCACCTGTGCAAATTCTGTTAGTTGCATGCCTGTAGGTGTTTCAGCTGTGGTTTGTGGAAACAAGTCTGCACGTAACACTTAAGTCAGACTAGATGGATACATACCTCAAGCTAGGCCAAAACTATAGATACCACATTACAAATTAGCCGTTTTGTACATTTGAATCAACAATTATTTACTGGAAGGCATTTTGTTGGCTGGAGTAAAGGATAAGGTAGCATCTGGTTTAGCATCTGCATGTGTGAGGGAAAAGAAGGAAGAAATGAAAGGTATCACCTAGAAGAAATAATCTTTGCTATATTTCCTTAAGCCAGAAGCAATCAACTTTTGGGGGGAGGGGGGGACGACAGGCACAGAAAGACATTGTCATGTCACCAAAGTGAGTGGGAATAGAATTTCTAGAATGTTTTCCAGATGTGGTTCAGTTTTTGTTAATTTAGAGACAATTCCCAGTATCCTTAGCCCATTCATTGTCTGTGTTTGGCTAGTGCTGATGAAAATTATAGAACTAGAAAGAATTGGATAGGGATGGCCACCTTCGAATGAGCTTAGTTTGGTGTTCAGAAAGCAGAATAAATACAATTTCTCCTCTCCAGCCCCCCACCTCGCATAAGTGTGTGTGCATGTGTGTTAATGTGTATGTGTAAATCTCAGGCCTGGGTGTTTGAGGGTTTTGGGCAGCATCTTACCTGCCCTAACACTGCTTTCGTGTGGACAGAGAGCTCTGGTGTTTCTGGAACCTGTTAGAGCCACTCTCCTAACTTAGGAATTGCAACCTTGAATGCTCCCACCAGTGGTGGGTTCCAAATTTTTTACTACCGGTTCTGTGGGTGTGGCTTGATGGGCTTGGCTTGGTGGGTGTGAAGGGGAAGGTTACTGCAAAATCCTCATTCCCTCCCGATCAGCTGACTCTTGGGAGGCAGAGAATAGATGGGGGCGGGGCCAGTCAGAATTTTTACTACCGGTTCTCCGAACTACTCAAAATTTCCGCTACCAGTTTTCAAAACTGGTCAGAACCTGTTGAAACCCACCTCTTGCTCCCACCAGTGAAACCACTTTTGTCCTTTCTTCCCACATGCTTTCTAGTTTCTCCTTCAGTTCCTGGTACTTCTCCAGCTTCTCATATAAGCATCTATATATATTCACGGAAGATGAAAGGATCACCTGTAAAACACATAATATTGACCTACCCTCTGGGAGCAGTTTCAAGGCCCATGTAGATCAAAGGCTGTCAACTACTTACATTGTAAATTAACTACAATTAATAACCTGCAAAAGAATGTTAAGCCTGCACCATTGGAGACAGTAATGAAGATAGAAAGCAAAGCTTTCTTTTGAGGGCAATCAATTGCATTTTTGAAGCAATCAATTTCAAAAGCTGGAGCTACTATTAAAAATGAACAATAAATTTAAGTCTACTCTCTAATGGCACTCCTAGGGCATTCTGACCTGTCCATAATATTCCTCTTTGATTGGTTAGACCAAACTGGTTATTTTCATTCTCAATCTGGTCAATTGCTAGATAAAATTAATTACATAACCATATTATGAACAGGTGTATTACTTGTATATAATAGTTATATGAAAGGTGAAGCCAGGTTTGATTCAGATGGACTTCTAGTGATTTCATGTCCATACAGAATTTTGTTTTTGCAAGATACATAGAATTTTGACATTTTATTTTATTCTATTCTAAATGAAGAAATCTGCTCATTCTAAATGTAAGCAGTTCTCCCTTTTCCTAGCATTCCATATCTTAACATTTGTCAAATTCCATTCTCTTATTCCAGTTTTTCTCTTATGGCTATTGTTGTTGTTAGTTGTGAAGTCATGTCTGACCCATCGTGACCCCATGGACAATGTTCCTCCAGGCCTTCCTGTCCTCTTCCATCCTCTGGAGTCCATTTAAGCTCACCCCTACTGCTTCAGTGACTCCATCCAGCCACCTCGTTCTCTGTCGTCCCTTTCTTCTTTTGCCCTCAATCTTTCCCAGCATTAGGCTCTTCTCCAGTGAGTCCTTCCTTCTCATTAGGCGGCCAAAGTATTTCAGTTTCATCTTCAGGATCTGGCCTTCTAAAGAGCAATCAGGGTTGACTGGTTGGATCGCCTTGCAGTCCAAGGGACCCGCAGGAGTCTTCTCCAGCACCATAGTTCAAAGGCCTCAATTCTTTGGCGCTAAGCCTTTCTTATGGTCCAACTTTCACAGCCATACATTGCAACTGGGAAAACCATAGCCTTGACTATACGCATTTTTGTTGGCAGGGTGATGTCTCTACTTTTTAGAATGCTATCTAGATTTGCCATATCTTTCCTCCCCAGGAGCAAGTGTCTTTTGATTTCTTGGCTGCAGTCCCCATCTGCAGTAATCTTGGAGTCCAGGAAAATAAAATGTGTCATTACCTCCATTTCTTCCCCATCTATTTGCCAGGAATTGAGAGGGCCGGATGCCATGATCTTAGTTTTCTTAATGTTGAGTTTCAAGCCAACTTATGGCTATATCTAGATAATATAGCCATAAGTTGGCTTGAAACTGTTGATTCTAAGTTCATAAGTTGATTCTAAAAAGGGATAGAATCAAGATCACGTGAAGTGTTAATACCACTTTATAATGCCTTGGTAAGGCCACACTTGGAATATTGCATTCAGTTTTGGTCGCCACGATGTAAAAAAGATGTCGAGACTCTAGAAAGAGTGCAGAGAAGAGCAACAAAGATAATTAGGGGATTGGAGGCTAAAACATATGAAGAACGGTTGCAAGAACTCGGTATGCCTAGTTTAATGAAAAGAAGGACTGGGGGAGACATGATAGCAGTGTTCCAATATTTCAGGGGTTGCCACAGAGAAGAGGGAGTCAAACTATTCTCCAAAGCACCTGAGGGTAGAACAAGAAGCAATGGGTGGAAACTAATCAAGGAGAGAAGCAACCTAGAACTAAGGAGAAATTTCCTGACAGTTAGAACAATTAATCAGTGGAACAACTTGCCTGCAGAAGTTGTAAAAGCTCCAACACTGGAAATTTTTAAGAAAATGTTGGAGAACCATTTGTCTGAAATGGTGTAGGGTTTCCTGCCTGGACAGGGGGTTGGACTAGAAGACCTCCAAAGTCCCTTCCAACTCTATTGTTGTTGTTGTTGTTGTTGTTGTTGTTGTTGCTGCTGTTGCTGTTGCTGTTGTTGTTGTTGTTGTTGTTGTTGTTGTTATTATTATTATTATTATTATTATTATTATTATTATTTAAAATAATTTCTTGGCAATATGTTGAACCTACTGAAGCTTTATTTTCACCATGATTCTATAATGGTAGCAGATCTCAGGGATTTCATTTAGTGCAAGGTACATTTACTCAACTCCCTTTGTCTAAACCAGTGATGGCTAACATTTTTGCCATCACGTGTCCACACCCATAATTCTATGTGCCCTGCCTCCACACATGTGCATCCAAACCCCCCACGCTTCCCCTGCTCCTAGCACACAATGGGACAGTAGGCCCGTTTTTTGCTGTCCCACTTGAAGTTGGCAAACAGGCCGTTTCTGGCCTCCTGAGGGCCTCCAGAGGGTGGGGAAGGACGTTTTCACCCTCCCCAGACTCCTAGAAAGGCTCTGGAGGCTGGGGAGAGAGAAAAATGGGCCCACCCACCACTCCCTGAGGTCCTCCGGAGGCAGGAAACAGCTTGTTTCCCTACTTCTGGTGGGCTCAGAAGGCCCGAAAATCAGATGGCGCATGCCAAAGCTGAGCTTGCGTGCCCACCAATATGGCTATGCGTGCCATAGGTTCGCCATCACAGGTCTAAACTGTAAAAACTTTAGATGAAGAGTTACCATGTCATTATTTACAAATTCAGCAATTGAACAAATACTAAGCTTCCCAATTCCTGGGAATGATGGTGGAAACTCTTTTTATTTCTTCATAATTATTCCAATATTTAACAATCTGCCAAACTATGGTTAAATTAAGCAAAAGTAACATGACATACCAGTGCACCCCAAGTGAATTCAAAGCCACATTTGTTGACTTCCAGTATATGCATTAGCTTAAAGGAGAAGAAAATGCCCCTATCCTGTAGGACGGAACACATTCTTGATGGAAACCCCAGCCTAACCTTTCAGATGCATATTCTGTCTCATTTCAGATCAGCCAGTTGGGAGCAAATGCCACAGCACATCAATAGTAGGATGTTCCATAGGCAAGCATACTGATCTTCCCAAATAATCAGCCATGTCCTCTCATTGGCAGGACCCCTGTGTATTGCAGATGAGACAGCACCACAGCAAAACATCTTACTTTGTGCATCAGTCTATCACAAATACTTACCAAATTTATTTATTTTTAATTTTGCTGATAAATTAGTATTGTTTCATGCATCAGTTTCTACACTACTACAAGTAATTTTGAAAAATATCAAAATAATCCTGATTAACACCAATCAGTGAACTTTCTACATTGATTTTTTTTAAAAATTCCCTATGTATAATAAATATAGTACATCATATCATATATCATAAACTTTAGACATATATAACACTTCCCCCTACAAAGAATCTAGTTTTACACATTGTTTTATGCCACAATAGCTGGATTTAAGAAACACAAAACTAAATTCTCCAAATTAATATTGATGAATAAAATCTGTTCACTTCTTTGCCTACCCCCTATATCTAGAAGTGATTTTTACAACACCTGCACTATATTATTTTTGCTTTTCAATTTCTCCTATTGTTATCATACTCTCCCAACATAGAAGGCTGGAACCAGCCTTAGGCCCTGCATGTACATCTCAAAGATTTGTTTGTTGTTTTATTTTGTTTTATTTGATTATTTATTTATTTGCTTATTTATTTTCTTATTTGCTTATATGGAGAGTGACTGGCTCAATGTCACCCAGCTGGCTTTCATAGCTAAGGTGGGACTAGAACTCATGGTCTCCCACTTGGTGCTTTAACCACTAGATCAAAGTGACTGTCTTATAAATAAATCTATTTTTATATGTATATTTTTTCTATCCATCCATCCATCCATCTATCTATCTAGGATTGAGGCAGCGGTGGATTGCCCCTGGTTCGCTCCGGTTCTGTAGAGCCGGTAGTAAAACCCTGCTGGCGTTCAAAGAACCAGTGGTAATGGCTGGCTGGCCACGCCCCCGAACAGGTTCTCTGATCATCAGAGTTTTTGGGGTTTTTTTACTTTTAAAAGCCTCTTTTCTTCAGCCAAAAAGGGGCTTTTAAAAGAAAAAAACCCTCTGACGATCGTGTGGCTGAACAGGGATCCGCAGAGGAGCATTTTAAAAACTTTTTTTCTCTGGCCCACCCAATCCCCACTCCTTACTTACTTAATTAAGCAAGCTCCTTTCCCGCTCGCGTCTCCAATCAGTTACATTGTCTGGAAGGCAGAATCAGTTGCAGCTAATGTAATTGATTGGAGTTCCGTAGGAACTCTGGGAGTTGAAGTCCACAAATCTGCCTGGAATCCATTGCTCAACCAACTGCTTTGCTGTCTGAGGAACTCTGGGAGTTGAAGTACACAAACTTTAAAGTTATAAGATTGGAGACCCCGATCTAAAAAATATAAATAAAATAACAAAATATTTGTGCAGCTTTCTGAGATTTGGTATGTTTCTGTAGTGTTTCACTCTAACTACACAAACACACAGAATATCACAAAGCTGTATGTGACATTTTGTGTGTGTGAATCTGTTGTGTTGTGTTGTGTTGTGTGTGTGTGTGTAAAGTGTGAAACTTGGTTTTTGAGCTTTTTGTGGCTTTGTGAGGTTCCTGATTGTTGCAGGGGCCCTTTTAGGTGAAGTGCAGCTGCTTTTACATTGTGTGTGAGTCAGTTGTGTTGTGTTGTGTGTTGTGCTGTGTGTGTGTGTAAAGTGTGAAACTTGGTTTTTGAGCTTTTTGTGGCTTTGTGAGGTTCCTGCTTGTTGCAGGGGCCCTTTTGGGTGAAGTGCTCTTACATTGTGTGTGTCAGTCTGTTGTGTTGTGTGTGTAAAGTGTGAAACTTGGTTTTTGATACCTCTTATTGTTTTGTATACTTTATTATTTTTATTATTTATTGTTATTGGCCACACCCACCCAGTCACATGATGGCCAAGCTACTCTCACCCAGTCACATGACCACCAAACCATGCCGTGTCACATGACCACCAAGCCATGCCCACAAAATAAGCCACGCCCACAGAACTGGTAGTAAAAAAAATTAGAACCCACCCCTGGATTGAGGGTCCTATTTGAAACTGTTATGTCATCTTGTATTCTATGCATTTATCCAATACTAACATTGTCTTTGTTAATTTATGTCCAGTTAAAAGGAGAATCATAATGAACACTGCTAAGTAGACATACTTCAATTGAGTCTCATGGAAAATATGCTAAAACATAAATGGCAGATATTTCTGGCTCAAATTAATGTTGGATTTTGATTATGTAGATGAAATTATTTTCCATTGAAAAAACACATAAAAAATGTTTGTGTTTTTGCAAAGCTCAGGAATATGTTTGGTAAACAGATTAAAGCTACCATCCTCTGCACACTTATCTGTGATAAAGGCAAATTAATGCATTGGTTTGCTTCACACACTACAGGAAATTGGCTTGGTTCACACACTACAGGAAATAACAGCCTGTTCACATAGCATAATAAGTCAGCTTATTGACTAAGATACAGTATTCAGTCAATGAATGGAGTCCTAATAACTAAATCAGTCATAGCCAAATGAATGTAGACAGTTCATCCCTCAGTTAGTATCTGGGCATCTTTTGCATTATTTCTCCAGTAGCTATTTCATAGCAGAGATGCAGCTTCCAGAGTTCTGTTTATATTGCTCCTTCACCTGCTTAGTTGTCTGGAACAGTAACGGCTCTGTTACTGTTTAAGGATTAATGATACAAATGGGGGTTAAGACACTTATCCTGAAACACAAATTAATTTGCTTTCCAGGATTACATGATTCAGCGAACAATAATAAATTTGGTTTATTGTTAAAGCTAGCTAATTGTAATTTACTCAGTAAAACCTGTTTAAGCCACAATTAAGCACAATCACAATATGCCACAACATTGCATTATATGCAAGTTGCTTACTTGAAATTTATTCCTACTGATTTGTACTTGGATATTATAAAACATGATCTTTCTTTCTAGGCTAGAAAACACAATCTAACCTTCTAGGCTAGAAAATGTAAAAAACAAAATATTGGCAAAGAGGACAATTCATTAAAATAAAACAGAATCTAAGGATAGAAAAAATTCAGGAGCAAGAGCATTCTAGCTAGAGGTGCACACAATAACTATGAAGACAAGATATTTTGAGCAAAGGTACATTTTAGGATGGAACAAAGTGGCCATTTAAGCATCACTAAAATATCATACAATGTCCATGCATTTGCACAAATGCACAGCATTATTTGGAGAAAATATATCTTCCTATAAAAGAAAAAGTCTGACTTGGCAAAGTTTTTAGCTCATGGCCCACATGCCACCCTGCAAGTGAGCTTTTGATCTTCCTTCAGATATATATATTTTGGATTTGAACCAGGGGTGAAATGCTCCCGGTTCAGACTGGATCGCCTGATACGGTAGCAATGGTGGCGGGTGGTTCGGAGAACCGGTAGCAAAAATCCCTCCCCCCCCCCGCCATGCCCAGCTGAGCTGCACGATCATCAGAGTGTTTTTTAAAACTTTTTAAAGCATTTTTTCTTTGGCCAAAAAAATGCTTTTAAAAATAAAAAAAAACCAACTCTGATAATCACCTCAGCTGGGGTGAGAGGCTTTTAAAAACATTTGGCCAAAGAGGTTGTAAAAAAAATGCTTTTACAAGGCTCCTCTGACGATCCCAGCTGAGTTGCCTGATCATAAGAGGCTTTTTTTTCTTTTAAAGGCAAAAAAATGCTTTTAAAAGAAAAGAAAAGCCTCTGACGATCCCGGCAACTCAACCTTTTAAAAACATTTTTTTACAGGCCGAAGAGGTTGTAGAAAATATGCTTTTAAAAGTTAAAAAAAAAAGTTGGCCATGCCCACCCAGTCACCACCACCAAGCCATGCCCACAGAACCAATAGTCACAAATTTTACATTTCACCACTGAACAGCTCTTCAAGGATACCCCTGTCTCCCCATAAATAAGGCGTATAGGCCACCTTACACTGGAATGCCAAACAAAAGGAGACCATAGATAAGAAGCAGTCCATAAGACTCTGTGTGCTATTAGTGGATACAGTCATACGTTGGAAGTGTGACAAGGATAGATTAGAGGCTGAGTATTGAAAAAGTTGTCTTAGAGGACTGAATTCCATATGTTAGTTTGGACTTGTCATCCCTATTTCAAGCACTGTGGATCCCTAAAATACAGAACATTGCTTGATTAGACTTTGGTAAGAATCCATGTCTGTCTGCAGCAGTACAACAGGGCAACTATTATGAAGTAGTGTATAGATCATAAAGCAGATGAAGCCTCTTTATCTGAATGGAGACCAAAGAATGCAGCTTTGTGTCTCCAAGCTTACAAGGCTGTGAACCTCTCCAGGAAACAAGTGGATGGAGTCAGGGAATGATGGGAGAAGAAGGGGGCTGGCGATAGAAACTTAGCTGCTTGTTTAGATGCTATGGGAAGTTAAAAAGTAGAGATCTGAAGCAGCTAACCACGTTTTTCAGGGCTGGGGGCGGGAGATTGTACTTTGGGGAACAAGGGTGGGTGTTGAAAAAAGGGCATTATTGTATTAGTGAGGAAAGAAGGCACAAGGGAGGCTGGAATTCAGAACAGGCTAGAAAGCTACAATTATTCACTGGTGTTTATTAGAAAGGCACAACACAACGTTTCAATGAAGGTAAAACGATCTTAGCAGCAGTTGATTTTCCTGTCAAAGAAATTGCACTACCGTATATTGTTAGCTCTTGCCTCACCACTGCCATTTTCCTAGGACAAAATTGGGATGATGAGTTGTAACATCCACTATGAATATTACAAAGTGGATGGTTGTTGTTTCCCCCACTGCCACTTTGTAAAATTCATAATGTTTATGAATTTTATCTGTGTAATAATTTTATGATAAACTGTGGACCTCTTTTTAGTAAGAAAAAGAATCCCTGAGCGGGTGATAGAGGGAGCCACCCGTGGCTCCCATATAACATTGATCCTGCGCAGGCTGCACTGGCTACCTGTGGTTTTCCGAGTGCACTTCAAGGTGTTGGTTACCACCTTTAAAGCGCTCCATGGCATAGGACCGGGATATCTTCGGGACCGCCTTCTGTTACCACATGCCTCCCACCGGCCGGTACGCTCCCATAGAGAGGGTCTTCTCAGGGTGCAGTCAGCCAAACAGTGTAGGCTGGCGACCCCCAGGGGGAGAGCCTTCTCTGTGGGCGCACCTACCCTCTGGAACGAGCTTCCCCCAGGACTTCGACAACTTCCTGACCTCCGGACCTTTCGCCGCGAGCTGAAGACATATCTATTCTTTCGAGCAGGACTGGCTTAAATAGGGTTTTTAATTATGGATTTTATTGGGGTTGTTTTTATATTTTGTATTGTATTTTAAATTTGAATAAGTTTTTTAAAATGTGTTTTATTGTAATATATTGTATTATTTTATTTGCCTGTTCACCGCCCTGAGTCCTTCGGGAGAAGGGCGGTATAAAAATTAAATTATTATTATTATTATTATTATTATTATTATTATTATTATTATTATTATTATTATTATTATTATTTGGACTTCAGGCAAGAAGACACCAGATTTGCCTGGAGCAGTGGGGTTCTCAAACATTTTGGTCTCGGGACCCCTTTACATTCTTAAAAACCAGAATAACAGAGTTGGAAGGAACCTTGGAGGTCTTCTAGTCCAACCTCCTGCTCTGGCAGGAAAGCCTACACCATTTCAGACAAATGGTTCTTCAATCTCTTCTTAAAAACTTCCAATGTTGAAGCATTCACAACTTCTGGAAACAAATTGTTCCACTGATTAATTGCTCTAATTGTTTAACTGATAAATTGTTGTAACACAAAACAATTTAAAGAGTTTCAGTCTAACTGGGTTATATCTATCAATATTTCTGTTCTGGAAATTAAAACTGAGAAATTTTAAAACACTTGATTTCATGTACCCCCAAAAAGAGGTTTTGAGGCCTGCTAGCCTAGAGTTGTCAAATTTGAGCCACAAAAATATAGTGACCAGACGTCCCGCTTTTGGCGGGACAGTCCCGCTTTTTAATAATTTGTCCTGCGTCCCGCGGCAATTCCAAAAAATCCCGATTTTTTTTTTGTTTCACTCCCATTCTGAAAATGGGAGGCGGCAACGCAAGAGGAGGAGGCGAAGGGGGAGTGGCGGAGAGGGGGGCCGAGAGGGAGGAGAGACGCTGCTTGACTTCACCCGAGAGGAAGAGAAGAGCGGAGAGGAGAGCCGAGCCTGCCTGGAAGAGCGGAGAGGAGAGCCGAGCCTGCCTGGAAGAGCAGAGAAGCAGCAGCCGCTCCTCCTCCTTCAGGCAGGTGGCAAGATTCAGCACGCATCCGCAGCCCCCCCCTCTCCCCCATCAATGGTGTCCCGCTTTGCCATTGCTGAAATCTGGTCACTTTACACAAAAATATTCAGAAAATATTGGTGAAATTTGGACCTGAGTTGAAGGGAGGAAAGAAAAAACTGGCTAGCCTTGAACTACTGACATGGAGAAAGGCTGAAAGGTGATCTGCCTAAAGCAGGGCTGTCAAACTTGTAGCCAGCAGGCCACACCCACACCCAGTTTAGCAAAGGGGGAAAACTTGTGATACGTCATGTGACGCCACCATGACAACACGAGTTTGACAACCTTGGCCGAAAGCCTCATATAGTTTTTATCAAGTAGCTTCCATTGGGAGTGCATTTTATCTGGCAAGATTCCTGTCGATAGGCGAGTAGCAATAAATATACCATTCAGCTCCTGTATATATATTACAACAAAGCTCTATTGGCTCTAGACTTACCCCATATGAGACTGGATGATTGTTTTGAACCATCCTTCTTATTCATGTACCTTATTCTCCACAGCTAAGAACCCAACAATCGGTGTCCCAATTCTACTCTCAAGTCAGCACTGAATATTTTGATTCCATGCAATGCATGGAAGATTCCATGTATATGCAAGGTCATGTATACAATTTGAAAGGTAAGTTAATCCTTCCCAATTGACAGAGCAATTATGGCCCACGGCTGCTGCCTAAATCTCAGAGTCATACTCCCACAAATAGCAGCCCCTTACCCACCCCAGTCCATAGCTAAGACAGTCTATTGAAAATAGATAATGCATTTTAATATATATCTAGTCTCTCTCTCTCTCTCTCTCTCTCTCTCTCTCTCTCTCTCTCTCTCTCTCTCTCTATGTGTGTGTGTGTGTGTGTGTGTGTGTGTAATATATATTATAATATATATAATTGCTCTTTCATCCCTTTGGATCAGTGGTGGGTTTCAAATTTTTTTACTACCGGTTCTGTGGCTTGGTGGGCGTGGCTTGGTGGGCATGGCAGGGGAAAGTTACTGCAAAATCCTCATTTCCTCCCAATTAGCTGAGACTTGGGAAGCAGAGAATGGATGGGGGGGGGGACAGTCAGAATTTTTACTACCAGTTTTCTGAACTACTCAAAATTTCCGCTACCAGTTCTCCAGAACTGGTCAGAACCTGCTGAAACCCACCTCTGCTATGGATGGTTTAATTCTTCCTCAGTCTTGGATCCTCTACCAAAGGCCTGGATCTTTCTGCGCAGGATCTTAGCTATTCCTAGCACTGCACTCTTCTAGATAGACAGTGCTGATGTTACTCTTGGAATCTATTGGAATTTAGGAATCAGAGTACCCCTATCACTGCTGGAGCCACTTTGGCCTTTACTTTCCTGATGTTGCTGGCTGATGTATCCAAAATCTTATTTTTAACAGAACTACTATTTCACATTTTGGGAACAAAAAAATCATAAAATACTTGAGTACAATATTTTCTTGGCTAAATCTGATTAAAATTGTCAACCACCAGATATTTTACCTATCTTCAAAATAGTTTTGCTCCAGAGTTGGCGGTCAGCTTTTTATTATTGCATAAAATAAGGCATTTTAAGCCAGAGAAATGGGACATTTTATTCTCATGATCCCAGTTCTGATCCACTCTTGCTTAATGACCCACCAAAGGAGCTTCACCAATTTTATGTCCTCCAGCTGGATTGGATTGTTCAGTAAGTATAAGTTGGGCTGTTCCAGCTGACAAGGACATCAACTGCTGTTCCCACATCCGAGAAGACTGGCAATCTAGAGTTAACCATAGCAAAAGCTCTCCAGGCTTTTCAAACTCAAAGTGAGAATCCAACTATATTGACTGCTTTCACATTATGTTGGGCTGCACAAGTGAACATTGTACCCAGGATACTAATACAACGGCTGGATAGAAATAAAATTAATGGCAAAGCTCAACAGCACAGCTGATCAGGGATTGGCTCTCAGTAACAGAAAATAAATCTAATGACTCTTGTTCCTAAGAGTGGTAGGGATGGAATCCCACTGAGGAATATTCCTGTTTAGAGCAGAGGCAAGCATTAAATCTGATCTCCAAATAACATTAACAGCATGACTTGATTAAACCGACTATGGCCAGATTGATCAAGTACAGATGTAAGAAAAGCAGCAACAAAGCCACCATCCTGCTCTGGTTGTAAGTTTCTCAAAGCCAATTTGGCCACTGGATGCACAATTTAGATGGGTTACTGAACGCAGCATGTTTTGTTTCAGTGGGTTGGTCAGCTCATGTCATAGAATATACCGAATTAACTGCTGAATTCCTATTTCCCTGGATGCATATTTATGATGATAGAGCCGGGAACAAAGGATTTCTTTGAATGTTCTTCCCACCAGACTGCATTTTACAAGCCTGGAGTGACTTTAGCCACCTCATGATCTCTTTGGTTGCCTGAAACCCCAAAGAGCAGGATTGGAAGGAGATTTGACTAACCCCTTTTTCTGCCTGTTGAGTAATAGGAGAAAACAATAGACAGCTAAATAGTGATTTCTTCCCCACCTCTCACTTTCAAGGCAATTTTCCTGCTTCTGCTAGAGCAAGCTTTTATTTTTAGGGAGTGGGTGTCACTAAGCTTTGGAAGGCACACAGAATAAATAAATAAAAGAAAACCCAACCCAACAACCCAATTGTATTAGCTTTACTTTTAGAGGAAGCACCAATTGTATGTACAATCCCAAGTAACCCACCAAGACTCCACCCCCGCCCGCATGGCCTGGTTTCTAAAGTGCTAAGAGTATGAACATGAGACACCTCTAGGGCTGGAAATGAAGTAACCCGGGGTGAAATCTACTTACCTTCCCTACTGGTGCGGAAGTGCACGTGCCACGCGCACACCCTCTGCACATGCATAAACACTTCTGTGCATGCACAGAGGGTAAAAAACAAGTTACTTCCTGGTTTTAACAACGACCGGGTGGGTGGGCAGAGCCTCACGCTGCCATTGTTACTGGTTCTCCGAATCACTCGCCGCCATCACTACTAGTGATACATCACTGCTACTGAACCAGTAGCATTTCACCCCTAAAGTAACCCCTCGCCCTCCTCCAATTCTACCTCTTTCCTACTCCAAGAACAACAACAACAACAACAAAACACAGAAAAATATTCCATTGGTGGTGACCTTAGCAAATGATCTCCTGCATCCCTGCCTGTTAACTCCTAGATTTCCTTGGCTATTCTAATAAAAGATGAGGAACTAGAAGCTGGAAATCTGTATAGGCAAGTTTCTTCAGTTGCACTGAGCTATATATTGTTTTCACTTAGAAAAAATAATTACTCTATGTCTTAGCCTAAGAAATAATAAGAGTTGTAAAAAGCAAAATACACGTTCACTTAATTGGATTTGTCTGCATAAACGCATTGCCTGTTAATGATGTTTTAAATGAAGCACTCATAAATATCTTTTTCCCCATTAGTACTTCATGTATAGCTGATGATAACCTCCAGAATTCTTAAGAAATCTCTGGGAGCAGCCAAGTTGCTATTTACCTGCATAATATGATGTCATCTGCAGGATCTCTACCCTCAATCCACAGAATGATGCCAGCTATCTGTGCTTTCCTTATTTTTGTATACAGTGCACATTAAGGGTAGAAACTGGTGGTTTTCCCCAGTTTTGTTTCCTTCCCTTTCAACCTAGTGCCACAAGCCAGCAGGGGAAAAAAACACACCCCACACCCACACTTTTTAAAGTGGGCTGGAAGGAGTGGACAAGAGGTACGTTTTGACAGATGGCCAGGCCAATGTGCTGTTAAAATTTGCTCCATGTAGTAATGTTTTGCGTAATGAGTTCAAAGTGAGTCTGTTTGCTGACTGGAGAGTCTTCTTTTTCTCCATGCGTTTATTGCTATTCCAGCAGAGTGAGAATTAGCTCAGAGAGCAATAAAAAGGGAAAGTCTGATAAGAAAGATGCAGGCCAGTAAAATATCCCTTGAAGTGAGTGCTCAGGGACAGGAGGGCATGCACTATGTTTAAACTAGCCTAAGAGTAGACGCCACAAGACTGTGACACTAACCAAATGGTTTTGATGAAACACCTTACACCCAAGGCAATTGGGTCGTCTCATGCCCCCCTCCTGGGAAAGCTATACTTTAACATCAACACAACTAACAGTATCTTTGTAGAAGAAGAAGAGACAGAGCCTGACAGGGCACAGAGTCAAGAGAGGAATTAGCTTGGAGCCCTTGCGTTTCCACAAGCCATCCAAAGTCCGTTGAATTCCATTAACTATTATCTAGTACCAGTTTTGAGCTGACCATTAGACTAGATTCTTGTGCATAGCCATTAGCATTAAATCAGCTTAATTGGAACTAAAGTGTATCTTAGGGAGAGACTGAGGAAGAGGAAAGGCAACATCATGGGAATGGCACAGAAAGAGAGGTTGCTGGGACATTTTCATTCCGTGACTGGTTGCAAATGGGGAAAGGCTCAATGATCCATACACTCATTTCATTAATTCAAATATGCATGGCAGAGGATAATAAAAAATAATTCATTCTCATTAATTCAACCAACCATAGTTTAACACAATGTTCAAACCCAACCAGAGAGAGGATTAGCTATGATCACTTAGTGTTTTCATTTTGCAAATGCAACAACAATCAGAACAAAATAACACTATATTTTGGAATAGGACGGGACTATTTTCTTTTCAAGGAGAAAGACTAAGAATAGCTTTAATCATTCCCTACTGATTCTTTCCTACTGGTGCAGAGGGTCTCTGTATTGCTGAGTGACTAGGAGCTGGTTTCACAGGCCAAACACAAAGTAAATAGCGATCAATTCTGTTAGCTTTAATCTGTCTTTCTTTGAGTTTTTAACCTGTCAATCTTTTTAAAGGTTAAAATTCAGTTCAGAGACAAATGGAGGGGCTTTACTCTTATTGCTGCTACCTGGATAATTTGGTTTGCTTGAAGACAATGCAAACTGGAGCACTAAATCTCTTTCAGATAAAAAAAAAATTAGAGGAAAGTTTTCTTACCCTCTTTATAGAGTTTCTTTTATCAGTTACATACCACTTAGATTTTCAAAACACACAGATCCAATATAAAAAAGGAATCCTTTTATTTGGTTCAGTTCAATTGATTAACCAGCCAAAATACTTGCCAAGAATGTAAAAAAATACAAATTAGGGAGGAACCTGGTAGTGAACATGCATGAAGAAAAGGCAGAAGCAATTATTAATTTCTGGCTTACTTTGTGGTTCTACAGGCACTTTGGGCTTCCTCTAAAAACGAAGGTAATAAAGTGTTGGGACTTTTTTGTGCTGAATCAATATTGACTCCTGGGTGACTACCTGGACAAATCCCTGCAGTTTTCTTGGCAAGCTTTCAGGTTTGCTATTGCCTACTTTCTAGGGCTGATAGGGAGAGACTGGCCTAAGATCACCCAGTTCACTTCATGTCTAAAGTGGGATTAGACCTCATAGACTAGTTTCTAGTCTTAATCACTACGTCAAACTCTCACTGCATCACACTCACATTTAATAAAGTTCCTTTCAATGAAATACTTACAGGATAAAGTTTGAAGAAATAAGGCTCTACCTATGATGAATCTAAACTTGACATTACAGGAATATTGATTAACTCACTGTTAAAAAAAAATGCCAGGCCCCTTACTGAATCAATCTATACAAAGCAAACCACAAGATGTCACAAGCAGACTAAAAGGTGTATTGTAGAGGAAACGGTTGTAGAACAAATAGGTACAATTGATTCAAAAAGCAATGCAATGCACAGAGTATTATAATAAAATTATAATATGCACTATATATAATATAATAAATTCAGTATTGTAATGTATTACTGTAAGTTTTGGCGGGAGTTTTAGGCGGGAAATATCTCGTTCCTGATTGGTTGCAGCCTCAGGCTGAAGTGTATATAAGGAGAGGTTTTTCTCCAGAGTTTTGCTGGGTCACACTATATTAAAGAGCTGTTGTCACTAACCTGGTCTCCTGCCTCGTCAATACCCGAACTTAACATTGGCGACGAGGATGGGATCTTGAGGCAGAGCACCAGAACAGAGCTGAACTCACTACGAGAATCAAACCCAGCAAGGTGATAGCGAATGCAGCGATGACCGGCTACACGCCACCCACTCCGTTTGACCCTGCCCAGGAAACATGGGGAATATATATGACCCGTTTCGAAAGTTTCCTGGAGGCAACGAGTTACAGGAGTCTCCGACAACCGCAAACGGGCTTACTTCATAAGCCACTGTGGGTCCGCAGTCATCGCCGTCGCAGAAGCCCTGGCGGAGCCAACACCGCTACACTCCGTGTCGTGGCAGACCCTTCAGACCCTCCTGAAGAATCACTACGCACCAGCCCGTCCAAATACGTTCGGATGCGAGTTTGGGGAGCGCAGGCAACAAGAAGGCGAGTCTATCAGCGACTACATGGCAGCCCTGAGACAAGCCTCCAAGCATTGCAGTACCGCGATCTGGACGAAGAGCTGCTGGAACAACTTATACGGGGGTCAGAGACATCCGTTTGAGGAGACGGTTGCTAGCCAAGAGCAACCTGACATTGGCAAACGCTCTGGACGAAGCCAGAGCCCATGAGATGTCCAACCATGCAGCAGACACCTTACAAAGCGACTCACGCCGATGGCGGGCGCAAAGCCGAGCACAGTCCACCACGAAGAAACCTATCGTGAGTCAACCAGCGAAGAGGAGGAAGAAGTCCACTACACGGAAAATCGACAAGGAAGACCCGGAGGAATGCGGAAGTTGCGGGGCGACATCAGCGCCAAAGATGTAAGTTCAGGGCGCCATTTGCGGCGGTGTGAAAGGAAGGGCACCTGGCTCAAGTCTGCCGAGCACCCCAACCTTCCGCCGAAAATTCAAATCGGCCAATCAGAGCGGCTCTGAGTCAGAGATGCAAACCCCACATTCCCGCCGAAATTTCAAACCAGCCAATCAGAGCGCGAGATCGGCAAGGCGACCCGCGATTGGCCAGGAAAGAAAGAGCGCGAAGTCAAACCGAATGACTGTTACCATAGACCACGCAGCTACCCGCATCGAAGAAAAGATCTTCACAAACCCGACAATTGAAGGCGTACCGTGCCGACTGGAAGTAGACACAGGATCAGCTATCACAATCATGTCCTGGGACACTTTTGTGAAAGCCTTGCCGCACATCGCAAAGCGCAAGCTACAGAAACAACGGCTCCGGGTGCAGGATTACCAGGGCAACCGCATCCCTGTTCGAGGGACAACGACCGTCGAGGTCAAGTACGGAACATACGAAAAGACCCTGCCCATCACGTTAGTCGAGGGAACCTTGCCAAGCTTGCTGGGGCTAGACTGGTTCCGGGCGTTGGGAATGGGGGTGACTGGCGTCCACCGGAGCGGATGCAACCTGCAAACGCCCTAATGGAGGAATTCGCAGACGATTCGAGGACCGTTTAGGCAAGTACAAGGGACCCCTATCTCCTTCAATTTAGACCCCAAATAGCTCCCATTAGGTTAAAGGCAAGGAGGGTTCCTTTGCACTCAAACCTAAAATCGACAAAGAGTTAGATAAATTAGTCAGCCAGGGATACTAGTGCCAGTTGACCATGCCAAATGGGAGACGCCAATCGTCACCCTATAAAACCAGACGGGTCCATAAGAATTTGCGCTGATTACAAGGCTACCTTGAACAAAGCATTGCAAAGAGCGCCTACCCAGTTCCAGTAGTGCAACACTTATTGCACTCACTAGGCACGGACAAGTTTTCGCCAAATTAGACTTGGCACAAGCGTACCAACAGCTACCCGTAGATGCTAGCACAGCTGAAGCCCAGACCATTGTAACGCACCGGGTGCCTTTAAGTGCACCCGGTTACAGTTTGGGGTGAGTGTGGCCCCGGGCTATTCAAAATTTGATGGGCGGCTCCTACAAGGGTTACCGGAGTCGTGCCCTATTCGATGATGTGTTGGTATCAGGGAAGATTTAAGAGAACTGGGGAAGCGATTAAGGAAAGTTTTGGCCATTTTAGGTCGGCAGGATTAAAAGTCAAAGCAAGCAAGTGTCAGATAGGGGTCGAATCTGTTGAATTTTGGGCTATAGAATAGACAAAAAGGGATTCACCCACTGAGAGCAAAGTCAAGGCGATAAAGAGAGCCCCAGCACCCAAAAACAAGACAGAACTCCAGGCTTTCCTGGGTCTGGTAAACTTTTACGCCGTGTTTTTAAAAGACAAGGCAACCGTTGCTGAACCGCTGCATAAATTGCTTGGAAAAACACTGTTTGGTCGTGGGGAAGTCAGAGAATAGGGCATTTGAGGCAGTAAAAGTTTGCTATCAAGCGATAGCCTGTTAATACAATACAACAACAGACTGCCGTTAGTATTGGTTTGTGATCGTCCCCTATGGAGTAGGAGCTGTACTTAGCCACAGACTCCCAAACGGCACAGAAGCCCCTATAGCGTTCTATTCACGAGCGATGTCCCGGCTGAGAAATTACAGCCAGCTAGATAGGAGGCTCTCGCAATAGTGTCAGGGGTGAAAAATTTCCACGAATCGTTTTGGGAGAGACTTTGAAATTATCACTGACCACAGACCACTATTGGGCTTACTGGCTGGCGACGCCCAACGCCAGTGGCACTCTCACCTAGACTGACCAGATGGACTATTTTTGGCCGCCTACTCTACAAACTACAGCATCGACCTGGAAAGAGCTGGGGCATGCGGACGCATTGAGCAGATGCCCATTGCCGGGAAATCGAGGACCCCACTCCGGGCACCCCGTTCTACTAATTGACTCTTGGGACTCTGGGCCAGTCACATCGCAGGAAGTGGCTCGGGCCTCCTACCGGACGTTGTCTTAAGAACTGTAATCGGTTGGGTTCAAGGGATGGCCCGCTCGCGGGCGACCGTTTAGAGAATTTGTAAAGAAAAAGGGAATTGTCTGTGCAAGGGGTGCCTGCTCTGGGGGATAGGGTGGTAGTTCCAGAGAAGCTGAGGAAAAAGTCCTGGAACTACTGCATGAGGGTCACCCAGGAATTGTAAGGATGAAGGGTTTGGCTAGGAGCTATGTCTGGTGGCCCCTAATGGACAGGGAAATCAGTGACAGGGTTGGCCGATGCCAGGTATGTCAGGAATCCAGACCACTACCACCACGGCCCCAGTGTTGGAGTGGGAGAAACCCCAAGGCCCTTGGTCCCGCATTCACATTGATTTTGCCGGCCCTTCCACGGCCAAACATTTCTAATTGTGGTGGATGCATTCTCCAAATGGCTGGAGATCATCCTAATGAAATCCACAACCGCTGGAGCTGTCATTTCAGCACTAAAACACCTATTCGCCACGCACGGGCTACCGGACACCCTCGTGTCCGATAACGCCCACAGTTCACTGCAGCATTATTTGAAGGGTACCTGGCTGAAGAGGGCATCCGACATGCCTCTCAGCGCCGTTCCACCCTGCGTCGAACGGCCTTGCTGAACGTTTTGTTCGGAGTGCAAAGAAGCGCTATCACGAAGCGGCCCGGAGACTGGCAGGCACAAATCGACGCATTCCTAACCGTCCAACACAGGACCCCTGTGTGGCCACCGCCGCAGCCCAGCCGAGCTATTAATGGGCGGAAGCTAAGGTGCCCGCTAGACCGGCTACACCGAACTACGTGCAGGACGGGTTCAAAACAAAACCAGATAGAATCCGAATTAAACATAGGAGACTCAGTGTGGGCCCATAATTACAGCGACGGCCCAAACTGGAAGAGGGGATAGTCATAGACAAACGGGCCCCAAATCTTATCTAGTGGAAATAGACGATGGCAGAATCTGGAGGCGCCACATAGATCAATTAAGAAACAGATTGAGCGATAAGGCAGAATTAGGCGAGAACAGCCCTGACTATGATTTAATTAACCCCACAGCTGACTGGAGCCGAGAACAAACAGAAAGCATAGAACCAAACAGAGACTTATCTGAGTCAGGCGAGGTCCAGCGACACCCTCCGGTCCCTCTAGAGGACAGCAGGTCCGAGCCGGCGAATAATCCAGGGCCGGATGGCGGGAGGAGGAGCTCAGAGGAACGAAAAGTCCCTCCGGCAAGCTCGACTCAACTCCAGAAAGTGAACTGCGCAGGTCCGGGAGAGTCAGGAGACGCCCCACGTACCTGCAGGACTACGTAGAGAAGTAATATGCAAATATTGGCAAAGTGCCTTCTGGGAGGGAAGGAGTGTAATGTATTACTGTAAGTTTTGGCGGGAGTTTTAGGCGGGAAATATCTCGTTCCTGATTGGTTGCAGCCTCAGGCTGAAGTGTATATAAGGAGAGGTTTTTCTCCAGAGTTTTGCTGGGTCACACTATATTAAAGAGCTGTTGTCACTAACCTGGTCTCCTGCCTCGTCAATACCCGAACTTAACAAGTATAAATATATAATATAATAAATTCAGTATTCCCACAGGTAGAAAATAATAGTATTTAGATCAGGGTGTTCAGCCTTAGTCACTTTAAGACTTGTGGACTTCAACTCCCAGAATTCTGGGAGTTGAAGTCCACAAGTCTTAAAGTGGCCAAGGTTGGAGACCTCTGATTTAGATAACTGATCATATGCAAAACAACCACAGGCAGAAACGTGTATGAATTGACACACACACACATACATACAGTATATTGAACCCTATTTTGAAAATACAGATTTTCAGTCACATGATCAACTTAATAACCCATGTTTTATATTCCTAATCTGTAAATTAAGTACTCAGAAAATTGTACATTGGATTGTAGCAAAATTTAGAATCAGACAAATGTAGTGATAAATGAAAAAAATAAATCTGGGTCTTTGTATGTGCATCCAACAAAACCCTAGTTAGGAAAGAAAGCAAGTTTCCTCACCTTCTCTTCTACTGTATTTCTGCTAGAAGCCAATAGAAAAAATATTGATTACTAGATTGTCATTGGTGTGTAAAATATAGCCTTGTTGTTTCATTAGTGATACAATCACATTGAAGCAGCGGTGAAATGCACTTACCTTCGCTACCGATTCGGGAGTATGAGCGCGTGCGCTTCTGTGCATGCACAGAGCCTTCTGCGCATGCACAGAGGGTCAAAAACGGGATGTAATGATGTCCCAGCGGGTGGACGGAGCCTCTCGCCGCCAGCACTACTGGTTTGTGCGAGCCATATAGATCTGGCCTGATTTCACCACTGCACTGAAGCAAAGCAAGTGTCACCAAAAAATAAATATTTCCGTACATGCAACTCAGTTCCTTAATCTTCTCTCCAATGCTCCAGGCTGCCTTTCAACTTTCTCATTAGGGCTAAATTTCAGGCCTAAAAGCTAACTCTAATCTTAGAACCTAAATATTTTTCTGAGCTTTCCAACCCCAGCCTCCCAAAACCAAAAGATTGATTTATTTCCTACCCAGTTGAAATGTTTATCAATATTCCACAATTATTGTATCCTTTAAGGAATGCAAGGGATTGTTCCACCATAGGTATAATAGAATATTGACAACCAACACATATTTTAAAATTCGGATTGGGGAAATGCTAGAGGTGGATGTTCTCATCCACCCAGCTGACTTTCCTTGGTAATAAAGAAATTCATATGAAAATATTTTGTTTTCTTTAAAAATATGCCCATTAACATTTATGTACTTTATACTAATAGTGTAATACGGTGATGGCAAGTCAACCAAAACCTCTGCAGTATTAAAACTTGGACACAAGATGGCATAATAATACAACAGTAATCTATTCAGTTTAGCCTTAGGTTTCATAACTGTTGTAGAAAGCATTACTTCACTGATCCGTTTACACAGACCTTCTGTAATTTGAAGAAAAATTGTTCCATGTTTACAGAGTGACCAAATATCTCCAACATTTTTTCCAGCTTATTTACACTCAGGATTTTTAAAGATTGAAGTCCAAAGTTAATGGAATTAGTTGAAGCTATTCAATTAAGAAAACCAATCTGCATTGGCTGTCACATAACTGAATAATGTGCTCAGTGTTTATATAAAAACATTGTAGAAATTTTGTTTTGTGTTCTTTTGGTTCCCCATACCAGATTTGCCAAGTGGAGGAATCACTTTGTCCCATTTTTTCAAAAAAGCAGAAGCTCAGCTAGTTTTTCCAAATGATAAGAAAGAGATTTAATCTGGGGGTGGGGGGAATTGATGAGAGATATAAAGCAAACATACAGTGTTTCTGTGTTAGCACGACAGATACTGATTTGGCCAATTTGTTTGTTAAACTTCTATGCTGCCCATCTTGCCAACTTTAGGTGGCTTACAATCATTCTATAAAAGACCATATAAAACATGAAACATAAAACATGAAAAAATGAAGACCATAAATTTAAAATTCAGTAAAATTCTAATTGATTAAGATGGATAGGAAGGGAGCAAAGGTCTGTCTAATCCATTAATCACTTTCAAGATGCCATCCCCTCTCTCTTAATTGGGGTGTCAGACCATTTGGCAGATGTTCAAGCCTAGAGGGCCAAAAGAGTAGATGTGGATTTCAGCTCAAGGGGCACAATATTCTAGAGGATATACAACTCTAGAATATTGCGGTATTCAGCCGGTTAGGACCAGTTCGGACGAACCGGTAGGTACGACAATCAGTTGACCCTGCCCACCTCTCCCGCTCTATTCTGTCCTTTATTTCCTACTTTGTAGCTCATCTCAATCACACGGCACAGCTGATTTCCCCCGCCACTCGCTGTTCTACTTACCGTTGCTGACTTGGAAGATAAGCAGCTGAGCTTCTAAATGCTCCATTTTCAGTGCTGTGTGCAAGCATTTAAAGCATGCATATGTGCAAAGCATGCATGTGTGTGAAAAGCACGCACTCACCAAACCAGTGGTTAAACTGGCAGCATCCCATCACTGATCTTCACCATGGTAGAAAAGGCTCTTCTCTTGCATCTGCCAGCTGGAATTCCTTGACTGACAAGGTCCGCGGCAAACCCCTTTTGTCAGTGTAGGTGGGGCAAAGTAATCCCATTGAGATGAAATGTTTCCTCATATAACCTGGACCCATGGCATGGAAGGTTTTAAACATGACTGTCAACACCTTGAATTCACCCAGTAACAAACTGGCAACCAGGGCAGCTCACAGAACAGTGGTGTAACATGGAGCACCTTAGGAGCCCCAAGAACTGCCCACATACCTGCATTCTGTACCAGTGGAAGCTGCCAGAATGCCCCATGTAAAATGTGTTACAATAGTCCAACCATGAGATTGTCAGGGCTTGAGTGATTTGGTGCAGGGACTCCCAATCCAGGAAAGGCCACAACTGGCACACAACATGAAGTTGACCCTCCTAGCCTCCACCTGCCTCATGCTCTGAGCAGGAGTCGCAAGGCCAGTAAAACCCCACATTGTGCACTGGGTCTGTCTGACATAGTGGAACCCCATCCAGAACTAATGATAACAGTCTCAGAACCAAGAGCACAAAGTACCCGAAGCCACTTCGTCTTACCAGAATTCAGTCTGTTGTCTCCCATCCAGACCCCCACAGTCTCCAGACTCCACAAGGGGGCAATTCGAGCATCGCTCGTAGCACCCAGAACTGAAAGGTAAATTGAAGTATGATCGGGGTATTGATGGCACCTCATCCCATGGTGGCAGATGATCTCACCCAGTGGCTTCATGTAAATGTTAAAAAGGAGTGGAGAAATTACCGAGCCCTACAACATGCCACAAAAGAGCAGCTGTTGATTGGATCTCTCACTCCCTATTGACACTGATTGCTATGGATCTTGGAGAAAAGAGGCAAACCAACTCAAAACGTATGCAACACGGTTGCACACACAGTTGCAGGATGAAGAAATGTAAGACAGAAAACAAATAAGGGATCAATTATAGATGGAGCTCTTGCCTCCCAATTAGGAGGTTGTGAGTTCGATTCTAGTTAGAGGTCAGATGTAGGCTCTCCTGCTTGGGCAAGGGGTTGATTAGATGACCTGCAAGTTTCCTTCCAATTCTGTTTAAAAAAAAATCATACAATGTTATCCTGGCAAGAAAACTAGGTTTGTGATTAGAACACTAGAAGAATAAATAATTCAGCAAGATTCAGTTTTTGAAGCTGCTTCCTTTATTGTTGGTCCTTGGATATATTTTTTTTAAAAATCAAATAATTTTGGTTTTTGGATGGGCATCTCTATTGGGAAAAAAAAACCCCAATAAATAGACTGCAGTTTTCTATAAACTGCTATAGAAAACACTTGCCAAAATTGTATGTATATATATCTCAGTATTAGGTTTTGTGTTGTATGTAGCATATACAAGTTTTGCTTTGCTCTGCAGCAATATAATTGCGTATTGTTTTCCAGAAAAACCTGGAAAATTATTAAGAGCCAAGTATCAGAGGGAAAACAGAGAAAAGTTATTCACAATAGATTTATCTCCCTCCAATGGAAGAAGTGTCATTCTATTGCTTTTGTGCTGGTGCAGCCAATCTGTACAATTTACGACAGGTCATTGTTCTTCCTTAGAAATGCTAAAATCAGCTTTTATTGATTTATCTTCTGAGTACGGCCAAGATGGTAAACACTGATTTTCTGGGCTTCAGGAAACTTTTCTAGTCCATCCGGAAATTGAAGGTGGCACCTTTGGCTTTCAAACTAGACTGGTATCCTGGCAATTCCTTCTTATGTAGAGTTGACTAGTTGGAAGCAAAATCCTAAAGAAGTGTCTGACTATGGGTGGAAAAAATATGGAGAAACGGTGGAGAGAAAAAGATGACAAGTCTAAACCTTAACAACTTTTAAGACTTGTGGACCAACTTGCAGAATTCCCCAGTCAGCCAGAGAAAGAATTAAAGTCCAAGTTTTAAAAGTGGTCAAAGCTGGACACCCACCTCTGGCCTAAATGATTAACCCTCCTTTCAACTCCTTATTTTACTATTTGAAGCTCCCAAAAATGCATGTTTTAAACCTTTAAACATGTTTTCATGATGCACCTTTGGCATTACGTTTTTATACTTTTTGAACCATTTTAAGGACTAACAAGAACTAACCCAAGCTTCGTCTTTCAAATTTGTTTATAAAATTTTGAATTCCTAGCTGGAGTACATTGGAAGATGCTTGAACAGGGAAATCCAGGCTTCTTTCTTGTAATACCAAAATGTTAATTTAAAATTTGTATATTTTGTCCGTTTTAAAAAAATCTCAGATTCTGTCACGTTTGATGTTGACTTCAACATTTGGCTTTAGCACTTTAAGGGATATGCTAATAGTAAACAGACTAATTAAGACTAGTAAACTAGAATTACTAGTCTTAATTGAGGGTCACTGAGAGATAGTTTCTAAACAAAACATGTGAGCACAGCACATTACCGATTTGGTTGTTAAGCAAGTCACAGCTGGTCATTAAGGAAGTTATCACATGACAGAAACTTGTGATTTTACTATTGCCTTCTCCATTGACTTTGCTCGTCAGAAGCCTGCTGTGAAGTACACAAATGGCAATCATGATATAGGCAACTATAACCATCATAAACACCTGCCAGTTGCAAAGTACTAAATGTTGATCATATGACCATAGAGATGGTGAACCATCGTAAATGTGAGGATTGGTCAATTACACTCAGTACCATTGTAACTTTGAACTATTGCTAAACAGGTCAGGCATTAAGCAAGGGTTATCTGTACATTCCAGAGGTGTATGCCTTTGGAAAAACTGGGATCCTTGAATGTTCTCAGTGCCTGGAATCTAAAATAATTTCTTAGGTGGCTGTCAAAGTAAGCTTGTAGAAATGTTTCCAGATGCCCAAAGACCTTCCCTTCAAAGTGAAAAGGCAGACATCTTTGAGAAAATATGGCATACAACCATTAACTGCTCACATCACTACCATCAGAATATGAAGAGATGAAAGCACATGAGAGTTGGGTAGGTTTGTACACCATGTGCTTTACCGGAGGTTTGACAGACACAGCAATTACAATATGTCAGCAATGCCTTCAAAGTAGGATGTAGGAGACCTGGGGCTCTCTATGCATTAGGTGAAGCTCTCACTGATATGAAAGGCATAGATAATGAAAGAGAATGCTGGGAATTGTAGTCCAGCAATGTCCAGATAGCCAGAGTTTCTCTATTGCACCCAAGGTATCAGGCTGCCAGATATTATAATCAAACGTTGATTGAGCTACCAGAAATCTCTACTGCAAAAACAAGACAGAGCACATATGGAATAATTTAAGTGTTTTATTTCAAAATCCACTCCCCACCAACCCTGTGAAACAGACACCCATAGGCCAAAAGGAACAAAAAAGAAAATCAACCCACAATAGAATGAGATACAAACAGGGCAAAATTCCATCCCATGGTTGACAAAATTTACCCCAAAAGGAGGGGGGAAATTGAGGCAAAATAATTCAATACATCCATTTTCCAGACAGGACTCTGCAGCAATGCTTCCAAATAAGGAACAAAAATGTGCCTATTGATACAATATATACAGACAAGATCAATCGGAACCCAGTCCACAAAACAGCCTTCGCCTTTCTTAAAACATGTCTTAGAACACACCAAAGTGCATTTATTTTTATAAAGCATCTTTTTTTTTCTTTTCCCCAGACCCAAGTTTTTAAAATTGTCTTGCAAGTCTGGATTCCATTTATGTTATGCAATTCTGAAAATAAATTACAGCAATATTTTAATAAATTAAACACATGCATACAAAAAGGCAAATTGGATCAAAACAGAATCAGAAAACATCTTACAATGCAGTGAAATTGTACTTTGTGAAATGAACTTTGTTGGGAGTTATAAGCAAGATTTAGAGTCACACTGAACTTGAATGCATATACCACCAGCTTTTTGTATGTTGTTGCTGAGGCATACAAATTAAGTTTTGTGTTTTAAATCAGTTCACTGATTGGCAGTTTTATGAGCACTTTTATTTTAGGTCATAGAAAAGCTGTAAGGATTGGTCCCTGTAATTGACAGTACTACATGACATGCTTTTGTAACAGTGTCATACAACCTTATTAACTATAATGTACTCTAATATCCATAGAGCCCAGAGACGATTTGTAAAATGTTTATTCTCTCCAAATAGAACAAATGACATAGAACTTACATTAGTGAATCTGCAACATCTCTACTCCATTTATTTATTAGATCAGTCCTCTCTAATCTGGTGCCTCCTAGGAGATTACTATCATCCCCAAATGGAATAATTTGAAATGGAATGAACTCCTCAAGCTGATCTAATCAGGAAGGCTGATTTAGGTCCTGAATCACTTCCAAATGGAATTAGTTAATCAATAGTTACCAGCCAAGAGGACTGATAGACCTGGGTCTTTGTATATTCCAATCATTATATAAGTATTTAATAAACTGTAACACCTGTTTATATAAACAGGTGAATAACAATGGAGTACATTCATTGCAGATGCGAAGCTAAATAAAGCAGTATCAATTTGAAGTCTGCAAAAAAAAAACAACATTTCAAATATCTTGTAATCTAACTCCCACAAGTAAGCCCTTATTTCACTTCAGTAAGGAGAGAAAATTATTTCATTGGCCAGAAACATAATACGGAGCGCAGTTGGGAGCTGGACTATCATCTATGGTTAAATCTACCACAAATTTATAAACAGGGATCACCCCTAACACTAAGCCATAATATGGATTCTTTCCATTTCAGCTTAGCATCTTGAGGGGGGAAAGCCAATAATATTTGTCAACCCTGGTTTATGGCTTGATATAATGCATGAATAGAGCCAATTATGGCTTGCTCATCGAAGTATATAGTTAAATGAAACATGACTTAGTGCAACGTATGAACCAGTGTACTGTTCAGCAGGTCATTCACCATTCTTTCACCTTCCCATTCAGGAAACAAAACAGAAAGAGATCCAACAAGGCTATTTTAAAGGGACAAAAATAAAGAAGCACTTTTGAAGAACAGAAATATTTCAAGCTCGGTATTTATCTATGTTTGCATTGTGCATCCTTATTCATACAAAAGACTGCATCTCTCACCCAGGGCAAACAGGGTCACAATTTATTTTCTCTCTGCATGATGCAGAAATCCTTCTTAAAAACTCCTTTGGTAATGTAAAATTTAAAGAATGAAGGCAACTTGAATTAATTTATTTTTAATCACTTTTCAGGGAAGGGATATTATTTGTGCCATGATTTGAAAAAGAAGATAAAAAGGAAAGGTAGGGAAAGGAAAGGAAATAATCTGTTGAGAAAGCCTTAGGTCCCACTTGAAAATAATATATTTAAGAAAAAATATCCATAAAACTAGGTATGATTTCAAATGTTACCAATTCATTCTTGGTTAGTAGTCCCTCCATCTTTTGTATGACCATTGTACTGATGTAGTATCAGGTGTTACATCAGAAAATGCCCAAGCAAAGGTTCAAAGGCAGAAAACCCAAAAGACTACAGTGCAGGATTTAATTCTCTTGGTGTTAACATTCATCCAGTCATTCACACCTTTCAAACAGAATGAAATTCAAATAGCTTCCATAGGGTAGGTATTTAAAAAAAGAGACAAAGATTTTTTTTTTCCACAGAAAAACATTACACCAGACCTAACATGGATGTAACAATGGCCAAAGAAGGCCAAAATGGCCCTCTAGGAGTTATTTACACATGATTGGCCTTTGCTACTCAGTAGTCAGTAACACAATCTCAGAGAAGTTCAGTTCAACAAAATGGCAGATAGTCAGCAACAGAAAGTGAGCGCCCATCACAGGAATGTGGTTTGTGCGTGTCTGAACCAGATTTTAAAAAATATTTCCCCACCATCAAAGCAAGTGCAGACTTTAGGACTTTGGGATTTGATCTTGGCTCTTACCTGAACCAAACATGAGGAAAAAGAAATCTCAAAGTCCACCCACCACACATCAGTATCTATGTCATTTTAAGCAAGAGAGAAACTATGTTTACAATTAAGTTTTAACTATGGGAATAGCTCATCTGTTATCCGAGGAGCCAGAAAGTTTTATGTGGGTAGCAGCAACATCTTGACTCTCTTTTGCTTGTTTTCCCACAACTAAAATCCAGCATCTTTAAACACTCCCTTGCAGTCATATATTCTAAGGCATGAGAATTCACAGAAATTTTCAGTATATTGTTACATTTGCAGTATATCATTTCATTTGAAACTGTTCACCCAGGAAGAGGCTTTTGGGAGGATGAGTCTTCCTGGTTTAAGACTCAATACTACCTGGAATTTTTTTAACTTCAAGTAACAAGTCTTTTCAAGTATGCTTTTCTTTGATGCTAATTGGATACAGTCTCGAAACCAGTACAGGTAGTCCTTGACTTACGATCACAATTGAGCCCAAAATTTATTTTGATAAGTGAGACAATTTGTTAAATGAGTTTCGCTTCATTTTATGACCTTTTTTGCCACTGTTGTTAAGGAATCACTGCAGTTAATAAGTTAGCAATACGGACGTTAAGTTAATCTGGCTTCCCCATTGACTCTGTTTGAAAAAAAGGTTGCGAAAAGTAAATCAGGTGTACTTGGGATATGGCAACCATCATAAACGTGAGTCAATTGCCAATCATCTGAATTTTGAACACACGATCATGAGGATGCTGCAAAGGTCGTAAGTGTGGAAAAAGGTCATAAGTCATTTTTTTCAGTGCCATTGTAACTTTGAATGGTCACTAAACGAACTGTTATAAATCAAGGACTACCTGTATACCAATCTCATTGCACATACGTTGTGCACTCACAATAAAGATTTGAAATGATTGGATTGTATAGTCATTTGTTCCAAAATGGAGGCGGAAGGAACAAGAGGAATACATTTTCTCCCAGTGTAGCAGAAGGATCTTCAAGAATGCCACTTGTTCTATTACTATAAGATATATCCAAAAACTTCACAGGTTCAACTGTAGCTTTGGGAGCCTATTGTGAGGCAATGAATATTCAGGAAAGCACTCCAATGGATCACGGCCTCTTCAATCGACTTATTTCATAAACTTAAAAATTGGGCAATAAGCTTCTTTGGGTATAAGATGCAGCTTAGTGGATGTCAGTCAGTAAACTTAAGCAACAATTAAGAAAAGGTTCAGACAAAATCAGAAAAAGAAGAATGGAAGGGATAAGGGGAAGAAGTGCTCCACAAATAATCATCAGAAACAAATTCTGGAATCTGTCTTGAAGCACAAATGTTGCAATAGGAGGAAGAGAGATGTAGCTTCCTCTAAAATCTGTCTAACAGATACAATCATGTTTTTTTACAAGACTTGGTTCTAAATAACAGCTTATTAGTCATCTACTTTAAACTTCCTGCGTATAAAGAAAGATTCTAAAGATTTGATGGCTACAAAACTCCATCATCTGCCCTAAGCAAGATGCAAAACTTCAAATTTCAGGGAACAGAGGCTGAATCCAAGACAAATTAGTTCAAGAATAGGAAACAAGCTTTTCAACCTAACAATAAATAAATCATAATAAATTATTAAGTTACCACAGCTTTCAAAAATGTCAGCAAGAAATTTACACCAAGTACCTTAAACTACATATGCAAGAGACTTATCACATATAAAGAGGCCAAGGTGGTGCAGTGGTTAGAGTGCAGTACTGCAGGCTACTTCAGCTGACTGCTAGCTGCAGTTCGGCAGTTCAAATCTCACTGGCTCAAGGTTGATTCGGCCTTCCATCCTTCCGAGGTGGGTAAAATGAGGACCCAGATTGCTGGGGGCAATATGCTGACTCTGTAAACTGCTTAGAGTGGGCTGTAAAAGCATTATGAAGCGGTATATACCGGTAAGTCTAAGTGCTATTGCTATTGCTAAAGCGGGCAATATATTTTGTGGATGGTGCAAATACTTCTCAATAATGGAGAAACGGTTTGAATTTTGCTGGGGCAAATCTTGCTCTTCAAAATGAACTTTGGAACCTGCACACAATTCTTTCTTACAAAAAGTGATTTTTTGGGGGGTTTTGAGAAAAAGTGAGGATCATGAATTTCTATTCTTGACTTTTTCATCCCAACCTCCAAGTAAGACGTAGGACTAAAGTGCTTCAAAATGTACTGCCTCACATTAAGAAGATCCCAGAGGCCTTCCTTTTCATTTGATAAGCCATAACTTGTTTACTGGCTCATCTAAGCCTAAGTGCTCTTGCTAACTTGGCTTTCCATTCTTGAGAAGGGCAATAGATTGAAGCCCCATGTTAAGACCGGGACTGACTTCAGCTAATCATTTCTGTGTAAAGGGAATATACCAATGTTTTTACAACAGCTACAGCAGTGTTGATGAATTCCAGTGTTAAGGATGGTGGAAAGAAAGGCAAAATAAAATAAAAGGGAGAGATCTGCCCATTTTCAATGGATGATGGCCCCTGCAGTGGAAACCATTCACATTGCTACCCGTGTCCCATTTGCATTCAAACAGAAGGCAAAAGCAATTTCCCCCCAATCTGGCTAATTTTCCATTGCTTAATCAAACTTTTTTTCTGGTATCTTCCCATCCCCCTGCCCCCCATTCCCCCCGCCAAATGCTATCCAGCTTTTTTTTAAGTGAGCAAGAAGTTGTATTTCAGCTCACTCTTCTTTGCCTCCCTTTCCCACCTGCCCAAATTCTGGGCTCCCAGCATTCCAAAGGTGGAATGGAATTGGGAGAATATGTGAAATCCAACTTAGTGCAGGACCCACAATGCAATCCCATGACACACAGGCGTCCAGCTTCAGCTGACATACCTCCAGTAAAGAAAAGCTCAACCCTCCCATAGCAACTATTTTATACCGCTTGAACTCAATACATCTTGAGTTCAGACCCTTCTTACAAAAGCAGCATTCTTAAAGACACTGGAACCGGGGAGCAGGTTTTGCTCATAAAATCTTGAGACAGTGGCAATCTGACCCTCCACATCCCCAAATGCCAAAAGGTAAACAAAATGTTAAACTGGCTCACAATTTCCCATGTTGGAAAACATGGAAAGAAAATAAAGCACCCCAAAAATAGAAATTTGACAAGAAAAATAACATTCTTCATCCTTTCAGGAGCCTACAGTCCAGCTTCAGTGGATTCCAACTTCTTTTTGGAACCAGATGGGGTCATGGTGCCCGTTTCTGTGCACAGTTGTGCTTCTGTTCAAGCCCGGGACTCTTTTCCGGAGGCCCAAGACAGCCAGAAAGGAAACACCAGGAGTCTTTTCCAGTGCAACTTCCCCAGCTACAGGATACTGGTGACCCATTTCCTAATTTGGAGATGGGAAATAGAAAGATGGGTGGAAGGTAAAACCTCCCCCCCCATAAATTTAGACATAGTTAAGGACAAAAATGTATCATTTCTTTCTTTTTGCGTATCCAAGATGGAATTATAATGCTAGATGTGGTCTGTACTCATAACAGGTACTTGTGGACTGGTTTTGAATTCTAATATTCACTTTGCTTTAAAATTCAAAATTCACATTCTAGCTCTTATAATTGTAAGCCTTTCAACATATCCAAAGTTACCAAGGGAAGCTTGCATTATACTGATTCAAGAAAAAACTTTTGGTAAGCAGAGGACTAGGCTTCCGTTATGGAAAATGAGCAAATATAGGTTGCCCTCGAACAACAACTATTTGTTTAATGTCTGTTCGAAGTTATAGTAGCACTCCAAAAAATAATTTACCACCAGTCCTCAAACTTAGTTAACAGTTGCTGCATCCATACAGTCACGTGATCCAAATTTAAGTCCTTGGCAAGTAGCATGTATTTACAAGGGCTGAAGCACCCTGGGGTTGTATGATCGCTATTTGCGAACTTCCCAGCTGGCTTCCAACGAACAAAGTTAATGGGAAGCTGGATTCACTTAACAACTGCAGTGATTTGCTTAAGAAAGGTTGTAAAATCAGACATGACTCACTTAAAATCTGCCTTGTTTAGCAAGGGAAATTCTGGTCTCAATTATTAAGTCAGTTGTTAAGTCGAGGACTACCTAGGTATACAACTGTGTTTAACTACACAGCTGACACTAATTTTTTTTTTTTAAATGTAGAGTATATGCAAAGCTTCCAGTACACGGCATGAAAGGACAGTCAAACTAAAACCCTTTAAGATTCAGAGAGAGAGAGAGAGAGAGAGAGAAAACAGGAATCTTCTAATTTACAACACTATATTACCATCATTGACAGCAGCATGACAGACAAGGAGTCTCCCTACGTAGAGGAATCTGCTTCTTGTTTCTGTTTGGAAAACAGCTGTGCCTCCTTCAGTGAGAGATACACTTCCTCTTGAGGGTCATAGTAGTAGAACTTGCGAATGTATGCGATCAGAGGCCTGGTCAGGGAAGGGGAAGGAGATTCCAGTAAATTTTGGAGGTCCAAGAAAACAGAATGGACATTTCCAATAAATAGGCAAATGAATCTCTTTTTCCTCTTTTAATTAGGGGCTCCAGAAAAATTGAGTTTGCAACATTCCCAATGTCTACAGATCTTCATCTAACAAAAGTTTGTGCAGGGATGTTTTGAGTGTATACAAATGGCCAAGATCAACTGCATTCTACATTTTAACATGAGCGTTTGCGAAATTATGACAAAGGAGATTTTAAAGGAAATAAACTTTTTTTTTAAAAAAAGATACCTGATAGTGCTTGCAACATATACAGATGCTTGCAACATATACAGAAGCCAGACCTCTTTAATTCCTGGTCTCCTTTCCTCGAGAAACTTATCGTCTCTCTTTCTCCTACTTAACTGCTGTCATAATCTTTCTGAAGGTGCTTCAACCCTAGTGTGAAATTTCTAACAATGTTTCATAGTGAAACAACTTCCGAACAGCAAGGTCAAAACAGTCTGTTCCAACACCTGAACAGGATTTTTGAAGACTTCTGTTCTATGTATACACCACCCTAGAACCTCTCCATTCATACAAAGAAACACTATTGTATTTTTTTTTTATGTGGTGCCAAACTGACTGGCACTACTAATTTTACCATGAGTTGGACAAAGCAACAAATCCTATTGGTTACCCAACGGGATCTGAAAGGAGCACAAAGCAAAAGGGAGACCTACTTGGGAAGTGGAAGCTCTGCAATGTGATCGATGCGGACCAGTTGCCTTATCCGGAACCGACAGAGATGCTGTAGCGACTTGACATTGCTGAATCTAGAGACTGGATAAAGAAGTTGGACAGGAGTTGGAGGGAGACCTGGAAATTAAAAAAAAATAGGCAGGACATCAGGTTAGAAGAAAATATAACAGCAACAATTGAGAAATATGATTTTCCAGGATAAGGGAAAACAGCTGCTCTCTAAATTGATCACTGTACTGCCCTCTGGTGGAGACCTGACTCCATACAGTCTTATGTACTATACTTATTGAGGGCTAGAATAAAGAAGGCCAGAAGTAAAAGGCCCGATGATTCCACTACTATAACAAGGCAAAGGTGCTTCTCCCACTGAGAAAAAGTCCATTATGCTGTATGGATGGGAGAGAGAAGTAAGATTAAAATATGAGTTACTATAATTAGGACTTGAATTTATTCAATTTGTATGCCCTCCCACCTTAAAAAGTGACTCTTAGCATTGAGAGTTTCCTGTAGCAGCAGCAGCATTATCGTTATTATTGATTTAATCTTCAATTCAATTCACAGTCTGGGACTGATAAAAACTTAACAGTTCAAGTCCTAACCAAGGATCTAAGAGCTGTTAAGATAACATCTAAGTATATATCTAAGTATACCTACAAGGAACTTGCGAATACACAGTAACAACAAACCTTGGTTTACACCTAAACTTAAGCAGCTACGGCATTCCAAAGAGGAAGCCTACAGAAAAGGTGATAAAATGCTGTACAATCAGGCCAGAAATGCACTAACAAGGGAGATAAGAGCAGCAAAAAGAAGCTACTCTGAAAAGCTAAAGAATCAGTTTTCAGCAAATGAACCAGCAAACATGTGGAAAACTCTTAAAAATATCACCGGCTATGGCAAATCTCCTTCCCAGGCTGAAGGTAATCAACAACTGGCAGATGACCTGAATGAGTTTTACTGCAGGTTTGAAAGGAAACTACAGCCACCTATCTCCACAACCCCCATCTCAGACACACCAACAACAGCCAAGCCTCCTACAACTGACCCCATTTCATTGGGTTCACAACCCCTAGTGATCACAGAAAAGGAAGTGCAGGACCTATTTCACAGACAAAAGCCAGGAAAAGCTCCAGGCCCAGACAAGATAACTCCTTCTTGCTTAAAAGTCTGTGCTGACCAATTGGCCCCCATCTTCACCCATATTTTCAATAAATCACTAGAGATGTGTTATGTTCCTTCTTGCTTCAAACGCTCTACCATCATCCCAGTGCCAAAGAAGCCCACCATCAAGGAACTGAATGACTACAGACCAGTTGCTTTAACATCTGTAGTCATGAAAACCTTTGAAAGGCTAGTGCTTTCCTACCTGAAAACCATCACGGATCCGCTGTTAGACCCCTTGCAATTTGCATACCGAGCAAATAGATCAACAGATGATGCTGTTAATATGGCTCTGCACTACATCCTACAACATCTTGAGTCTCCAAAGACCTATGCAAGGGTCCTTTTTGTAGACTTTAGTTCAGCATTCAATACCATCATTCCAGACATTCTTCTAACTAAGCTAAACCAGCTACAGGTACCGGAACAGACTTGTAAGTGGATCACAAGCTTCCTAACAAACAGGAAGCAGCAGGTGAAGCTAAGCAAGATCACATCAAATACCTGTACAATTAGCACAGGGGGCCCCAAGGCTGTGTGCTCTCCCACTTCTCTTCTCTCTGTATACCAATGACTGCATCTCCAATGATCCATCTGTTAAGCTACTGAAGTTCGCAGATGACACAACAGTGATTGGTCTCATTCGAGACAATGACGAATCCGACGAACGACTAGCCTTGTGGTGCAACCAAAACAATCTGGAACTGAACACACTCAAAACCGTAGAAATGGTGGTAGACTTTAGGAGAAACCCTTCCATACTTCCACCTCTCACAATACTTGACAACACAGTATCAACAGTAGAAACCTTCAAATTTCTGGGTTCTATCATATCGCAAGATCTCAAATGGACAGCTAACATCAAAAACATCATTAAAAAAGGACAACAAAGAATGTTCTTTCTGTGCCAACTCAGTAAGCTCAAACTGCCCAAGGAGCTGCTGATCCAATTCTACAGAGGAATTATTGAGTCTGTCATTTGCACCTCTATAACTGTCTGGTTCGGTTCTGCAACCCAACAAGAAAAACACAGACTTCAGAGGATAATTAGAACTGCAGAAAAAATAATTGCTACCAACCTGCCTTCCACTGAGGACCTGTATACTGCACGAATCAAGAGGGCCGTGAAAATATTTGCAGATCCCTCGCATCCCGAACATAAACTGTTTCAACTCCTACCCTCAAAACGACGCTATAGAGCACTGCACACCAGAACAACTAGACACAAGAACAGTTTTTCCCCGAAGGCCATCACTCTGCTAAACAAATAATTCCATCAACACTGTCAGACTATTTACTGAATCTGCACTACTATTAATCGTTTCATAGTTCCCATCACCAATCTCTTTCCACTTATGACTGTATGACTATAACTTGTTGATGGCAATCCTTATGATTTATATTGATATATTGACCATCAATTGTGTTGTAAATGTTGTACCTTGATGAACGTATCTTTTCTTTTATGTACACTGAGAGCATATGCATCAAGACAAATTCCTTGTGTGTCCAATCACATTTGGCCAATAAAATTCTATTCTATTCTATTCTATAGGCAGTTCCGAGTAAGGTTGTTTTTTTGTTGTTTTTTTGCAAAGGCAGAATATTCAGGTCTAATAAGTTCAAAATTTCCATGTAATTAGGCAACCCTTTGGGTATTGCTCCAACAGCTCCTATTACTACTGATATTATTTCTTCTTCCACAATTGCTCAACTTCAATTTACAGATCGCGGTATTTTATTGGTTTTTCTAGTTGTTTCTCTTCAATACATGCATCACCTGATATTGCAATATCAATGAAACAAGACTTTTTTCTTTTTCACAATAGTGATGTCAGATGTTTTGTGGGCCAGATGTCTATCTGTTTGGATTTGAAAGTCCCACAACATCTTGACCTGTTCTTTTTCAAGAGCTTTGTCAATTTGGTGTTCCCAGTAATTTTTGCTGTATTCGAATCCAAACTTCTGGCAAAGCTTCCAATATATGATTTTGAAAAGTTGATCATGACATTGTAGATAATCAATTTGTGAGATTTTGCTACAGCCACTGATAAATAAGGTAATCCACTATTTCATCTTTCTCATTGTGTAAGTGGCATTTGCTGTTGCTACTGTCATGTTGTTATTATTATTATTATTAGCATTATGGTTTTTAAATATAGGTAGTCCTTCACTTATAACCACAATTGAGCCCAGAATGTATCTTGCTAAGTGAGAAATTTGTCTCATTTTATGATCTTTCTTGCCACATTTGTTAAGTGAACACTGCAGTTGTTAAATTAGTAACAAGGTTGTTGTGCATTTGTCTTTCCCATTGATTTTGCTTGTCAGAAGGTTGCAAAAAATGGTCATATGACCTCAGGACACTGCAACCATCACAAATATGAACCAGTTGCATCTGAATGCAAATCACGTGATCATGGGGATGCTGCAACAGTCATGTGTGAAAAAAGTCACTTTTTCAGTGCCATTGCAACTTCCAACAATCACTAAATGAACTGTTTTAAGTTGAGAACTTAAATGTATAAAATGGGATCCAGTGAATTTGACTTTTGCTCTTTTCCCCTTGCACATTCAAGTTCTTTACAATTGTGAAACTTGCTTACTTGGTGCACCTTTCTCTAAATGAATAATCTGAGCTGTCTATGATGCCAATTTTTATAGATGAATTGGAAGAACAACTTTTGAGTCAATGAATCACATAAAATTTCTGTGTCAAAAGGTGTAGATTAATTCACTGTTATTTGGAGGAATTTCCATTCAAGTGCAATGTAGCCAATTGCCAAGGAGAATGAAAGCTGTAAGCCAACAATTGAAGGGCCAAAAGTGCTTCATCCTTGACTTATATTTCAGCCTTTGAAGCAAATGAAGAAGAATTACTGTACAATTCCACATTCCCAAATTATTTTAACCAGCAGACCAATTGAAAATGTCCAATGGAAATGCATGTATGAGAATGATAGAATAGCTTCAGGAATAGGATAAAACAGATCTCCAAGCACTCTGAAGCACTTTTACTTTACAATTCTATTCCATCTACTTAATTGTTACCTGGAATAATTTCTTCTGGAAATCAGAGCATTCTGACCAATTCTGTTGGATATTTCAGAATAATTTTACTGTTAGCGGGGTATGTTTTTTCCAACAAAAGCTAAAAATAATTGCTGGTCATTCTAGATCTTGATTAATAAATGCCACAAAAGAATATCTAAGAGCTGCCTGAGTCAGGGCCAATACACACAAAGTCACACACAAAGTCACACACATGCACCCACCCACCCACCCACACACACACTTACCTGGCACTCTTGATCGCAGGAAATAAAGGAATTTTCCATTTTTGGAATGCATGATAGCACGTTTAATGAACTCCACCACAGACTGGCAACGGTCCTCGAACTTCGGATGGCACCAAAGACTAAAGGTTCCTGAGCCAAAAAGAAAGGTGCATTAAGGAACAAGGTAGTATATGGGTGGAAGTGCATGGTTTATGGAGACTGCACAAGCTTACTTAAATAAAAGATAACTACCAGACCCAATATTGGCCTTGAGAGATCCAGGTTTGGGAAAATCACATTCCGCAACTATTCATTTAATAAGCCTAAGCAAATCCTTCCCTTTCAAAATAAGTAGGAAGCCACCCTAATTTGGTGCCCAGTGCTCCACTCACCTCTGTAATGCTCCATTCTAGTGTGATGGGTAATACCCTGTGATCGAAAGCTGAGGCTCAGAATGTAACGAGGATCAGAACTGTCACGAACCAGGAACGATCCATCCGGCTTCCCTTTTAACTTCATCTCGGCATCTTCCCAGTTCATAGGGCCCCAGTACCATCCACACTGATTTAAGAAAATATGCATTCAATAATTTATCTGAGAATCTGATTCCGACATTGGAGCAATTTTTTTGAAAGAATCAACTCCAGATGCTCAGAATGTTAAACTATAGCCTAATTATCCAATCTGATACCTGTTGTTGACTTGCCAGAATTTCAAGCCAGCATGGCAACTGGTAATCCTTTACATCCTTCCAGATGACAAAAAACTAACAATCATCTTTGACATTTTGAAACACAGCATTCTATTTTTCAGAACAGATTTTTATAATGAAGCAAGATTCATTGACCTAACATTGCCTGATGTGAATATGCAATTTTTTTGTACTAAACAAAATAAAAATAAAATAAACAGCAAAACCACAGGGCAATGTGTAGTTTATCCATTCAAACCAGTTTTTATTTTGCATACCAGTAGGGCATATCCTGCAAATCCATTCAGTTGTCAGTCCTCTTGGCTTTACCTCTTTGTGTTCAAAGAGATCAAGCATCATCAGGGGGAAAAAGCAGTTTAAGCACTTTTAATTGAATAAATAAATAAAAGCCTTACTTTTTCCAACTCTCGTAAGCTAGCTGCAAAACTGCTTGAATCAGGCCGATAAAGGGGGCATTGAAGGTGCTGTGCAGATTGACTGTGTACTGCTTCGGATGCTCTGATGGGCAGTATCCGGGGAAATGCCTCTGGAAAAGGAAAGAAAATGTATTTAGTTTGACATTTCATGGAATTATTTTATGTGTTCTGTTCTGTGGATGCTGTCTTGAGTCCCCAAATTCAGCAAATCAGTTTAAAAGCCCAGCAACTGGCAACATTTACCATGGAAATTCAGGAAAAATTGAAGAGCAAAGCTAAACTGACCAGAGGCATGTGGTGGAGGTGGTGGAGGCAGAGGAAAAGACTGGAGCGATGAAGACCCCATCGGATTCACTAAGACAGATGCAGGCAGTGTCCCACTGATATCGTCTAGGAAACAGAAGGAACAAAAAGGTTAAGCGGTCCAGAAGATACACAAAGCAACAGACCAAAAGGCAGCTTATAAAAGGCTCTTTCTCTGAGCACCTGAACATCCATTTTTGCTGGCTTCAACATCAAAACAACTATACACATAGACAGTCCTATGGAAGTAATTCATACCTAGTTGCCGACTATCACGTTAAATGCCACCATTCAAAAAGAAATATTGTCACTGCTGCTTCTACTTACATCTATCAACATATGCACGATAAAAAATTATTCTGAATATTAGATTATGTATTGTATTTGTATTTGTATTTGTACTGTACTATATTATTAAATAATATTATTAATTATTATTATTATTATTATAAAATTATTATTATATAATATAAATTATTGTATATTATATAATATTATATATTATATGAAATGTATGATATAATAAATATATTATTTGATTATATATATTATAATATTTAATAAACAGGACACACACCCAGCCAATCAGAGCACAAAAAAACCCCCATCCAATCAGAGCACAGCCAAGCTCCCACCCAATCAGTTCAAACCCCCACTAGCAGTTAAAAAGGAAGAAACAGCTGCAATCACACATTGCTCCCAGAAGCACGAAGCTGTAAACACCTAGCCTGAAGATGACGAATGAGACTTCGTCGAAACGTCGCCAAGACACTTCCAATTTTACGCGGGAGAAAACCCGAATAACCAAAGACCTACATATAATATTTTATAATATACATATTATATTATTAATATATTACATTACATTACCTACCTTAAATGTTTTTTTAAAAAATGAGTAATTCCAGTTCTACTGCTTCTATAACTCTGGGCAAACCAAATTTTATTGATGCCTCTAGTTATAAAAGTTTGTCTATTCCAATATAAGTAAATAATGTTCCCTGGGTGGCTTCAAATGCTCAGAAATGAAGGTTGTTAAAGGCAGAAGCACAAGCTTACAAATAATTCACTTTACATAACTTTATCGCAGAATTAACCACCATAAGACATAAATGAGCAGATCTTCTTACTGTTCACATTGGATTAAAAAAAAAGACAAAGAAAATGTTAGACGGAATCTGAGGAACCAAAGGGAGAACTGAGCCAAACGTTCAGAAAGGAAAGTAAAAGAGTCCTTCGTGCCATATTTCCCATGGCTAGCAGAAACAGAATTATGGAAAATATGCGAATTCACATGATTTATGGAGCTGAGGAATTTAGTTCTGAATGTGGATTTGAGACTAGGAAAAAAGAAAACAGAATGGTTACACAACTGAGAACATATAGAAGTTACTGCTTTGAAATAATTTCTGTTTTTTAAAAAAGGAGATGGTATAAAGAATTCCAAGGAAATCCTCTTAATGGTAGTCCTTATTCGGTGACTGCCTCATATAGCCACCATATAAGTTATGACAGTAATTAAAAAGTAACTTTACAACTTCCATTTACAACCTTCTCAAGTTTGTAAAGCAAAAGAAAGCTGAAGTAAAATCATAAACACGGTGGCAGTTTAGTGACTGGGACTAAGCCATCATTTATTTTATTTTATTTTTATTTTATTTTATTTTATTCAATTTTTATACCGCCCTTCTCCCGAAGGACTCAGGGCGGTGTACAGCCATGTAAAAGTCACAATATAAACATTAAAAGAAATTAAAACAAGCATATTATAAGGTGGCCGAATTTAAAACATTTAAAACATTAAAATATAAATAAACCCACTAAAATTTTAAGCCAGTCCCGCTTGAATAAATAGGTGCGTTTTCAGCTCACGGCGAAAGGTCCGAAGATCAGGCACTTGACGTAACCCAGGGGGAAGCTCGTTCCAGAGCGTAGGAGCTCCCACAGAGAAGGCCCTACCTCTGGGGGCCGCCAGCCGACATTGTTTGGCGGACGGCACCCTGAGAAGGCCCTCTCTGTGAGAGCGTACGGGTCGGTGGGAGGCAAAAGGTAACAGCAGGCGGTCCCGTAAGTACCCGGGTCCTAAGCCATGGAGCGCTTTAAAGGTGGTGACCAGAATCTTAAAGCGCACCCGGAAAACCACAGGAAGCCAGTGCAGACTGCGCAGGATTGGTGTTACATGGGAGCAACGAGTTGCTCCCACTATTACCCGCGCAGCTGCATTCTGGACTAACTGCAGCCTCCGGGTGCACTTCAAGGGCAGCCCCATGTAGAGAGCATTGCAATAATCCAAGCGGGAAGTGACGAGGGCATGAGTGACCGTGCATAAGGCATCCCGGTCAAGGAAGGGGCGCAACTGGCGCACCAAGCGTACTTGGTGGAAGGCCCTCTTGGAGACGGCCGCCAAATGATCGTCAAACGACAGCCGCCCATCCAAGAGGACACCCAGGTTGCGCACCCTCTCCGTCGGGGCCAATAACTGCTTCACAGCCAGCTGCGGCTGCAGCTGACTGAACCGGGGTGCCGGCATCCACAGCCACTCCATCTTGGAGGGATTGAGCTTGAGTCTGTTTCTCCCCATCCAGACCCGTACGGCTTCCAGACACCGGGACAGCACTTCGACCGCTTCGTTGGGGTGGTCGCTAAACTAAGACTACCTGTATTTAGAAGTATTATTTCAAGGCTGAAGAAGACGGCCATTGTCTTCTTCGGCTGAAAGAAGCTAGTGGAAATACAGTTTGGAAAGAAAGCAGATGAAGAAGCAAGTAGTTACCCAGAAGGCTGAGGCTTCGCCGTGGAGGAGGTGGTGGTGTTGGAGGATGTGGGGAAGTCAGGCCACGCTGAGAGATGTCAACATCTACCAGAGATACTGTCTCACCTGGAGAGAGAGAAAGAGTGAAAGAAAGAAAAAATGCTTTGGAGCCTAATACAAATGTAACTTCACCTAGCATATTTGAGCATTATTGATATATGCTCTGACCCCAGGCATATATCATGATTGATTCCTAATTAAATTTGTTACAATGTAGACATATGGGCTACTCTTGAAAAGTGTTCCTGGACTGTGCTGAGATGAATAAATTAACAAAGGAGATAAAAGAAAAGGAAGATACGGAATATTATATAGTATGGAATAAATTGTATAATTGGATAGAAATTAGAAATGGTAAATGACGAAAAAGGGGAAAGGGTCACATATACACATACAAAAAAGGGAAGTGCATGAAAGAAAATGACTTGTTATAATGATAGGTATGATGGAATATATACAGAAATAAGGGATAATGGGACAAAAAAGATAAGTATAATTAAAGGAAACGAGAAGGGAAAAAATGTAAATAATAGAGAAATACCGAAACAAAGCTGATGTAAAGAAGGAGTATATGTTTTATGTTAGTGTTTATTATGTCTTGTGTTTTTTTTTTTTGGTTAAAAAATATTATTATTTTTTTTAAAAAGAAAAGTGTTCCAAAACTATCAACAGTTAAATGAGTGGCAAACAGATTTCTTTCTGGAGTATGTATTTCAGATGATAGTGATTTAAGAAGTTGATCATCTTTCACAGACCTGTCTATATCAACCAAATAAATAAATAAAAATATAAAACAAAGCCTTTTTGTGGTAGCACAATGACTATGAAATTCCCTTCCAATGGAAAATAAGTTACTTTGATTTTGGACAGTCACATGTGTCATCTCATTTTTAAGAAATTTAACTGAAAACAGAAGATTTTAACTCAGCTGAACTCTTAAAAGATCGTTATCTTTTAATACTCTTTGTCTCATGAGCTATCTTGTGGGTCATTTTTAGAGCCAAAAGCCATTATATAAGTAGGGTCACTTCCATTGCTTATGAATAATTAAACTTAAGAATTCAGCTGACTTTCAAACTTGCTGAAACAAGTTTTGCTAAAGGAATATCTGGGCCAAATGTTGCACTATGAAATAGTATTCAATCTGTATCTGAAGGCACAGAACAGTGTTGTATTTCATACATGTTTGTGAATATCCACAGCTTGTCTCCAAAACCTTTAAGGAGCAAAGAACACAGTCTTCACGAGTAAATTTTTGTTTACAACCACAAATATCAAAGTCAATCCTCTGTACATCAAACAAAATGCCTTTGTGAGTTGGGCTGGGAAAATACAGGTAATCCTTGACTTACAATAGAACGATAGTCATCATTTGAAGTTACAACAGCACTAAAAATAGTGAGTTATAACCATTTTTCACACTTACAACCAATGCAACATCCCCACGGTCTTGTGATCAAAATTAAGATACTTGGCAACTGATTCACATTTATGATGGTTGCAGTGTCCCAGGATCATGTGATCACCTTTAGTGACTTTCTGACAAGCAAAAGTCAGATTCACTTAACATATGGCGTAAAATGGAGCAAAATTCACTTAATAACTATCTCACTTAGCAACAGAAATGTTGGGCTCAATTGTGATTGTAAATCCAGAACTACCTATATCAGGGGTCTCCAACCTTGGCAATTTTAAGCCTGGAGGACTTCAATTCAAGGTGTTAGTTACCACCTTTAAAGCGCTCCATGGCATAGGACCGGGTTACTTACGGGACCGCCTGCTGCTACCAGCGATCTCCCATCGACCAGTGCGCTCCCATAGGGAGGTTCTCCTTGGGGTGCCGTCGGCCAGTCAATGTCGGCTGGCGACACCCAGGGGGAGGGCCTTCTCTGTGGGGGCACCAACCCTCTGGAACACGCTACCACCAGGTATCCGTCAACTCCCTGATCTTCAGACCTTTCGACGCGAGCTGAAAACATTTCTGTTTCACCGTGCAGGACTGGCCTAGTGGGGTTTTAATAAGGGGTTTTATTGGTTTTAAGTTCTTCAATCAATTCTAAATTTTCCTTTGTATTAATTGATTTTACTTTGATTGTAAACCGCCCTGAGTCCTTTGGGAGAAGGGCAGTATAGAAATCGAAACAATAATAATAATAATAACAACTCCCAAAATACCCCAGCCAGCTGCTGGCTGGGGTATTCTGGGAGTTGAAGTCCTCCAGGCTTAAAGATGCCAAGGTTGGAGACCCTGACCTATATAGTATTCTACCTCACACTGAGTAAAAGATACTCCTGTCATATGGTATAGCAAAGTGTCCAATATTGAAAACAGATTCTGGATTTATGTCTGCGGTCCAAATACTTAGTAGCAGTGGTGGGTTGCTACCGGTAGCAGCGGCGGTGGGAGGCTCCGCCCACCCGCCTGGATGTCATTAAATACGATCTGCGCATGCGTGCGCAAGTGAATCGGTGGCAAAGATAAGTGAAACCCACCCCTACTTAGTAGGTACAAAACTTCAAGCATCCTAACCATAATTCCCCATTCCCAAGTCCTCAGACATATGCAAAAGCTGAAGGAAAGATTCAAGAACAACCATAGCTAAATGGATAACAGACAGAAGGCAGATAGCTTCCAAATTTCAAAGCCAGGTCTCAATATTGCCCAGATATATCAACATCTTGTGAGCTTTCAGCTAAATGCATCAAATTCTTGTGATATTTCAGAATGAGAACAACAAAATCCAGTGAGATTTGATTCATTTTTAAAAAATGTTTCTTGGGAAGATTAATGTGTGCTGTTTATGCAAAACTGTGTGACCAAATCATGTCCTAGGACAGTGGTGGCGAACCTTTTACTCACTGAGTGCTGAACAGGTCCGTGCTTTGTGCACACGCGTGCCATCCGCACTAATGCACGGCTCCTCCCCCATGTGTTGCGTGCACAACTGCACCATCTGTGCATGCACATAGCATCCGTGCCTGCCTCGACCGTGCGCTGTGTGTGCAACCACACCATCTGAGTATGCGCACAGCTTTTGCATGCGTGCCCAACCGTGTGCTGTGCATGCAATCGCACCATCTGCGCATGCGTGCAGCTTTCGTGCTGCTCCCCGATGCACTGCATATGCAATCGCGCCATCTGTGCATGCATGTGGTTTTCACACACGCAATGCACACAGGTGAATACCATCTGCGGATGTGCATGCTGTGCACCAGCACTCTCACACACATGCACTAACGCATATGCATGCACAGGAGAGCTCCAAAGACCAGTTTGGTCCCCTGAATTGCACACATTCGCACTGGAGGCCCAAACACCAGCTGGGGCACGTGCACATGCACAGCTGCAGGTGAGTTGGGCAATAGCTCGCATGCCCAGAAAAATGGTTCTGCATGCCACTTCCGGCACACGTGCCATAGGTTCGCCATCATGGCCCTAGGATCTGGAATTATAGTATGCTCTCTGTTCCAACTATGTCATCTGTTCAAAAGGAAAAGAGACTTTTAAAATCTTCACCTTAAAATTGTTGGAATTTTCTGCAAATTCACTAAGACATGCCCTGCTTGCTTTTATTACTTAGAAATTAGAAATAACATTTCTTTCTCATGTTTCCTTGGCTCTAACTCTATGGCAGATTTGGGATTCTATGGGAAAAGCTAACGTCTTCAAGACACTAGTATATGTATTTTAATCTGAACGGATTCCGTGTAATCTCAGCTGATTTCAGAATTAGGTTTTTGTCTTCAGCTGAAAACAAAGACTTGCTTAATTAGAAATCAGATGTTAATAGAGAGGTTGCTACCAGAGTTTGGCCAACAAGACTCTTCTGGGTTCTAAGGAAAGAGACCTAATCCAATACATAGCAACAGCTACTAATGTTCTTCTATTTTATGATGGACAGTTAGACAATCTCTCATTCAATTTAGTCTGTGAACCTTCTGATCACCAGGATAGGTTTCTTAGGAGAAAGCTTTTCCTATGATATCTGAGGATTAACAAACATGAGGATTAACACATGAATATTACCTGGCTGGGAAAGCTAGTCTATAGAAGACTTTTTTGATTGGGGATGTGAAAATATATAATATATTCATGGTATTTTTTTTTGTTCAAAAATCAGAATCACTCCAAAACTAGGGTTGTTTTTTTTTAAATCAACACCATTACTCATAGTCTAATATAGGAGTCTCCAACCTGTGGGACATGGCCCACTACCAGGCCATGGTCTAATTGCTACCAGGCCGTGTGAGTGGCTGGTGCGCATCCACAGCACCACTTGTGCAAACGTTGCTGAGGGTGCTCGTGGCCTCATTCATGCAAGCCTTTTGTGGGTGCTCATGGTCCCACTTGAGTGAGCCTCGTTGCAGACATTTGTGGCCCAATTCATACGCCATGAACATCACAGGCGTGCACGCACACACATGCGCTTGGCCCTCCCATAAAATCATCCCTTCCCCCCCCCCCGCTCGCAAAAAAAGTTGGGGAACTCTGGTCTAATAGCAATATATTATGTATGCAAAATTGAGTAAAACTATAGGGTTTCCTTCAATGATAGTGGAAAAGAAAGAGAAGAATCAGGTTCAACACTTACCTGTGAAGAGGGGACCAAAAGCAACTGGAGAAAAGGCACTTTGTGTTCGCATCAGTCTTTGTTTTCTACAAAAATACAGACAAAAGAGTCTATAAATAAAGATATGATTGCATTTACCTCTCCTCTTATCTGTATCCACAATAAGATCTGATTCAACTATACCATAAATTCTTCGCTTTATTTCCCCTTGGTCTATAAAAAGAATGAAGGAGGTTAGCTCTGAAGGAATCAATTATTTGGACATCAGGCTGCCCATTTATTATTTCAATTTATGTTCCATTTTTCTATTATCACCAAAGAGGAAAAAAAAAAAAAAGTGAAAAACCTATAGAACAACTTTTTTTAAAAAAAAACACCAACTCTATAATGCAGAGAGAGAGGAAGGGTGGATTGAGCATATGTACTGAAAAGCGGCTTTTTTTTTCTCTGTATAGTCTACAGTATTTTTAAGCTCCCTCAAATGTCAAAAAAGCCCAGGTTAAATCACAAATGAATAACACCGCACTGCTGAATTTCAAGAGAAAAAGGATGGGAGCTATGCTTCAACATCTTATCTATTAAAAATATAAACTTTTTAAGATAATTAAACCTAAGGCCAAATAATATTGCCCACTCTTCACATGTCATCTGAGATACAGCACCTCAACTAGAAAGGACAGAACAAATGCATTTTCCTAATATATACATCCAGTTCATTCCCCTAGAAAACAGATTTTGGTAAGATGGAGACATGTCTTTTACCTTAGTAATTTTGATTACTAAGGAATGCTCCATGAGGGAATCTTCTTCACCAATACAATATCGACCAATACAGTATCTCAGACAATATCTTCTTCACCAATACAATATCTACCAATTCAGTATCTCAGACAACACATTTTAAGAATTAATTCATTTTTAGGCTTGCCAGACTAAGTTATACTAAGCTACGAACTAACCCAAGCACTAAACAATTATAGTAAAAAAAAAAAAACAAGATAAACTTAGCAGGTTGTACAAACACTAAATATTTTTGCTAGACTTTTATATGACCTGTACACACAGCCAAAAAGTGTCGTGGGTGAACAGACCCATGGGTTTAGCTAATCTGGAAGTCCAATTTCAGAGAGAAGCATGGCTTTATTAATAGATGATTTCATTAAAAAATTATTTATTTAGCCAGTGCTTAAACTTTTATTAACACTAAGCCTTCTGAGTCAAAACTGCTAGCCCAAGATATTTCGCTATCTAAGAAAAAAGAGGAAATGACATCCATGTCAAAAAGGCAAAACACCCAAGGTCAATTTGCCTCTGCTAATCATATTATACACATACACAGGGAGGGAGAGACAGAGAGATAGATCAGAAAAAGGAAATAGAAGAAAAAGAGATAAGGCTGTAACAGATTCATTTAATAGCTGCTTTACTTCCTAACTTCTATGTCCAGAAAGGAGAATGGAGGCCTAATTCAGATCCAGATAACACCCCAGAATGAAATGAGTAAACTATCTTTGAGCCACAACCCAGGCAATGTGCTAGATGTAGTAATCAGATAGTTTAGCATGTCCATAAATGTGGTCATTGACTAAGGGAACTGAAACACAAGTGAGGACAATTAAGAAAATAGCCTTTTTTGCAGCATTAATTTACCAGGATTTTTTTTTTGTCCTAACCATGTTATGGTAGATTTATGTGTCTTAGATTATACCAGGGCCAGTCCCTGTTTCAATTCTTGAAACCAAGAATTGAAAAAGATCTTGGGTCACAGGAATGGCAGTATGGTCCCTTCAAAGTCAGTTTATTACCTCAGCAACCCTTTGGTCATTTTCCTCAATATGGGGAAAGGGTTCTTTTAAGAGGTTCTGGCTTATCATTCTTGTCACCTCCAAACCAGGGGTGGGTTCTACTTACCTTTACAACCAGTTTGCATCGTGCCCCTGTGCCCGCTCTGCTCGCACACTCTGCTGCACAGATCACTTTTCATGATGTTTGGATCAGTGGGCGGAGCCTCCCGCCAGTTTTACTACCGGTCCTACAGAACCAGTCCGAACCGGGGGCAACCCACCACTGCTCCAAACACAGGCAATGCTGACTGGAGTAGAAGGGAGCTACCCAAGTCCGCTGTTCCCCAATCCCTTCTGCCATAATTGGAAATAATTCTTCAAGAAGGACTCAGCTATAGGTTTCTTGACCACTACAGCAGTACTGGTCAGGTGCCTGATCAGAAATTCCTGAGATCTTCTGCATGTAAAATATATTTAATAGTGAATTATAAGGGACCAGCCTGAATGTGCATTAACCAGCCACAATAACCAAATTCTTGCACTTGAACATTAGTTTATGAATCTGGTGGGCCAAAGTATTTAGCATTAATGTGGGAGATGCAGGTTGAACCCTATTTCAAATCAGCATGATTACAAATCAGATCAAATCAGGGCTAAACAAAACAAAAATATTTTATGTAAACACACTGCAGTCTCTGCCAGCCTGGCTCCCTCCAAAAATACAGAACTGTAAGTGCCAATCTGTAAAGTAGACAGATTAAACTAACCAATACTATGTCACCAGGCAAAGTCAATCTATGAAAAAAATCCATCTGAAATCCTGTAGAAATAGTAATCTTAATCTATTGACATTTCAGAGCTGTGGAAGGCACCAGACATAGACATAATGAGCAAAACACTTTTTCTGAATGAATGCTTTTTTTTTTAAAAAAAAAAAAGCAAGCTCAGAAACACAAATCCTTCCAAAAATTACTAAAAATTGTCACAGTAAGGTCCTTCTATTAAAGAAGCCAACTTCAGACACTTTAGAGATATCTGCAGAAGGTAACAAATAACAAAAAAATGCATGTTATAAACCACCTGACTTATGTATACATCCCCAATGTAAGGGCTGATTTGAACTGTGATGACATATGTTTCACCATCTTTTTTATCACCCTGATTTGTATCATACACATACTGCAATTTGCAAGAAAAAGTCCTCTAGTCTACAGTTTTACTGCACTCACAATCCCACAGGCAGAGGTGGTAAAACATCTGGTTCCTATTTCTTTTATATTAAGTCCCTCAAGGACAACATCTATATACAGTTGGGAAAAGTGGCTCTGACCATTTTCTAAGGATTAAGGAACATGCAACCAAAGTACCAGTTTGGTGTAAAGGTTAAGGCATGAGGCTAGAAACAAGAAAAGTTCTAGTCCTGCCTTAGGCACAGAGCCAGCTGGGTGACTTTGGGCCAACCACTTTCTCTCAGCTCAACCAAGGAGGCAATGGCAAATTACTTGCCAAGAAAACTGTAAGGACTTGTCCAGGCAAGTCTCCAAGAATTGAACAGGATTAAACAGAAAACTTCATCAAGAATGAAATTGGTGTTCAGATGCAGAGTCGTAACTATCCATTTTTCTATTTAATTTAATGTAAGGCAGTAAGCTTTATAAGGTTTTACTATTTTTTTTTACAACTGGACAACTAAATTGTAAAAGCTATTTACACTGATTAATAGCAATACTCCAAAATCCCAAGTAAATCCTCTAATGCACTATGGGCAATCTGAATCTTTTTAACTTGAGATACCAAAGACTGAATATGAGACAAGGCAAAGTATGTCTACCAATGAGAAGTGATGGTAGAATATGGTCAGTGAATTCCTTCCAACAGGCTTGAGAATACATCACAAATACCAATTGGATCCTTTCAATTTCAAACTCTGGATAAAATGGTGTAAAAAATACAGAAGCCTTGAAATACTTTCCCTTCAAGATCTGCACTACTGAGGACTTGCCATGCTAGCTGGGGCTACAGACCAAAAGATCTGAAGGTGCAGCCTCAAAGTTCAAAGACTGAGTTGAATTTTTTTTTAAAAAAGGCATCAAACACTTCTCCAAGTATTTGACAATTCCACAACTGAGGCACAAGGCAAGCGGGATGGAGATGCTTGCAAGGCAGCAGTTTCCGTATTCACTTTGCCCACCCCTAATACCAGATTGATGCAGCGGAACACCAGCCTGCTCAACTCTCCTTCCTTTATCCGTATTCCAATGGTCCAGCACTTCCTCACCTGCTCGAGTCCTGCTCCCGGTAGCCAGGTTGAGACACATCGGGGAGGCTTCCTGCCGTGCCCGAGGGGGCTGGGGCAGCAGTGGCATGTAGAAGTTCCCTCTCCCCGATCCGGCGTGCTCCAGCGGCTGCCCCGGCGTTGCAGGATGCTCCACTGCAGCTCTTGGTGCGGAAAAGGCGGCTGAGGCGAACCTTCAAGGAACCTTTCCTGGAGGGGGCCGAAGAGCTGGGACGGGGGGTAGCAACTGCGGGTGCCGGGCCTGCCGAAGGAGGAGGAGGAGCACCAGCGAACTCCGGGACGGCTGCAGCGGGCAACTGAACGAGGCTGCTCTCCGTACTGGAGGGCTCGGCCTGCCCTGCAGCCGTCTCTTCCTCATCCTCCTCGTCAGGGCCCAGAGCTTCCAGCACCAGCAGGGCGTCGCTGGTCTCTTCCCCCGGGGGCAACAAGGACAGAGTGGGCGGCGGGGCCATCGCCGGCTGAGGCAAGAGGCTCATGCAGGAGCAATCGCCGGAAGGCTTGCCCAGCCCTCCTAGCACCGTCGGAGGTGCTTGATGGAGCCCCAAAGCCGCCAGCTGTAACTCCAGGCCGGCTCCCGGAGGGAAAATGAAGCCACCCGGCGTTCCGCTCCAGCATCGTCCCCCTCCCGGCTCGCCCTTCGGAGCATCCAGGAGAGCACACCGATGCCTAGCGCACAGGAGCTCCGACGGGGGTGGCTGAGGCAGTGGCAGTGGCGGCGGCGGCGGAGGCAGACAGCCGGCTGGGGACCCTGCCGAGGGCTCTCCGGTTTCTCCAGGGCGGAAGACCAGAAGCTGCGAGCCCCGCAACCCGCCCGCCCTTCCACGATCCCGAGTTGCAATAGCGGCAGTCTCTCCAACAGCTCTGCTCAGCCCCAAGCCGGCTGCGGCTGACTCTGGTCCGCCGTACCCCAGCAAGCGGCTCAGCACCCGATAAGAGGCCGCCGCTGCTGCAACCGTTTCGCCGCCGTTGTCACCTCCTCTCCCACTGCCTCCTCCGGGCTCGGCGGCTGCTGCTGCTGCGGCCGCTCCTCCTCCTCCGGCCCGTTGCATCGCGCTAAAGGAGGCGGTGCATTGCATGGAGCAAAAGACTAGGCGTCTTCAGCCAGCAACCTGGACTGGGAGGCCGACTGGTCCAGATCGGCTATCCAGAGCTCAAAGCTTTCCCTTCCACCTTGCTTGCTTAGGGGCCCGCCCGAGCAGGGGGTGTGCACGCCCTCCGACTTCCCTTTCCGCTGATGCGCCGATGATGCGAGCTCCAAGGCGTCCAACCCTCTCTGCACTGCACAGCCTTTCCCCCTAGCCCGTCTCCTTCCCAGCTGTTCTTTTTCAGCGAAAGGGGCTCAGCCACGCCCCCTATCGCTTTCACACAGCATCTGGGTAGAATCTTCCTGCTCAGCTTCCACCTGCCGTTCTTTTTTAACAAGTCTATCCCAAACTTCGGATGCTTACACATGGTTGGCCTTTCAGAAGGCAATGGGTTATCATGTTTTCGATTTTTTCCCCCTTACTTAAAAGTTGCTTTAAGAAACGGACCGGAGGGTTTATGTGGCAGAATGCGCAGAAAATATAACGTTTGGCTGGAATACTCTTTTTGCAAAGTACATTGAAGCAAGGACTTAAAAGCTCTTCCACAGCTGAGGAGCTGTGCTGTCCTTTGCTGGTTTGTGATTTAATGTGTGGTGTGAACATGTTCTTGAAATAAAGGACATGTTTAGAACATCTTTTTAAGGGCCAGAGGTCTTGAATATCTGATCAATGTAATAAAGATTGAAAGAAATATCAGCTCTCCTGATAGGATGGTTATTGTGGGAAAATAGAAGCAGGAAGGAATATAGTATTAGATAATGTTCATCCCCTTGAATTATTTATTTTAAAAAAGTAATAAAGGTGGAATATAAATAAATAAAAATACATCTCCTGATTATATATTATTGTTCCTGTCCCAGTACAATTAAAAGGGAAAAAATATCAAGTGGTCATGTAATGATTTTTAGCAGTTCCCTTTCCTGCCTAAAGCATAGATGTGGCTTTCAAATAACATTAAGACACAATGAGAAGAGTATGATCTGCAACTTTCCTTAATGGAACCGGACAACTAGCTATGGCCAACTCACCATGGGACAATTCAACAATTCAATTTAATTCTATATAATAATTAAAACTATTTTAATTTTTGTCATTCACATTTCATTTTGTCCCTCCTTTGGCATCCTTTAATTATTCTATTCCACTATTTCTTCAATATTAGAGTAACTCTTGTCCTGCGGCTTGTTGGCGAGTTGTCCTGTGGCAAGTTGGCTGTGGTGAGCTGGCTACAAGAAGTTGGCCGTGGTGAGTTGTTGTAGACCTTTCCTTAGGTCCTGGAGTACCCAGGACAGTTCTAAGAGACAGGATGAAATCATGATAAAATATGATTTTAATAACATAGTGTAACTTCACATACCATCCATTTCTACCAAGAAATTATGCATCTAAATTCATAGCACACAAAAAGCCGTTTTTTAATTCAGACCTATACCTCAGAAAGTCACTATGTATAGGTGTTATGTTCTGGAAGTAACGAGGCTGGAGACCAGGGTAGTGACAACAGCTCTTTAATATAGGGTGAACCCAGCAACAGGCTGGGGGAAAACCTCTCCTTTTATACAGTTCTACTGGCGGCTTCGTCCAATCAGCAACGTGCTGATTTCCCGCCCAAATATTTAAAGGTACATACATGAATACATAACACTCCTCCCCTCCCAGAAAACACTTTGCCTCTATTTACATATTATTTACATGTTATTTTTCGACGTAGTCACGCAAATAACCTGGGCGTCTCCTAATTCTTTCAGACCTGCGCGGTTCAGTCCTGGGTGGTGTTTTGAGCTGTTCGGAGAGTCTGTTTTCTCCTCCCAGCTCTTTCTCTAGGCCAACGGGCCCTGGATTACTTGCAGACTCTTTTTCTTGGCCATCCGGCCTTGGATTACTTTTGTAATTTTCCCTGCCGTTTCCCTCGGGAACCTGATGGCATCGCTGGACCTCCGGGACCTCAGCTAAGTCTTGCGCCTCCCCCGGGTCATGGTCAGCTGTGGGTTCAAATAAGGAGTGGTCATGATCTGTTTCATTTGGCTCGGGTTGTTCAGTTATTCGTTTCCTTATCTGATCTATGTGGCGCCTCCATACTCGGTTGTCTTGTAATTCGACCAAGTATGACTTTGGACCGGTTGCTTTTATGATTTGCCCTGCGAGCCAACTTGGGCCGTCCCCATAGTTGCAGGCCCACACTCGGTCGCCTATGCCCAATTCCCTTGTTTTGTCTATTTCCCCCTTGTAACCCTCTGGTGTGTAATGGGGATTCAAATGGTCAAGTGGGCACCGGAGTTTCCGTCCCATCAATAATTCGGCTGGGCTTCTGCCTGTAGCAGTGCTTGGGGTTCTGTGCTGAACGGCCAGAAAGAAATCTATCTTTGTTTGCCAGTCACCTGGCTTGAGCCTGGACAATGCCTCCTTAGCGCTCCGGACGGAACGCTCTGCAAGGCCATTCGACGCAGGGTGGAAAGGCGCAGAGAGGGCATGTCGGATGCCTTCCTCTGCCAAGTATTCTTCGAACTGGGCTGCCGTGAATTGCGGGCCGTTGTCGGACACCAGAGTGTCAGGCAACCCGTGGGTTGCGAATAGGTGGCGCAGGGCTGCGATTACTGCCTCGGCCGTAGTGGACTTCATGAGTATTATCTCCAACCATTTAGAGAATGCGTCGACCACCACTAGGAAGGTTTGGCCATGGAAAGGGCCAGCAAAATCAATGTGGATTCTTGACCAGGGCCCTTGGGGTTTTTCCCATTCCCTGACTGGGGCCGTTGGGGGTAGGGGTCTGGACTCTTGGCAAGCCTGGCATTTCCCTACCCTCTCAGCAATCTCTGAGTCCATGAGTGGCCACCACACATAGCTTCTTGCTAGCCCCTTCATCCTTACGATCCCTGGGTGACCCTCGTGGAGGAGGTCCAGTACCTTTCCCCTTAATTTATCCGGGATTACCACACGATCGCCCCATAATAGGCACCCCCCTTGAGGCGAGAGCTCATCACGTTTTTAACAAATTCCTTAAACGTTAAGCCCGGCGGGCCACCCTCTTTGTACCCAACTGAGTACAGTCCTTAACATAATGTCCCGGTATGATGCCCGAGCCACTTCCTTAGATGTGACTGGGCCAGAGTCCAAGGAGTCAATAAGCAGGATGGGCGTCCCCGGCGTGGGGTCTTCGATCGCCCCTGGTAGTGGGCATCTGCTTAACGCGTCCGCATGCCCCACTTCTTTTCCTGGTCGATGCTGCAGCTTGTAAGAATAAGCGGCTAAGAAGATAGTCCATCGAGTCAAACGTGGCGAAAGTGCCACAGGCGTTGGGCGGTCGCCAGCCAGTATCCCTAACAGCGGTCTGTGGTCAGTCACAATTTCAAAATCCCGCCCAAAAACATATTCGTGGAATTTTTTCACCCCTGACACAATTGCTAGCGCTTCCTTATCTAATTGGCTATAGTTCCTCTCTGGGGAGGACATCGTTCTAGAGTAGAAGGCTGTAGGGGCTTCTGTGCCGTTTGGAAGTCTATGGCTGAGTACAGCCCCCACCCCGTAAGGGGAGGCATCGCAAACCAGCACTAGGGGCAATGAGTTATGATATTGGATGAGCAGGCTATCACTCGAGAGCAGGTTTTTTACTGCTTCGAAAGCCCTATTTTCCGACTTTCCCCAAGACCAAACAGTATTTTTCCCTAAAAGCTTATGCAGCGGTTCGGCAACGGTCGCTTTGTTTTTTAAAAAGACCGCGTAAAAATTCACTAGCCCCAGGAATGCCTGTAGCTCTGTTTTGTTTTTGGGCGCTGGAGCCTTTCTGATTGCCTTGACCTTGCTCTCAGTGGGGTGAATTCCTTTCTTGTCTATCCGGTAGCCCAAGAATTCGACGGATTCGACCCCTATCTGGCATTTGTTTACTTTAACCTTTAGTCCGGCTGCCCGGAAAATGCCCAGAACCTTTCTCAACCGCTCCCCCAGTTCCTCTACGTTTTCCGCTGATATCAAAACATCATCGAAGTAGGGAACTACCCCTGGGAGCCCTTGCAGAAGTCGTTCCATTAAGTTTTGGAACAGCCCCGGTGCCACACTCACCCCAAATTGTAATCGGGTACACTTGAATGCACCCCTGTGAGTTACGATCGTTTGGGCTTCGGGTGTTTTGGCGCTCACGGGCAGTTGTTGGTAGGCTTGGGCCAAGTCTAACTTTGCAAAGACCTGCCCTTGCCCCAAAGAGTGCAGCAAATGTTGTACCACGGGAACCGGGTAAGCGCTTTTCTGTAAGGCTTTGTTTAGCGTCGCCTTGTAGTCAGCGCAAATTCTAATTGACCCATCTGGTTTTATTGGGGTGACGATTGGCGTCTCCCACTTTGCGTGATCGACTGGGACCAAAATTCCCTGATTTATGAGCTTATCTAGCTCCTTGTCAATTTTGGTTTTAGGGCAAAGGACTCTCCTCGCCTTTAAGCCTAATGGGAGCTACCTGGGGGTCTAAGTTGAAGGAAATAGGGGTCCCCTTGTACTTGCCCAGGCAGTCCTTGAAGACATCTTCGAACTCGTTCAAGAGAATGTCTTTCAGGTTACAGTCACTTCTGTAGATGCCAGTCACTCCCATGCCCAGTGCACGAAACCAGTCTAGTCCTAACAAACTAGGCAGAGTCCCCTCGACGATCGTGATGGGCAGGGTCTTCTTGTGAGGTCCGTACTCGACGCGGACAGAGGTGGTCCCTCGAACAGGGATTCGATTCCCCTGGTAGTCGTGGACCCGTAGCCGTTGAGTTTGCAGGTGGCGCTTCGCGACTGATGGCAGTGACTTCGCCAAAGTGTCCCACGACATGATGGTGATCGCTGACCCGGTGTCTACTTCGAGTCGGCACCTTACTCCTTCTATTTTAGGTTTGGTGAAGATCTTCTTCTCCACTCGGGTTGAGGCGCGGCCTATGACTACAGTCGTTTGGTTCGAATTCGCGCCTTTCTTGTTTGAGCCAATCGCGGGTCGCCTTTCCGATCCCGCGCTCTGATTGGCCGATTTGAATTTTCGGCGGGAAGGTTGGGCCGCTCGACAGACTTGAGCTAGGTGCCCTTTCTTTCCGCACCGCCGACATGTTGCGTCCTTAAACTTGCAGCGTTGGCGCTGGTGTTGACCTCCGCAGCTCCCGCATTCATCTCGGTCCTCTTTGTCGCGTTTCTCGGTTCGGCAGACCCCTTCCTCATCTTCACCGTCGGATTCGGTCTGAACCTCCTCCTGGTGCACTGGAATTGGCTTTGTGCTCGCCTTTGGTGGAAGAGGCTTTTGCAGTGTCTCCGCCGCTTGGGTGGACATTTCATGTGCTCTGGCTTCGTCCAGAGCGTTGGCCAGCGTTAGGTTGCTCTTTGCTAGCAGCCGTCGCCGCAAACGGATGTCTCTGACCCCTCGGATGAGTTGCTCAAGCAGCACCTCGTCTAGGTCTCGGTATCCGCAGTCCTTGGACGCTTTCCTTAGGGCGGCCATGTAGCCACCAATGGATTCGCCCTCCATCTGTCTTCGCTCTCCGAATTCAAACCGCCGCACGTATTTGGACGGCGTTGGCCAAGTGGTTTTAGTAAGGTTTGCAGAGTTGGCCACGATACCGATTGTATCGGCGTTGGCTCTGCCAGGGCTTCAGCGATATCGATGACCTCCGGACCACAGTGGCTTAAGAAATAAGCCCTTTTGCGGTTATCTGGAACTCCTTGCAGTTCGTTGGCTTCTAAGCTTTGAAGCGGGTCATACGTTCCCCATTTCTCTCTAGCCGGGTCAAACGGTGCGGGCGGAGTGTAACTGGCCATCTCCGCTTTTCTGCCCTGTGTTTGCTGGGTTCGGGTCTATCGTGCTTCAGCTCGGTTCTGGTTCTCCTTAGCCTCGAGATCCCACCTTCGTCGCCAGTGTTATGTTCTGGAAGTAACGAGGCTGGAGACCAGGGTAGTGACAACAGCTCTTTAATATAGGGTGAACCCAGCAACAGGCTGGGGGAAAACCTCTCCTTTTATACAGTTCTACTGGCGGCTTCGTCCAATCAGCAACGTGCTGATTTCCCGCCCAAATATTTAAAGGTACATACATGAATACATAACAATAGGAAATACCTGAACTTCAGAGAAAAATAGTCTTTAGCAAATTCATTTAGCCCGTAGCTCAGTGATGGCGAACCTATGGCATGTGTGCCGGAAGTAGCACACAGAGTCATCTCTCCAGGCACGCCAGCCATCGCCCATTGCTCTTCTGGGTTTCTGCATGCACATGTGAGTTACCATCTGTACGCTGATGATACGCAGCTGTACTTTTCCACCCCGAACCACCCCAACGAAGCTGTCGAAGTGCTGTCCCGGTGTCTGGAGGCCGTACGGGTCTGGATGGGGAGAAACAGACTCAAGCTCAATCCCTCCAAGACAGAGTGGCTGTGGATGCCGGCACCCCGGTACAGCCAGCTGCAGCCGCAGCTGGCTGTCGGGGGCGAGTTATTGGCCCCAACGGAAAGGGTGCGCAACTTGGGCGTCCTCCTGGATGGGTGGCTGTCGTTTGACGATCATTTGGCGGCCGTCTCCAGGAGGGCTTTTTACCAAGTACGCTTGGTTCGCCAGTTGCGCCCCTTCCTTGACCGGGATGCCTTATGCACGGTCACTCACGCTCTTGTCACTTCCCGTTTGGATTATTGCAATGCTCTCTACATGGGGCTGCCCTTGAAGTGCACCCGGAGGCTGCAGCTAGTCCAGAATGCAGCTGCGCGGGTAATAGTGGGAGCAACTCGTTGCTCCCATATAACACCGATCCTGCGCGGCTTGCACTGGCTTCCTGTGGTCTTTCGGGTGCGCTTTAAGGTTTTAGTTACCACCTTTAAAGCGTTCCATGGCTTAGGGCCCGGGTACTTATGGGACCGCCTGCTGTTACCTCATGCCTCCCACCGACCCGTACGCTCACACAGAGAGGGTCTTCTCAGGGTGCCGTCCGCCAAACAGTGTCGGCTGGCGGCCCCCAGGGGACGGGCCTTCTCTGTGGGAGCTCCTACGCTCTGGAACGAACTTCCCCCTGGATTGCGTCAATTGCCTGATCTTCGGACCTTTCGCCGTGAGCTGAAAACGCATTTATTTATTCAAGCGGGACTGGCTTAATATTTTTAATATTTTTAAATTTAAAAAAAAAATTCTTTTAACTGGGTTTTATCATTTTAGGGTTTCTAATTTTAAATTTTAAATCTTTTATTTGGCTTTTTTCTAATATGCTCGGTTTTAAATTGTTGTTTTAATTGTATTTAATTTTAATTTCTTATGTTTTTATCTTTTGGCTGTACACCGCCCTGAGTCCTTCGGGAGAAGGGCGGTATAAAAATTTAATAAATAAATAAATAAATAAATAAATAAATAAATAAATAAATGTGCGCGGGTCAGCTAGCCTTCGCGCGCACAGGAGAACCAGAAACCAGAAGACCAGGTGACCTGTGCGAATGTGCATGCCAGAAACCGAAAGCTCAGCTTCCCAGCACGTCGCACGAAGACCAGGGAACTGCCAAAAAGGTTCACCAACACTGCCCTAACTATACATTTTAAAGCCAGCAACATATGGTACAGTAAAATTCAGAAACTTCAAACATTTTCTTTATGGACTATAACCAGAGATTGTTTTTAATTCTAATTTAAACCTAATTCAGCTAAAAAGACTTTTAACAGTAACAAAATAACAGGTGTGTGTTTTCAATCAGAATAATGACCATGGTAAGTAAAGGGAAGAGTTTAATTATTTCCTTTTGTCCTGCTGTTTCCAAGGAAAATCCATTGCCTTAAAACTGGAAAGAACATGTCCACCAGCAAGTACAAATTTTCTCATCCAACCTACACAAATCTAATCTGCATAGCAATATATAATCCTTTAATATATACAACATCAGTAGAAAAGTAGAAACAGAAACCTCTAGCCTGTACGGCATTCTCTTGAAGACCAGGCCACGGCTTAAAGATATTTTGCATTCCTAGCTTGCTCCTAGTTTTTAAAGAAGCAAATGTATCTATCACCGGTTACAGCAAACCTCCTTCCCATGCTAAAGGAAATCAACAACTGGCAGATGACCCGAATGTGTTTTACTGTAGATTTGAAAGAAAACTACTGCCACCTATCTCCACAATCCCCACCTCAGACAAACCAACAACAGCCAAGCCTCCTGCAACTGATCCTATCCCATTGGGCCCACCACCTCTGGTGATTACAGAAAATGAGATGCAAGGTCTATTTCACAGACAAAAGTCAGGAAAAGCACCAGGCCCAGACAAGAGAACTCCTTGTTTAAAAGCCTTGTGCCGACCATTTTCGCCCTTTATTTTTAATAAACCACTAGAGATCTACTATGTTCCTTCCTGCTTTAAATGCTCTACTATCATCCCAGTGCCGAAGAAACCCTCCATCAAGGAACTGAACGACTTCAGACCGGTTGCTCTAATATCTGTAGTTATGAAAACCTTTGGAATGTTAGTGCTGGCCCACCTGAAAACCATCATGGATCTGCCGTTAGACCCCTTGTAATTTGCCTACTGAGCAAATAGATTAACAGATGATGCTGTTAATATGACTCTGCACCAGTGGTGGGTTGCTCCCAGTTCGGTCCAGTTCTATAGAACCGGTAGTAAAACCGGTGGGAGGCTCCGCCCACCCGCCCGACATCATCATGGGTGATCTGCGCATGCGCAGAAGCATGCGTGTATGCTCCTGTTGCAAACTGGTAGTAAAGGTAAGAGGAACCCACCCCTGCTCTGTATTACATCCTACAACATCTTGAATCTCCAAAGACCTATGCAAGGGTCTTCTTTATAGACTTCAGCTCAGCATTCAATACCATCATTCCAGATATTCTTCTAACTAAACTAAATCAGCTAGCTGTATCTGATCACACTTGTAAATGGATCAAAAGCTTCCTAACAGGAAGTAATAGATGAATCTAGGCAAAATCACATCAGATACCTGTGCAATTACCACAAGAGCACCCAGGGCTGTGTGCTCTTTCCTCTTCTCTCTATATACCAATGACTGCATCTGAAAAAATTCCTCTGCTAAAGTACTGAAGTTTGCAGATGATACAACAGTGATTGATCTCATTCAAGACAACAACGAATTTGCATACAGATGGGAGGTTGAACAACTAGCCTTGTGGTACAACTGGAACAATCTTGAACTAAACACACTCAAAACTGTAGAAATGGTGGTAGATTTTAGAAGAAACCCTCCTATACTAACACCTCTTACAATACTAGACAACACAGTATCAACAGTAGAGAACTTCAAGTTTCTAGATTCTGTCATATCTCAAGATTGAAAATGGACACCTAACATCAAAAACATCATCAAAAAAGGATAACAAAGAATATTCTTTCTGCACCAACTCAGAAAACTCAAACTGCCTAAAGAGCTGCTAATTCAGTTCTACAGAGGAATTATTGAGTCTGTCATCTGCACTCCTATAACTGTCTGGTTTGGCTCTGCAACCCAACAAGACAGACACAGACTTCAGCGGATAATTAGAACTGCAGAAAAAACAATTGCTACCAACCTGCCTTCCATTGAGGACCTGTATATTGCATGAATCAAAAAGACGGCTGAGAATATATCTACTGACTCCTCACATCCTGGACATATTTGTTCCAACTTCTACCCTTAAAATGACACTATAGGGCACTGCATATCAGAATAACTAGACCAGCGGTGAAATCCACTTACCTTTGCTATCGCTTCGGGAACAGGAGCACGCATGCCTCTTCTGCGCATGTGCACAACCTTCTGCGCATGTACAGATGGTAAAAAAGGGCTGTAATGACCTCCCGGTGGGTGGGCGGAGCCTCCAACTGCTGGTGCTACTGGTTTGGTGAACCAGATAGAACCAAGGGGATTTCATCACTGAACTAGACACAAGAACAGTTTTTCCCCGAATGCCATCACTCTGCTAAACAACCAATTCCCACAACACTGTCAAACTATTTACAAAGTTATTCTTCTCATCCTTCCTATTATCTATCTCTTCCCACTTATGACTATAACCATGTTGTTTCTATTTTTACAATTTATATTATTCTGTTTGTTTCCTAGTATGATTTGATTGCTTATTAGTAACCTATGACTATCACTAAGTGTTGTATATTATGATTCTTGATGGATATATTTAACACCACTGACAATGCCGCTGCCCTACAAAGCGACCTCGACTATGTGTTAAAATGGTCGCACAATTGGCAACTCCAAATCTCAACTGACAACTGCTCTGCCCTACACACTGACAACAAAAATCAGAACATCAAATACAAGCTGGGTGGATACAACCTCATAGACAACCCTCACTCTGTCAAGGATCTAGGAGTACTCATCTCAAATGATCTAAGCCCCAGAGCTCACTGTAACAGCATTGCCAAAAAGGCATTAAGAGTTGTTAACCTAATCTTGCGAAGCTTCTTTTCCAGTAACATTGTACTGCAAACTAGGGCATACAAAACCAGACCAATTCTTGAATACAGCTCATCTGCCTGGAATCCACACTGTATATCTGACATTAATACAATTGAGCGGGTCCACAGGCATTTCATGAGAAGAGTACTCCACTCCTCTGCTCACAATACACCACTTACACCACTAGGCTAGAAATGTTGGACTTGGACAACCTGGAACTACGCCGCCTATGGTCTGACCTAAGCATAGTATGCAAAATTGTCTTCTACAATGTCCTACCTGTCAATGACTACTTCAGCTTCAACCTCAACCATACATGGGCAAACAGTAGATACAAACTCAAAGTAAACCGCTCTAAACTCAATTGCAAAAAATACAACTTTAGCAACAGAGTGGTCAATACCTGGAATGCTCTACCTAACTCTGTTGTTACATTCTCAAATCCCCACAGCTTCAACCTTAAACTGTCTACCATAGACCTCACTCCATTCCTAAGAGATCTGTAAGGGGGCGTGCATAAGCTGTTCTGTTCTGTTCTGTTCTATTCATTTAGGAGGGCATGCCTACCATCCCTGTCCTAGGGTCCCCATTTGTTTGTACTCATTCCTTGTTCATGTCCATGTTTATACTTATGCCTGTTATCTAGTACATGATCGACAAACTAAATTTTTAAAAATGTATTTTTTATTTTTTTTCCTTTTATGTATACTGACAACATATGTACCAAAGACAAATTCCTTGTGTGTCCAATCACACTTGGCCAATAAATTATTCTATTCTATTCTATTCTGTTCTGTTCTGTTCTGTTCTGTTCTATTCATTTAGGAGGGCATTCACTCAGCTTAATCTAGTACAGGGCTGTCAAACTCCCGGCCCGCAGCCGGATGGATCACTGCCAACAAAAGTTTGGAAGGTTCAGTTTGTATAAGCATAATGCCATAGCATTGTTTTTGAGAGTATACTACTCTGAACCTGATTTATCTATACTACTTTACTCCCATTATTCCAAGTTCAAATGAATTCTGAGTTTTACAAATAAAGATCATGATTTGATTCAGGTATTGTACTAAACCATGATAAACCACAGCAATCTAAGCCAAAACCAAATGAATCATTTTATGCATTCATTTAGCATAATGCATGAACCCAACCTAAAAATAATGAGATTAAAATACTTGAAGGATCACGTCTACCTGTTATTTCAAAAAACTGCAATATAGTGAGAAGTTCCAAGGAATGGGGGGAAAAAAATAGCTTGCAGGAAAGAAAACAGTCTATGTCAAAATAAACTTAATGATTTTTTACTGCATTAAGTTTAATTTTGTAGGTTTGTATGATAGAGTGCACCATAGGATCTATGCTCAGATAATTCAGTAGACAAAAATTATATAGTTGGCCAATTCGTGATTAAATGCTTAAAATGACTATATAATTAAAATATGATGTAACACTTGAAAATATTTTATTTTGTGTTAATCCAGAAGATAGGATCTGTACCAATGGGATAAAATGAAAATAAAAAGAACTTCAACTAAATATTAGCAGGAAGTCCCAGAAGATGTTTTCATAATGGAACAGATTGCTGGGAAGGTTGTGGACTCCTTCAAGGTTTTTAAATGGGTTGAATGGCCATCTGCTGAAGGTTCTGTCATTATTTCACTGCCCTTTCCATATTTTCCTAAAATAATTCAAGATGTAACTGTTGCTCCTTTACCAGTGTCCATTGACCTCAAAACCTACATTTTAACATGCATTTTAGGAACCAAGTTTCATGAAATGAATACTAAAGTCGAATGGTCAGTGGCCATTGTGGAAAATTGTTTGACAGATTAATCCTGGCATCCTGGCAAAAATAACCCCTTTCCCCTATTATTCTAAGCCTAGTCTTTTATACAGTCAAAGTAGAAATTGACAAGACTAATGACTTTTATACAAGTGTTTTTGCAGGGACTAATTGAGATGAATGTTTCCCAAATAGATAATTCATTTGTAGGGATGGGTCAGAAAATAGGACCCAGCTGACAGCTGTATGAGGATACACAGGTAACTATTAATTTTTTTGTGTGGTGTAACAGTGCCTCTGAAAGCCTCTGGTAAATTAATCCCATAATGAGATACTTAAATAGATAGAATTAATTTTCTGTTTTCCAAAAAGTCTCTTCCACATACAGGTGGTTCTCATTTAAGGATTTCTCATTCAGTTACCTTTTGAACTTGCAACAATGTTGAACCAATGGAATCTATGACTGACCCTAGGAGTTCCAGCCACCACAGCATCCTGTAGTCACATGATTCTCCTAAGCATAATCAATGAGGAAGCTATCAGGAATTCCATGGTCTTGGAAGCCATGAGGTCTTCACTTAACAATTCTTGCAATCCTCACTTAATGACAACAACCAAGATTGAGGGAACAGCAGTCACAAATGGTCATGGGAGATTGCTTAGTGACGGCAATTTCAATCCCAATTGCTGTTGTTAACCAAGGATTAGCAGTAATCCTTTTTATATAACAGTGTAACAACATTATATAGATAACCATAGGAGCAGCACTTTTCAACTAAATCTCTTTAGGAAGAAATTAAATATTATGTAATTATAAGATTTGCTAACTAGATATATGATGTCATAGCTGGAACATTTGTCTGACTAGACCGAATAATTGACATTGTTTTCTGAGAGAGGCTGGCTTTCACTTATCATTCACCAAAAACCAAATTGTTAAGTGAGTTTTGCCCCATTTTAGGATCTTTCTTGTCAGAGTTGTTAAGTGAATCACTGCAGCTGTTGAGTTAGTAATATGATTGTTAAATAAATCTGGCTTCCCCATTGACTTTCCCTGTCAACTGGCATGTACTTATGATGATTGCAGTGTTTCAGAGTCATGTGATCACTTTTTGCGACTTTCTGATAAGCAAAGACAACAAGAAGCAACTTAATAACATGTTACTGACTTAACAATTGCAGTGATTCACTTAATAACTGCAGGAAGAAAAATCATAAAATGGGACAAAACTCACTTAACAACTGTCTTGCTGATCAACTGAAATTTTAGGCTCAATTGTGATCGTACGTCAAGGACTACCCATATGTATTTGTTTATAGAGAAGAGATGGGATGTAGGAAGAGATCATTTGTTTTTATTTTAAAAGGTGATAAGTTATTAAAGTTAATTATACTTGTGATTAAATTAATTTGCATTATTCATAATTGCCCAGTTGCAATTATAACCTTTAATAAAATTACTATAAAGTTTTATCAGAATGGAACTTTACATATTAATCAATATGGGTATATATTTTATAGCAAGAGAGATTTACTGTAAAGCCAATGTATCCCTTGGAAAAATGTCAGAATTATTTGCAACCTATCATTTAAAATGCTTAGGAAGATCTGACTCCAACTGATTTCAATCCCATCTTTGAAACATAAGATGTCTTAACATCTGTCGTCCCTGCGAAAAAATCAGGTGGAACAACGGCTGACGACCTCTTTCTATCGGTTCACAATAGAAAGTGTCCTCATGTATGGCATTACAGTATGGTATGCTGGTTTAACTGCTATGGACAGGAAGGCACTACAGAGAGTGATCAATTCTGCACAAGAAACCATTGGTTGCCCTCTAACACCACTGGATGACATCGCCAGATCTTGCTGTTTCAGTAGAGTAAATTCACTCAGAGATGATTTGCACCTTTGTCAGTATCTCTTCACACTTCTACCATTGGGCAGAAGACATCGAAGCATAGCCAGCCGAACAAATAGGTTTAAAAATAGTTTCTATCCTTGGGTTGTCAGACTCTTAAACACAACCACAATCACTCCACGCACACACGGAAACGTATGACTAGTTTTTCTTTTTCTTTCTTTTTCTTTTTTCTCCCTAATTACTTGCATAGGGATTATTCTTTATTTATGTTGTTTATATTTTTTGTCATGGATTGCACTAGTGAGGCTAAAACCAATTTCGTTGCATACATGATGTACAATGACAATAAAGACTATACCATACTATACAAGTATGCATCCTGGAAGATCACCCCAACTAAATGTAATCCTCAGAAGACAATTTAGTACTCTATCTGCCAAGTTGTTGTAAGGATTACTGCAGTAATGCAGATAGTGTGAACCTCCTAATGTATGATATAAACTATTACTATACATTTTTCTTTCTAACACATTCATTCAAACACAAACCTAAGCATTTTAATATTTCTATGATAACACTTTCCTTTTGACTGGAGTTCAACACTCAGTTGAAGTGTAATCTGCTTTTAACAAGAAGCAATGGAATTTGATAATGTAATTCTCATCCAAAGCACATATCAGGTGATAAATGGTAGGTTGTGACAGTTCTCGTGCACACTGGAAACAGTAGTAATGTGATGAGATGTGTGTATAAGTTTTTGTTTTGCAAATGGAAGCCAGAAGCCTGTAGCTTTTGGGTAAACAGTATAATACCTAGCATAATTATGATTAATCTTTGTATAATACCATAGAAATGTAACTGCAGACGAGAAGGCAATAATCCTAGCCCACTAGTTCTGCAGCTGTCTCAGGTTAATGGGATGGATTTCACTAAAGGCAGTTCATTTTCTGAGATCAGAATGTTTGGATAAATCTGGAGATAAGCTTTAAGAGAGATATTGATGGTTAAACAGAAAAAGCGAAACTTTCAATTGCCTTAGAGATGATGCCTCCTGCCCTCATTTCTTTTTTCTATTAGCCATTTTTTACTAAAAGTTAGAGCTCTAGCTGAATTTGCCAGGGAGCAAAGCTATAAGTTCAATATTTAGTTAGTTATTTAGTTATCAAAATTATATGGCTGCTCATCTAACAGAAAGTGACTCTGAACAGCATAGAACAATCCAATAAATAAAGATAGAAATATAGAAAAATAAAACATTCATTATCTAGAACAATTATATTATAATTATTAAACAGTATTAAAGACTGTTTAAAAACAGTCTAAGAAAAAAGAAACTGATAGGCAAGATTAATATTAACAGTAAGAGAGACCCCTTACTAATTAATCTATTTCCTTGAAGTTCCCAGGCCTGTTGGCATAACCAAGTCTTGAGGGACTTTTGAAAGCTCAGGAGTAATGAGGCCCACTTCATCCCTGAAGTGAGAAGATTTCATAGTTCAGGCAACAGACATTTGAAAAGACCTGCCACCTAGGGGATGGAAACCATAACATGCCCATTGTATTGGATCTGGTGGGAAGGGCAGATGAAATTGGGAAGAGGCAGTTCCTCAAATAATCCAATCACATGCCATGTAGAACTTTAAAAGTCAATAACAGTACCATGAATTGTGTTGTTGTTGTTAGTTGTGAAGTCATGTCCAACCTATCGTGACCCCATGGACAACGTTCCTCCAGGCCTTCCTGTCCTCTACCATCCTCTGGAGTCCATTCAAGCTCATATCTACTGCTTCAGTGACTCCATCCACTCACCTCAATCTCTGTCGTCCCTTTCTTCTTTTGCCCTCAATCTTTCCCAGCATTAGGTTCTTCTCCAGTGAGTCCTTCTTTCTCATTAGGTGGCCAAAGTATTTCAGTTTCATCTTCAGGATCTGGCCTTCTAAAGAGCAGTCAGGGTTGATCTCTGCTTTTTAGTATGCTGTCTAGATTTGCCATAGCTTTCCTTCCCAGGAGCAAGCGTCTTTTAATTTCTTGGCTGCAGTCCCCATCTGTGGTGATCTTGGAGCCCAGGAAAATAAAATCTGTCACTACCTCCATGGGACACGGTGGCTCAGGGGCTAGGATGTTGAGCTTGTCGATCAAAAGGTGGGCAGCTCGGCGGTTCGAATCTCTAGTGCTGCCATGTAACGGGGTGAGCTCCCGTTACTTGTCCCAGCTTCTGCCAACCGAGCAGTTTTGAAAGCACGTAAAAATGCAAGTAGAAAAAAATAGGAACCACCTTTGGTGGGAAGGTAACAGCATTCCGTGCACCTTTGCCACTGAGTCATGCCGGCCACATGACCATGGAGACATCTTCGGACAGCGCTGGCTCTTCGGCTTTGAAACGGAGATGAGCACCGTCCCCTAGAATCGGCAACGACTAGCACATATGTGCGAGGGGAACCTTTACCTTTACCTTTTACCTCCATTTCTTTCCTACCTATCTGCCAGGAATTGAGAAGGCCGGATGCCATGATTTTAGTTTTCTTAATGTTGAGTTTCAAGCCAACTTTTGCACTCTTCTCCATCACCCGTATCAAGAGGCTCTTTAGTTCCTCTTTGCTTTCTGCCATTAGAGTGGTATCATCTGCATATCTGAGGTTGTTGATATTTCTCCTGGCAATCTTAATTCCAATTTTTGATTCATCTAGCCCCGCCTTTTTCATGATGTGCTCTGCATGTAAGTTAAATAGACAGGGTGATAGTATACAGCCTTGCCAGACTCTTTCCCAATTTTGAACCAATCAGTGGTTCCGTGTCCAGTTCTCACTGTTGCTTCTTGACCCGCGTACAGGTTTCTCAAGAGACAACCTTGAATTGTACCCAGAAACAAACATGCAGCTCGCATAGGGAAATATATTTCATCTGAGACACACATAACTGAAGTTTTTGCATACTCCTCATGGATAGTCCCATGTAAAGCACATTGTGATAGTCTAACCAGGAGGTGACCACGGTATGAATGACCATGAGTAGGGCTCTTGATCCAGGAAGAGCTGTACTTGTTGTACAGGTCAAAATTGTGCAAAGATCATCCTAGCCATGATTATCACCTGTTCCTTGAGAAGAAAGCATGATTCTAAAGGGCCCCCAAACGTAAAGCCACTAAATCTCTTCAGGGTCCCGTTGAAGCCTGTTGTCTCCCAGTCAGACTCTCACAGCCTCCAAGCATTGGGAGAGGACTTCCAAGGCCTTCCCCAGGGGGAGAGCTTGTACAATTGGATATTATCAGCATACTGATGATACTTAACCCCATCTGACCAATGAGCTCACTCACAATTTCATTAGATGTTAAATAAGAGAGAGAAGAGTACCGAACCCTAAGGCATCCCATATAAAAGGGATTGAGGGGGAAACTCTCCTCCCCAATCACCACTGACTGGAATTAATATCAGGAAAGGGAAGTGAACCAGCACAACACTATGCTATCCAACCGCAATCCTTTGAGTTGATCTAGAAGAATAATATAATACATCTTGAATCTCCAAAGACCTATGTAAGGATCCTCTTTGTAGACTTTAGTTCAGCATTCAATACCATCATTCCAGACACTCTTCTAACTAAACTAAACCAGCTACAAGTACCTGAACATACTTGTAAGTGGATCACAAGCTTCCTAACAAACAGGAAGCAGCAGGTGAAGCTAAGCAGGATCACATCAGATACCTGTACAATTAGAACAGCCCCCCCCCCAAGGCTGTGTGCTCTCCCCACTTCTCTTGTCTCTGTATACCAATGACTGCATCTCCAACAATCCATCTGTTAAACTACTAAAGTTTGCAGATGACACAACAGTGATTGGTCTCATTCGAGACAATGACGAATCCACATATAGACGAGAGGTCGAACGACTAGCCTTGTGGTGCAACCAAAACAATCTGGAACTGAACACACTCAAAACTGTAGAAATGGTGGTAGATTTTAGGAGAAACCCTTCCATACTTCCACCTCTCACAATACTTGATAACAAATATCAATAGTAGAAACCTTCAAATTTCTAGGTTCTATCATATCACAAGATCTAAAATGGACAGTTAACATCAAAAACATCATCAAAAAAGGACAACAAAGACTGTTCTTTCTGCACCAACTCAGAAAGCTCAAACTGCTCAAGGAGCTACTGATCCAGTTCTACAGGGGAATTATTGAGTCTGTCATTTGCACCTCTATAACTGTCTGGTTTGGTTCTGCAACCCAACAAGAAAGACATAGACTTCAGAGGATAATTAGAACTGCAGAAAAAATAATTGCTACCAACCTGCCTTCCATTGAGGAGCTGTATACTGCACGAATCAAGAAGAGGGCCGTGCAAATATTTACAGATCCCTCACATCCTGGACATAAACTGTTTCAACTCCTACCATCAAAATGACGCTATAGAGCACTGCACACCAGAACAACTAGACACAAGAACAGTTTTTCCACAAAGGCCATCACTCTGCTAAACAAATAATTCCCTCAACACTGTCAAACTATTTACTAAATCTACACTACTATTAATCTTCTCATCGTTTCCATCACCAATCTCTTTCCACTTATGACTGTATGACTGTAACTTTTTGTTGCTATCATTAAGGGTTAAATTGTATCCTATGACCATCATTTGTGTTGTAAATGTTGTACCTTGATGAAGATTTTTTTTCCTTTTTCTTTTATGTACACTGAGAGCATATGCACCAAAACAAATTCCTTATGTGTCCAATCACACTTGGCCAATAAATTCTATTCTATTCTATTCTATTCTATTCTATTCTATTCTATTCTATTCTATTCTATTCTATTCTATAAGAATAATATACTTAAATTAACAGGTATATGTCCATCTTGGAGGTCTGGAAGCATTTGCCTCTAAGGTCTACTATAGAGTAACAATGTCTAATTTGTAGTTCTCCAAAATGGTATTCATTTTAGGTGTACACAATACAGTAACAGCAGATCTTATTTAAAGAGCTATGCATGATGGGAAGTAACCTGGTGATATTTGTAGTCATTAACAGAGCTTTACAATTTACCATGTTATGTAATCACAGCCTATAAAATAAATAAATCAAGCAACAATGTGGGGAATTCAAAAGATCATTCTGGATCAAGACAAATGCCCTTGTCATGTTCAATGAGATTTAAAACTTACAGCCTTTTACTCATTCATCAATTCATTGATTATGTGCCATCAAGTTGGTGTGGACTTTAGTGATCACACAGATAGATTTTCTCCCATGACAATCTGTTCCCGATCTGGCCCTTCAGATCTTCCAGTGGTGTACTCATTGCTGATATAACTGAGTCGATCCACCCTGCTGGTGGTCATTCTCTTCTAGTCTTTCCTTCTATCTTTCCCAGCATTAGATCCTTCTTCAGAAAGCTAGGTCTTTGCATAATCTGTCCAAAGTAGGCTAATTTGAACTGCTCATTTGTGTTTCAAATTAAAAATATGGGGTGATTAGTTCAATGATCCATTTGTTTGTTTTCTTGGCTGTCCATGGTATCCTTGGGAGTCCAGACCTATCAACATTCTTCCTATCCTGCTTTTTCAAAGTCCAGCTTTCACTTCCATAGAATATTACAGGGAATTCCATTGCTTGCACTATTCTTTGTATGTTTAGACACATCACAGCATCTGAATTATCTTTTCCAAGGCCTTCACAGCTGCTCTACTAATTGTTAGTCTCGGGGGTATTTCTTGACTGTTCCATGTCTGAGCCATTTGCTTTGTATGTTTCTCTGTTGCCACTCAGCACTGCCAAATTCTTTGCTCTTAATCCTCCTCTTATGATGTAGGCAGTGTTTGTTCATTTGTTTATTTGATTTACAACCTATCTTTCCATTCAAGCAAGGCCTCAAGGCAATCATTACTAATTAAAATGCGGAGTAGAAAAAAATACCAAATTTGTAAAAATAAGTAAATAAGTGGATTAACCATTAAAAGCCTAGTGAAAGGAATGTAGTCTTTACAATTCTTCAAAGTGCTGAGAGAATAAGATCAAACAGTGCCTTGGGAAATACATCTCACTGAATGAAGAATGAGAAGGTCCTCCCGTATGAGCCAGAAGTGACTCTCTGATGCAGAGCAACATCTTCAAAAGGACTTCTCCTGCAGATCTCAGTTGCTGCATAATTCATAATTGAAGCTGTCAAAGACTACTTCAGCTTCAATCGCAACAATACACAAGCACACAATAGATTTAAACTTAATGTGAACCGCTCCAATCTTGATTGTAGAAAAAATGACTTCAGTAACAGAGTTGTTAATGCCTGGAATGCACTACCTGACTCTGTGGTCTCTTTCCAAAATCCCCAAAACTTTAACCAAAGACTGACTACTATTGACCTCACCCCATTACTAAGAGGTCTGTAAGGGGGTGCATAAGAGCACCAGCATGCCTACCGTTCCTGTCCTAATGTTCCCCTTGATTGTATCCAATTTGTATGGTTATTTCATGCTTATACTTATATATACCATTGTGTTTGACAAAATAAATAAATAATAAGCCATTTAGGACCTCTTAGATTTTAAAGTCCAAAACTGAAGACTGCTATTGCTCTGGTAAAAGTTGTCTTCCCTCATTGGCAGCCAACTACTCATATATAACGACAGTCATCAAAGTTGAGTTAGCAATGTTATTTGTGTTTTGATAGAGGTTAATTTAACAGAACAACACTTGTTCTGTTAAATAATTAAGGTTTCATGTGACAAGAGTGAAGGAAAATACAGTATGATTATATACTATTGAAAATTAACCATGTATAGATACAGAGGTAGTCATTTTTATTTCTCCCTATATCTATCTATCTATTGTCTGTCTGTCTATTGCTTTTGATGAATCCAAAAGTGAATTGGTCCAAAACTAAGCTGTGACTCTGGAAAGTCTCTGAAGGACTGAATTCTGATATAGACTACTGTAGTCTTGTCTGTATCACACTCATTGGAATTGCTCTTTTCACTCTTCATTTTCTGTCTACATTCTTGAATTATTTCAGTATGTAGTTAACAATAGTCCTTGTTCCCCTTCTCTTCCTCCTGTTCTCTTCCACATTCCTTGTCCCTAAGCAGTTAATTAAATTTAGCAGCATTATAGGAACATCAGTAGGCAGTAGGTGACCTTATAAATGAATATCATGGTGTTAGTCAAGCTGATGAATGGAAGTGGTGGGGGGGGGAATAAAGGAGGGGAAGGAGAGGAAGGAAAGAGAAGGGTGAGGTGGGAAGACAAATTTCCTGTTGCCATGGTACTCCATGCAGGATTTGGTTGCTTGTATTACTGTCAGACCCAGATTCCCTAATGGAAGTAAAGTGAGTTAGAGATACACTGGGAGATAGATTCTATGCTCTTCCCATCTTTCTCTCCCTCCCTCCCTCCCTCCCTCCCTCCCTCCCTCCCTTTCTCTCTTTCTGGCCTGAAACAGGATGTTTCCGTTTCAAGCATTAGCAAATAAGGCTGTTGACTGAGCTCTTAGTATGTTTGTGTATGTGGATGTGTGTGTGTGTGTGGATCTGCAGAGATTTAAAATCCTATGCATATAATAGTAGTCAGGGAGGGAAACGAGGGGGGGGGGGAAGTGCCAGCAGCTGCTCATATTGTGGTGACGTCTGCTCCATCACCAGTCAGGGAGGGAAGATATAAGGGACAGCAAAAAATAGAGGGTGGGAGACAATGAGAAACTCCTGTAAATTATAAAAGGAGGCAGGATACTATTCAGCAAGTGTGACACTGTTCTCTGGGGACATTCATTTTACAGATTGACTGGCTCCTTCTTCGCTTCTTATGGCTTTACTCCTCCACTTTCTGATCATCTCGACATTCCCATCAGACACATCAGGAGTTCTCAAGAGGGCTTTTCCATGGTTGAAATGATTTCAACTGGATGACACAGGTATTTTCCACACCTTTTGCTAAACCATGGAGACTTCTCTTCTGGGACTTCTTATTTGGTGCTTCTATCTCAAACTCCTACAAGCAGCCGAAATCTTCCAACAACAACAGCAATCAGCTCCACCCAAAACCAGGACCCCCAAAACGAAGGATTGGATACCTTCATCTTCATCTTTTTTGGTTTCAGCTTTCACTTGGATGCCTACCCTGAATTTGGATAAGGCTGAACCTGAAGGATCAGAGGCAGCAATGGCCTTCCTATACTCTGGGGATACCCTGAGCCTCTTACAAGCCAACTGTACCCAGAGATTTGAAATGAGGGCTTTAGTGAAGGACTCTCGCCCTCCACCAGCCTTATATTCCTATCTACGCAGTGCTACTGACACCTTGACCCATGCCACCAACTTCCTCAATATGGTCTTTCAGACTAATGACATTCGGGAATCCAGTGTGAAAGAGGATGTAGAATGGTACCATGCCTTGGTGAGAAGTGTTATAGAAGGGGATTCTCAAGTTTACCGAGCCATACTGACTTTTGATGCTCATCCTTTGTCTTCCAAGCCCCAGCTGATACTTCAAGCCACTAAGGGGAATAATGAGATCTTACTCCAAGATCTTTCTGCCTTTTCAGAGAATCTAAGGAATCTGACTTGGGAAAATGAGTGGTACAATTTCTTTAGGTTCCAACAGACTCCACCGCTTTATAAGAGAATTCTCAGCAATGACCTTAAGACACTAGACACCCCCAAATGGAGCCAAGGAGATAGTTATGTGATGGATCAGGGCTATATCAAATGGTCCCCACCTTTCCTGGAATGTGAAGATGGAAAATTCTTGCCCACCTGGATGGTTACACTCTCCTCTTCATTCTACGGCCTCAAGCCTGACCTCAATCCAGAATTCAAGTGAGTGGAAGAGGATAGTGATAAGGGTGACATTTTGATTCAAACCACATAGGATACAGGAGATCAACCATTGGTTCTTCTCACATTAGAATAATATAAACAGTTGTTAGGGAACTGGGGAGGGAAGAAGCTAGATGGAGAATGTGGAGAGAAAAATTTATCCAATGCCTTTCTGGCGGGGCTGAAATTTACTATTACCATCATGCATAGAAGCTAAATACATTCATCACTATTTATTGCTAAAATGCATATTCTATTGAGAAGCTCATCAGGATTTGCAAACAGCTGCTTACAAATATATTGCAAAGTTAAAAAAAATTAAACTCTATCTCAGAACCTGCTATTAAAAGTAACACTGACATATATTTATCTAAACATGTGTAAAGTACTTTGTTATCATGGTTAAATAACTGTTGCTTGCCCTTCGGCTGGAATAGTTCAGGATAATCTCTAAAATAGAAAGGATATGTTCAACTTTTCTAGGTAGAAAACTTAGCTATGATGTCTTAACACCTAGTTGCAATAACGAGTTATACTTAAACATAATGAGAAAACATTCAGTGTACATTCAAAGGCAGCTTTTAATTTATCCATATTCTGGGATAAATTCCTAACAAATACTATCAATGTCTGGAATCTCACCCAGATTACAAGACTGGCCTGGAAGAAAGAGAAAATATCTTCTATTCAGTTTTAGCACTTATTCCTTATTTTAAAGAATATTAAAAATTATACTGAAATTAAATTTTGATATTAAATAAGTATGCTGTTAAGTACTTTACAAGCTGGGGACTTAACTAAGACTCTAGAGCTTAGCTGAAAAAACAAAAGTCCTATCTAGAAGAAGACTCTGAATGCAAGAGAAGAACACAAGGTACTATTCTACGGAAGTTTCTATTTACTTATGTTCTATTGATAATTTGTAATTAACAAAGGGGAAAACATTTTCAGTATTTATATCACTTTCTTTACTGCTTACCTAGAAGAGATTTTAGGAGTAATATGAAAAATTCTTTTTCACAAGTCTACTTTATTATTACTTCATTATTCTTTACAAACCTGATCCTCTTAAATCTATTAAGTCTGATAAATCATTTGCACAGGGTTAATTTAACCCCATAGTTTACCAACAACTACTTCACTGGATTTGAACTAAGGTAAGTTCACACAATAGACTTAAGTGGTGTCTATAATTGGCTGATTCATCAGAAGCAATTCTTTTTTATTATATATGGGGGAGGTTAAGGGAGAAAACTTAAAATGTTCCAAATCCACAATCTCAATAGTAAATATCTTAAAACCACCAATTCAGTGTGGAATGCTAGATTCTAAATGGTTATATACCAAAAATAAATTATAAGTGGCTATCAAGGGATAGTGAAGATGATGTGCTGAGGAAACATACCCTATTGTCTACAGCATGTGCTACCTTTTAAGAACAGTTTTTGTAAATATTAAAAAATCTGTACATTTCCCCTTAATTCAGAATTAAAGGGGATATTCCAAAGCTACTTTAGGCTAAAAAAAGATGTGTTATATCTTTCACATAAATAAGAACTAAATTTCTTCTGATTCTGCCAATCAAATGGAAACAGTTCAGAAAGGCTATTTAGAAGTCTAAGCAGATCTTATTTTGAAGGGTTAATTTTCATTACAGAATGCTACCATGGCCTCTCTGATGTAATCTCACAGCCTGTAGAACAGCATGAATGTCCCTACTTTGCAACTGATCCGCTCAAGTCTACAATCACAATCTGTAGGGTTAACTATAGTTTAATTCTGGCACCTGTCTTGCACTAATGACTAACATATTCAAACAGCTGCCAAGTGGTTCAGAAAAGATAACTGCTAATGTCTTCTGAAAATATCTATTAAAAGATAGTTTTCAGCTGGACACTTTAAATAAATGCGAATGGCTTGAATTACATTTATTTATTAATTTCTCCTAATATCCCAAGGTAGCTGCCTTTCAGGATACTGTGGGAAAAACAGGTGTTGATTTCACTGAAGTGCCCTAAGGTTGTTCTGAGGGAGAAAATACATTTGGATGAAAAATATTCTAAATTCACATTGTCATGGTGAACTGAGCTGCAGTTTATTCAATTAACTTTATTTTGCAGATTAAGAAACCATTCTGAATTATACACTAATCATAGTGGCTGGATTAGGGCAATGTAATAGAATCTGTTTAGCTAGTTGGAGATTCAATATGTCATTAAAATATAACTAATATTGAGGTAGATATTCTAACAGTATGAGTAGGGCTACAAGATTTGGGCTGTAAAATCTAGATGATCAATAGACAACACCAGAGACACACAGTACCTATGATACCTTGCTGTTTTCTAACGTATTCATGTGAATTTTTGCAACCCCCAAAATATTAAAAAGCTGCATATGCTCCCTCTTATCAAATAATTCAAAACAGATAAGCTTATTAAAAGTATAATAGAATTTCCTTATTTTTTGGAAAAGCTTGTTGTGTGTATATATGTAATTCATTCTACCTATCATCTATCTACCTATCTATTATCTGTCTGTCTGTCTGTCTGTCTGTCTGTCTGTCTGTCTGTCTATCTATCTATCTATCTATCTATCTATCTATCTATCTATCATCTATCTATCTATCTATCACTGATTACTTCAATGTGACATATTAATTCATGTTGTAGGTTGGCTTACCATGAGTCCCATAATCATGATTGGTAGCTGTGACTGCTTTAAAGTAGTTAATCTAATCATACAATGGCATGCCATATTCAAGGATAATAGATGGTTAAGCAGATATTATTCTTCCAGGAAAACAGGGAAGCTGAGCTATTATTTTCAATGAAATGTATGTAATCAGGCTTTGTTTTGAGAAACAGGGTCAGGAGAAAGTGTATTAATTCTCTGCCAACCTGCTCATCTTAAACCTTTACAGACTATGTTGTTTGTTCAATAAATAAATTAGGAAGTGCACAACTGTGCAATGACAGGCAATAAGGTGCTATTGGGATGATTAATTTGATAATCTTTGGGATGATCAGCAGGTTAATCCTAGATTTAAAACAAATATGAGTTAATATGTTAGACCTGCTGCATTCTGGTGGTCATGCATGTAATTTACAAATTAGGCAGGGTTGAAAAGATCTCTACAAATGATACCAGCCCTGACCATCCCATGCCAAAAATTGGCAAATGCTAAAAACAATTTCTTCTCCCACTTACCACATGAATTTAAGAGCCGGGTGAAGCAGATGGTGTGGAGACTCTTATTTGTGAAATGATCTTTTTTTTAGATCTTTTATTCAGGATTGATCTTATAGTAACAAAATGAGAAGAGAGAATAAGGAATCTCCTATGAGAAGGATTTCTGCTTTTTTTTTAAATTGTTACTTTATTTAAAATTGTATTTTTAGTTTAGGATTATTGATGCAATCCTAAGCAGTTTTGATAGGATTTGTATTTGGAAAGACAGGATGTAACAAAGCAACAATACTACTACTAATAATGCAGTTATAATTACTTGTCTTCAGAAAAATATATTGGCTGCGTTTTTATACATTTACCTATTGGTAACAACAACGATTTATAAGTTACTCTAATGCAATTACATAAGTTTACATAACACAGCAAACCAGAGACATATGTCATGGACTGATCTATACAACATGCTGTAGGCTAAAATCTGTTTGCTCATTTTATAATTCAAAGGGAGAATTTGTATTTCATATTGAATTACAAATTAAATGCAGGTAAGCCTTGGTTTACTACAATAATTCTACCTGAAATTGTTGTCACTAAGTAACACAGTCATAAAGGATGAAGTCATATGACTGCTCTGCTTAGTAAGGACTCTGTATGTGCTGTCTGACTTTTGAATTCCTGCCAGCTTCCCCACTGACTTTGCTGGTGGGAAGCCAGCAGGGGAAGTTGACAATTGCAATCATTTGACTGTGGCTTGCTGTGACATCATATTTGTGAACTGCATGCTAAGCATCTTGATCACAATCACATGACCGTGGGGGTGCCACAATGGCCAGAACTTGTTGTTGTAAATTTAAATAGTTGCTGAATGAGTGATCATAATCCAAGGACCCTTTGTAATGCATGTAAGCATAATTTGAATAAATTGAGCCTCTATAGTTAGCTTGAAATTCATTACAACATATGATTCCCCCCCTCCCATATTGAGTGAACTATAATTATAGTAGCACAAGTAAACATGTTTTATAAATATAGCCAGGTTGCTATACAGAGTCAATGTGGTTTGTTGAGTTTTAACTTACATGTTTATTAAATTACGGCCATCCATCTTTGTTGATGAGTTTGGGAGGTTAACAGTTAAAAACATAATGTAAACAGTTAAATAAAACTACAAATAAAATAAGGTAGCCTAACAAACATCCAGGTGCAGGTTACAAGAGCTAAGAAACAGACATACTCATAGCATCAGGAACCAGGCTTGATGGCAAAACCAGGTCTTCAAAGATTGGTGAAAAGCAAATCTGATCTCTTGGAGAGAATCATGTCTCATAGTTGTATGACAGAAAAGGTTCTTTCCTGAGTCCCACCAGAGATGGGATTCAGAGCATGTCTCTTCTGCCAAATCTAACAGGAAAGGTAAATCCAAATGGGGAGAGAGATTTCCAGGAATAACCTAATTTCAGATCATGAAGGGCTTTAAAGTAATTACCAGCATCCTGCATTGTACCTGGAAGCTTTCTAGTAACCAATGCAGTTCATGGAAAAAGATGTCCCTTGAATAACAGATGCTTATGATTGCCCACACCACCACATTTTACCTCAGCTAAAACTTCCAAATACTCTTCAAGGGCAGCCTCATGTTGAACATGTAGCAGTAATTAAAACAAGAGGTGACTAGGGCATGAGTGACTTCGAGCAGTGCGTTCCAGTGCAGGAAAGGCGCAATTGATACACTGTCACCTGCTCTTCAACTAGTATTTGTGAACCTAGAAGAACCCCAAATTGTGTACATGATCTGTCAGGAGCAGTGCAATCCCATCCAAAATAACAGATGGAAAGTCCCCAAAATCAGGAGGTCTTAAAAACCAAAGCCACTTGATCTTACTAAGATTCAACTGTTCCCCTTCCAAACTTCCTGTGAGTCTTCAGGCACCAAGGCAGGACTCTACAGCATCACCCAGACAGCCCCTTTTAGAGATACATAAATAGGTATCGTCAAATTAGTGATGAAATCTCACTTCATACTAACAGATGACTTCACCCAGCAGCTACTGTTTATGTAAATGTTAAAAAGAAGAGGAGGAAGCCTGGTCCCTGCAGCACCACAAATAATAGGGATAGTGGAGTGGACATCTCCTCTGCTATCCAACATAATGTGTCAACCTTAATGTAGGGCTTAATATATTGTACAATGTACTAATACTGGCTTAGTATTAGTACAATGAAGCAATTATTGTAGGTTTTAGGTAATAATTCATTGCCTAATATAATATATGGTGGCACAGTGGCTAGAATACAGTATTGAAGGCGAACTGTCCACAGCCTAGAGTTTGATCTTGATAGGGCTCAAGGTTGACTTAGCCTTCCATCCTTCTGAGATCAGTAAAATGAGGACCCAGATTGTTGGGAGCACTAAGTTGACACTGTAAAATTCCCAGAGAGTGAAGACAGCACTGTGGGTGATATGTAAATATACATGCTATTACTATTGCTATATGAACCCAGCCAATTATGATTTATGAACAATCCATAATTAAATCATTGTTTGATATGAAATGTGATCCCAATCATAGACTTGTCATAGATCATTTAATATACAAATTGGCCATTGATGAATTGTTGCTTTTTGAGATCACACAAATGACAGAACCAATTTGATTGAATATAAAACAGTTGTCAAGGTTCTTAACAGCTTTTTAAATCATCATTCAGAATATACAAATTACAGAGTTAATCTGTTAGAAAAATACATTATAGCTTCACAACATATGAACCCTTTAAACATCTTTGCATGATGCAATAGGCCAATGTGAAAGAATGTACCTACTATACTGTACTGCCATTCTACTTTCTGTGGCTAGTCGCTCTTTAACTAAGAGTATCTTGTACTTTTGTGCTTTTACTTTCTGCTATGCGGAAGGTCATATTCCTGTGCATCAGTGAAGCTGCTGTGCCCTGATATGATGCAAAGAAAGAATCTGAAGGCAGGGAGAGGGCAAGGAAGGAAGCTAAGTTGCTAATATAAAGTTGTCAACTTTTTCGGTGTCATAGTAGCTTTTTCCTCTAAAGAGTTGGAACATACTTACTTGGTGATCATGAGAATAATTGATGCAAATCCTAAACTACATAATCCAAGGGCTAGTGAAGCTCCATCCCAAATTCTGTGTATTACCTTCACTTTTCTAATTTAAAGCAGCAGCATATTAAAGATGTACTGTATATAGTTAGGGTCAATTCCATGCTTCCCCATTCAGTAAATGTTTCCGTTCCTTCTCTTTGTCTTCTCATATTTCTGCTACCTCCTCAGATAGGATATTATTTTGCTCATACACATGGATTGTTCATCAGAGCAATTCTTAATACATTCCAGCCAATGGCAATATCATCTGCAGTGATTATATGGTTCCATATAATCAAGTATTAGAATTGTTGAATTCCTTCTCTCCCGATACATGCTAAAACCATCACCTTATCTGTTCCAGAGGGGTCATGAGGCTGGATGTTAAAATCCAAAATGTTGATATAAACCAGTGTGCCACTAACGGAGGATGGTTTGCAAATACACATCAGTGTGATCTCAACAGCACCCAGGTAAGGAGAGCTATCATGTCAGACTGTGAACTGGAGGGTCTTCCCTATTATTGTGCCAATCCTCTGGAACCACTTTTCCAGACATTCCTAAATAAATATATAAATATAAATATATTCCAGTTGCCCCAGGCAATGGTGATTAGGTTGAGGGATGGCCAGTTTCATTTTAGCAGCATCTGGAGGACAGATGTTCCCCAACCCATCTAATTTTCTTATTTAGAATTGTGTTGTAATAAAGCTATGTTTGCTTTGAAAATAATTCAGAAAAAGTACATTGAACTCTACATGAACACAAGACCAGAACTTAACTGCTGGGCTTATATAGTGTATTGTTGTTGTTATTTTACAGGTAGTCCTCGACATATGATGGTAGTCGAGCCTGGCAATTACAGTCATAAGTCGTGATTATCATAAAGCAGGTCACTGTGTGACTGTGGGATGCTGCAAACTTCCATAAATATGAGGTGGTTGCTGAGCACTCAAAATACATTCCTATGATTGGTGGGGTTGTACACTGTAACACTGGGTTATAAGTAGCTTTTAGGCTACAATGGAGGGTCCATTGTAATGTTGAATAGTCACTAAGTGACAACTCTTAACTTGAGGAATATTTATATCTTTCTATCTCTATTCCTTGAGCGAGAGAGATAAAGATAGATATATATATAAATCTAAAGAAAAAAAAGAAAATATATAAACAGAAAATGCAAGAAACAAAAAAGAGAACAAAAATGTAAAGAAGTGTTATGATTTACAATCTTCTTTTCAACAGATAGTTATAAATTTATAATCCTTCCTCCCTCTTACGTATTACCCAAATCCTTTCAGCCTCTCACTTAATCTACATCTTCCTAAATCTTCAAGCCCACAAATCACCATATCATTTCTTTCTTCTTTCAACAAAAAATCCATACTGCATAAGGTTTCCAGTCTTTCAGAAAACTTTTTGTTGTGGTTTCCCCTCCCCCACTTTCTCTGACCAGACTGGTCAGTTTTGCCATTTGTAAGAACTATGACACTTTCACAATCCATTCCTCTACTGTGGGGATTTCATTATTTTTCCATGGGTTTATGTGGTGCTTTTGAGAAGGGGGAAGAATGGTTGTTGCACTTTCCTTCAACTTACTAAAAACAAACCCATCTTTCAGAGACCATGACTGTTCCTACCCTCTTAGTTTGCATCCTGTACTATTTGAAACATTACATAGTTGTCTGCTATTTATTAAGGAACCATGCCACTTCTCAAGTTTCCAAAGGAGTTTGAAAAAAATTTGTAGTTGCTTTAAAAAATTCACTCATTAAGGTTAATCTGACTCTTAATGATCTAACCTGTATGAATGTAATGAGCAAATATGTAGCATAGCCATCAAAAAGGTGCTCTCTTCAAAGTAGACAGGAGAGAATTGACTGAATTCATAAAAAGAAGCAGAACGGTGTCTTAGTCCAGTGTTTCATAATCCTAGCAACTTTTACATGAGTGTTATGAAATCCACTTATGCTGGGTGGGGAATTTTGGAACCAGAAATCCACACATTTTAAAGTTACTGAAGTTACATAACACTGTCTTACCTAAGAGACATTTCTTGTCAAATTAATCCTAATTTTATATCTATAAAAGTATTATATTTAGAGAAGTAAAACTCCTTGCTGACTCAGGAGTGCCTGCCATCAAGAGAACTTTGGCTTTCTGGTTTACTTTACCTACAAGAAAAGTAGTAGCTCTGCACCTCCCAAAGACAGGGAAGAACGTATTTGGAAAATAGCTAGCTCAGTTCAGTCATAGATCTTTAAACTAAAACTGGAGGGGGAATGAGACCAATTTTTAGGACCAAACCCGAAACATGAATCCCAAGACATCAGAAAATGAGGAAGAATCAGAAAATGATTCTGACCATGGGATTCATGTTTTGGGTTTTCTTCTGTTATATGCCTGACTGTGCCTTCCTTCTCACCACTCAGGCATATAACAGAAGATGCAGGAAGCAAACACAGGGTCAGTCATCATGGACTCAGATGCCTGCACACTAGTGCTCAATGTGTGAGGTACAAACAGGGAGAACTTGAGATCCTAGTACATGAGTGCAAGCATGATATTATAGCTACTACTGAAATTTGGTGGGATGGATATCCATGATTAGAGCATACTGCTAAAAGAATATAAATTGTTCAAATGAAACAAGAAAAGAGGGAGAGGAGTTGCCCTTATGTAAAGAAATACTCTATTTCTATGGAGATATAGTAGAGTAATCTCTACTCTATCTCTATGGAGAGTGATGGGTGGAAGCTTGTCTAAGGGAGATTCAACTTAGAAATAAGAAGGAGTTCCTGACAATAATTAATCAATCGAACAGCTCGCCTCCCAGATTTGTGGGTGCTCCATCACTGAAAGTTTTTAAGAAAAGATTGGACAGTATAAGGACTTCTGCCTTGGGGGTTGGGCTAGAAGACCTACAAGGTCTTTTCTAACCCTGTGAATCTATGACTCTTTGTCTGCTGAAAAAGGTAAAAACAGTGGAATTCTGATTTCATTAAACTTTCAGTATGCATTGCATAGACATTTTCTTCCTGTGAAATAATTGGAAAAAAACAGACTCTTGACCTAATATGGACTGTGGCTTAATATGTTTTCTGGTCCTTTAAGTATTCAGTATTTATTCAGTAGTAATGTTAGCTTTCCTTTTGGCTGTAGTTGCTTCTGAAGGGATTAGTATACTCTGCAGCATTAGTGATCCATTTAGGTTTTAGGAAAAGGGGATTTGGCCATCCAACATTTGGTTAGCGTAATGCTTAAATATTCAGCCATGGATGTCCAGAGAAGGAGGAGGGAATCGTGTTGAGCCAGCTAGAGAAATGAAGTAAATGAGAGTGCTTTACACAAAACTCAAGATACTTGCTCCTAATTTAATCCAATAAGATAAGAAGAGATCAAATAAAGCACAGGGGAAGGGGTAAAATCTCCATCTTAATCTTTTAAACATGTCACAGAGAAAAGACATGAGAAGGCATTTCAGAAGTTACTAGGGCTGCCTTACTGTTTTGATTCTAACAGTCTCCGAATTTATTTTTATTGTGCAGAGCAAGGGTCTCCAACCTTCCCTTTAAGACTTGTGGTCCCTTTAAGACTTGTGGAGGAACTCTGGGAATTGAAGTCCACAAGTCTTAAAGGAACCAAGGTTGGAGACCCCTGGTGCAGAGCAAAATACCTCACTTCTAGACACAGCCATCAGCTAATTCTAGATTCCTCTCAAAACTCATGCCTGTTAAAGGAAGGTTGGTGTGATGAAACGTATATATATATATATATTGAGGAGGTTCTGGGAATGAGTGTGTGTGTGTGTTATATTTTAAATATATACAGTACTGAGAATCTCTTGATTAAACTCTGTTTCTTCTCCCACTGAAATATTGATGTACAAAATGGCTACTTACTATCACTAAAATGAAAACAAAAACTGTCACCCCAAAATAGGGAAATAAGTATATAATTTTTCATCAACTAGCACATAAAAAGTGTACAGCTTGTGTGTATAAGTCTGTGTATGCACATCTCAGTAGTACAATATACTTTCCCACAGCATCGAATACAAACAAATCATTAATGCATTAATTTGTACTATCTGCTGCCTAAATACTAACAAGTTGGTAGTCAGGATAATCAAGATTATTTACTACTCTCCTTACTGATATTTCTTTACTACTATATTGTATTTAGATTGAAGAATCTTTCTAACTGAGGCCAACTCTTTGACACTGATAGCTTTTGAAAAAGGATCTTTTATAAAGACACAGGGTGAAGTGTCTATTTTTGCCACAGAATATTTGCAATACAGACAAGGGGACAACTTGGTACCAAGACTGATGCACTCTTTGCCCACAAGGGCATAGTATATTTTCCTGTATCAATGACGAAGTAAATTTGTTATGCAAACAGTGGAATCACTGGGGTGACAACCATGAAATCTGTTTGTAACCAGTGGGCATGATAATTGGGGTTGTTACCAGTGGGCATACTTGATGTTGGTGTGAAGTTTGTTGGAACAGCTATGTAGAATGTTGAAGGAAATCTAGAGGTTGGAATGTGCTCCAGGCAGGAGTTGGTGTTGAACACAAGGACAGAGTGGACACCATGAAGAAATGTCAAGAAGGAGAATGCAGTCTGCTCATTGTGTGAGGATGAACCCTTAAACTGGATGATGTTTTGGGATGGACATTATCATCTTGGTCTGGCAGCAAAGAAGATACAATTTTTAAGTTCTCAGTGGGCTAACAGAAGCTATTGGGGCAGGATGGCTGATAACTGGAATGTGTTTTGGCAGGAAAGTAGTTGGTTGATTGTGTATCTGTCTGGCTGTCTGGTTGGTTAAATTCTGGGCTGTGGGTGCAGGGGGTGACAGGAGAGAGGAAAGGGAATGGGATCCAGATTGTGATGGGCAGGCAAAGATTTGGTGGGAAACATGAGTTGGTTCACATCACAAAAGATAAACTTGATGCTTGAAATTTTTTTTACCTTAAGTCACCAGTATTCATTTATAATGCCAAGTTATCAGGTCCTCGGTGCTCCAGTCCCTGGCTGCTGTTACTTAATGCCAGGTTGGTCTATAACAAAGCAGTCCTTATCCATAACCTCATTCTGGATAAAATGGCTGGCCTAGTGGTATAATTTAGAATTGATGTCAAAGGAGGCTATTTCATTCTCAGAGGTGTGCCCAACTGGGTTTTAAATGTAGCATCAATAATGAGTCTACGAAAAGTGGAGGCAGGTGGGATAGCCATTGTTATCTGAAAAGACTTAAAATGCCTTCAGAGGCCTTGTGCTGCAATTAAGTGGATGTGACACCCTTTGGCTGAAGTTGAGCTTTAGGGATCATTTGGATTTATGTTGCAATACTGGCTTCCCTGTTACACAACAACGTTCTTGCCTGAACTCCTAGTGCAATGGTGGTGAACATCTTACTCACTGAATGCCCAACAGGTAGGCGCTTCGCTTATGTGCAGCTGCCCCCATCTGCTGCGCATGCAACCACACCATCTGCGCATGCATGTGGCTTTTGTGTGGCTCCCCCGTGCACTGCGTGTGCAATTGCACCATTTGCATATGCGCATGCTTTTGCATGCACAATGCACATGCATGAACACCTTCTGCCCATGTAAAACACACACAGGAGAGCTCCAAAGACCAGCTGGGTGTCCAGAATTGTGTACATGCACACTGGAGGCCCAGACACCAGTTGGGGGGCGTGCACATGCACAGCTGCAGCTGAGTTGGGTGACAGCTCGCGTGCCCAGAAAGATGGCTCTGAGTGCCATCTTGGGCACACGTGCCATAAGTTCGCCATCACAGTCCTAGTGGGTGGCTGTGGGATTTCCAAGGCCAATAGTGCATGGAGTTTTAAATTTGCCATCATGTAGCATTGAGTCTGGAGCAGCTCAGGAATTCAAAGTCATGTACTTCCCAGATTCATTGGCTGTAAAATTCAACCATGCTTGCAATAAGAAAGGTGCTATAGCAATAGCACTTAGATTTATATACCTCTCCATAGTGCTTTACAGTACTCTAAGGGCAGTTTACAAATATCAGCACATTGTCCCCAACAATCTGGGTTCTCATTTTACTTCCATCTCTCAAAGGATGGAAGGCTGAGTCAACCTTGAATCACTTAGGATCAAACTCCTGCCTATGGGCAGAGTTAGCCTGCAAAACTGCATAATCACTGCGCCAACACAGCTAATGAAGTCTTGCTAACACTTTTCTGGTGCAAGTGCTCCAGTCATTAAGGCTTCCTACAGAAAGTGGTGGGATTGATGACTCAGATTGATGACTCTTGACACAGTTAATGTGATAATGTGGTGCTGGAACCCGTAAGGAAATTTAACTGGATTATTGACTGACTAGCTTGAATATGTTATGGAAATAAGACATATGAGAATGATTTCCTTCTACATTGGTTACTATCAGGCCTAAATCTTACTCAAAGTCAAAAAGGACATTCCTCAGTCACTTTCCTTGAAAATAATAACTTTGGTTCCGTATCTGATTCTTTGCCTCTTGCCTGATACTCTGCACCATAATGACTCAATGCGCCACTGGACATTATTTCACCAAGGCTCTCTGTCAAAGCTGCCTCTTCACATTCTTTTAAGCTCATACTTAAAGTCGTCACTGATAATATTTAGCCACTTTGTCCTCTGTCAACCTTTTTTGTAATTGCAAGTCTTTTCCAATGACTTTTGACTTCCCATTACTTGTTTAAAATATTTAAGTTGTAGATTCTTTATTAAGGTTTTCAGAGAGCAGCCAAGTCCTTGAGAAAGCTGTAAATATATTCCCCTGGAGTCTTTCCATTCAAAGGCAGACTACTTGTGCAATACTATTACTGAATCATAATTTGCATGACTTCTCACAGCATCTTATGACAAAAGTTTTCAAACTTTTGCTAAACAGGCTGCTAAAATTGTCGATAAAAAAATTCTAAGAATACTATGATTGTAGTGGAGTTAAAGTTTTTTAGGCAGTGCCTAAAGAGGGAGGGAGGGAGGAAGATAGATAACATTTGTCCCTAATCTCTCACAAAATCCAATCAAATTCTCCAGAAACCTAGGATTATGCAGAACACAGCCTAAAAAACTTGCATTATGATGCTGGAAATTTGGGGTTGGGGGAGTTAGTTATTCTGAGATTATAAATGACAGGACGAGCCCAAATGCTGCCGGCATGTTTTGCCAGCTCGGCCGGCTCGTTTTGGGGTGGCGGCTGGCCACCGGCGTTTTCTTTCGCCGCTTTTTGACGGCGGCGGCGGTGGTCGGCGGAGGGGGGCGGAGGGGGCGTTTGACATTTTCGCCCTCCTCTCACTCGTCCTCCTCTTGCCCGCGGTGGGGGCGGAGGGGGCGTTTGTCACTCTCGCCCTCTTCTCGCCCCTTGGCGTTTGACACACTCGCCCTCCTTTCACTCGCCCTCCTTTCGCTTTTGGAGGGGACGGAGGGGGCGTTTGTCACTCTCGCCCTCCTCTCGCCCTCTTTTTAGCCGAACTGAAACTGCAGAACTGACCAGAAGCGACCAGCAGATGACGGCAGCCGGTGGGGGGAGGGCATTTTGATGTCATTGCCCCCTCGTCGGCGGAAAAGATAGCTTGCCGGTCCACGGGTCTCTTTGGACAGCTTTCTGGGGATGATGGTTTCCCGATGGCAGTTGACGTTGTAATGAGGACGACGACAGCGGGGATGACTCCCTACCTTCACATAAACATTGAATCATCTGGCCCTTTCTCCATCACTTGGGCCGTTGTCTATCTCTTTTGTCGTCGAGGATTCCTTTCAGCTGATTTCTGTCCCGTATAATACACCATCTTCTTGAACAACTTGACCGACCAGGACTGCTTTTCCACCATTTTTCGTGATTTCTATGACATGACATATTTGTGGACGCAACTCTTTGGTTTACCAGATTATTGTTATGCGAACATTTACAGCGGCCGACCTTCTTGCCCTGCGAGATTCCCCTCTCTCGCGGGTTTGGCCCTCCACATTATCGAGGGCCCATCTTGAGGACGGGTTTTGGAACCCCGAGAGGTGGCATGCCAAAAATAGGAGACTCAGGGGATTTTTAATTAACTGTTTTAATCGGTTTTTTAAAGGGAGTTTTAATGGGAATTTTAAGGGGAGGGTGGGAACTGATGGGTTTGGGTTGGGAGGGGTAGGGGGGGTGGATGGGTGGGGGGGAAACCCATCAGGGAGGGGGCTAGGTCCACCATGTGTTCGCGGCGGTAACTTAATAGGTCCTGGGGTTATGGCGAGGGGTGTCGTTCCAGTTTGTCAGGGTTGAGCTATTACTACGGTAAGTGGGAGAGGCAGATATGATGGAAGGGGGGGGGCACATCAGGTCTCGGGGCTCGCCTCGCTGTTTCTGACGATTGCGTGCTCGGCCCCCAGAAATTTCCCGTGACCAGTGGCCAGGGTAATCGGGACCTGGGCCTCCGGCTGATGTTATGTAATGCCAGGTCCGGTTAATAAAGCCCCTGATTTCAGATCTTATTCAGGAAGGGACCGCGGACGTTATGGGCATTACAGAGACCTGGCTGGGCACCGGAGGGGGGCCCCCCGAGTGGAGATGTGCCCACCAGGCTTCCGAGCATTCCATCAGCCGAGGGCCCAGGGTAGGGGTGGAGGGGTGGCGGTTATCATTAAGGAGAGTCTTGAGCCGAGGGAAACCACTGTGCCTCAGATAGCTGGGTGTGAATCCCTCTTCGTGAAGTGGGGTCGTAGAACTCAGGTGGGCTTGTTGATCACGTACCTGGCTCCTTGCTGCGTGACTACAGCCCTGCCTGAGCTGTTGGAGTTGCTGGCCGGGTTGGCAGTTGAAACCCCCAGACTGTTGGTCATGGGGGATTTCAATTTGCCATCAGCCGGCGTAGCATCCTCGGCAGCTCAGGAGTTCATGGCTTCCATGACGGCCATGGACCTGATTCAGTTAATTGATGGCCCTACCCACGTCGGGGGAGGTACCCTAGACCTGATTTTTATCTCTGGCCAGTGGTCTAATGATCTGGTTTTAAATGATTTAGTTGTTGAACCTTTGTCATGGTCAGATCATTTTCTCCTTCGTCTAGACTTTCTGACCGCTACCCACCACCGCAGGGAGACGGAACCAATGCGCTGGTTCCGTCCCAGGCGCCTGATGGACCCGGAGAGGTTCCTGACGGAGCTTGGGCCATTTCCCGAGCACCTGGCCCACGACTCGACTGAAGAGCTAGTTGCGGCCTGGGAACGGGCCGCGGCTGGAGCTTTGGACCGTGTCGTGCCTTTGCGGCCTCTGACCCGGCGTCGGTCTCAACCAGCTCCTTGGTTCTCCGAGGAGCTGAGGGAGATGAAGCGCCGGAGAAGACGCCTAGAGAGTGCCTGGAGATCCAGCCGCTCTGAGGCTGACTGGACACTAGTTAGGTCCTATAGTAGGACCTACCTAGTGGCAATGAGGGCGGCGTTCCTACGTTTCCTCCCTCATTGCGTCGGCAGATAACCGCCCGGCCGCCCTGTTTCGGGTGACCCGCTCGCTCCTTCAACAGGAGGGGCGGGAGGACCCCCTACAAGGGCGTGCCAAGGAGTTTAACGGTTATCTATACGACAAAATCGTTCAGCTTTGGGACGGATTGGATCAAAATTGGGTAGATCCAGGCGAGGGTTCTGAGGCCCGTCTTGTTGAGGTGGTTTGGGATGACTTTGATCCTGTAACTCCCGAGGACATGGACAGATTGCTGGGTAGGCTGAACGCCACCACATGTTTACTGGATCCGTGCCCCTCCTGGTTAGTATTGGCTACTCAGGAGGTGACACGAGGCTGGCTCCAGGGGATTACAAATGCTTCTTTGTGGGAGGGGGTCTTTCCCGCGGCCTTGAAAGAGGCGGTGGTGGGACCCCTCCTCAAGAAGCCTTCCCTGGACCCAGCTGTTTTAGGGAACTACCGGCCAGTCTCCAATCTTCGCTTTATGGCGAAGGTTGTAGAGAGTGTGGTGGCATGTCAGCTACCCCAGTACCTGGATGAAGCTGTCTATCTAGACCCGTTCCAGTCCGGCTTCCGGCCCGGATACAGTACGGAGACAGCTTTGGTCGCACTGGTGGATGATCTCTGGAGGGCCAGGGATAGGGGTTACTCCTCTGCCCTGGTCCTATTAGACCTCTCAGCGGCTTTTGATACCATCGACCATGGTATCCTGCTGCGCCGGTTGGAGGGGTTGGGAGTGGGAGCACCGTTTATCGGTGGTTCTCCTCCTACCTCTCTGATCGGACGCAGACGGTGTTGACAGGGGGGCAGAGATCGACTCCAAGGTGCCTCATGTGTGGGGTGCCGCAGGGGTCGATTCTCTCACCCCTCCTGTTCAACATCTATATGAAGCCGCTGGGTGAGATCATCAGTGGCTTTGGGGTGAGATACCAACTGTACGCTGATGACACCCAGCTGTACTTTTCCACCCCGGGCCACCCCAGTGAAGCTGTCGAAGTGCTGTCCCGGTGTCTGGAAGCCGTACGGATCTGGATGGGGAGGAACAGGCTCAAACTTAATCCCTCCAAGACGGAGTGGCTGTGGATGCCAGCACCTCGGTACAGTCAGCTGCAGATGCGGCTGTCTGTCGGGGGTAAATCATTGGCCCCGATGGAGAAGGTACGCAACTTGGGCGTGCTCCTGGATGGTCGGTTGTCCTTTGAAGACCATTTGGCGACCGTCTCCAGGAGAGCATTTTATCAGGTTCGCCTGATCCGCCAGTTGCGTCCCTTTCTGGACCGGGATGCCTTATGCACAGTCACTCATGCTCTCGTTACCTCTCGCCTGGACTACTGCAATGCTCTCTACATGGGGCTCCCCTTGAAGAGCACCCGGAGACTTCAGCTAGTTCAGAACGCAGCTGCGCGGGTTATTGAGGGAGCGTCTCGGAGCTCCCACATAACACCTATCCTGCGCAGACTGCACTGGCTACCTGTTGTTTTCCGGGTGCGCTTCAAGGTATTGGTTACCATCTTTAAAGCGCTCCATGGCTTAGGACCGGGCTATCTACGGGACCGTCTACTGCCGGCTTCTATCTCCCATCGCCCGGTACGCTCCCACAGAGAGGGACTCCTCAGGGTGCCGTCAGCCAAACAGTGGCGGCTCCCAGGGGGAGGGCCTTCTCTGTGGGAGCTCCGACCCTGTGGAAGGAACTTCCCCTCGGACTTCGACAATTACCTGACCTTAGGACCTTTCGCCGCGAACTTAAAACTTATTTATTTCGTATGGCTGGACTAGCCTGATTTTTATTTTTATTGGATGGGTTTTTTAAATTTTGTGATTTTACGGGGGAGTACGTTTTTTAACATCTTGGGCATTTAAATTAGTTTTTTAAGGGATGTTTTTAATTATTGTGTGTATTTATATTTTATCTGCCTGTTCACCGCCCTGAGTCCTTCGGGAGAAGGGCGGTATACAAATTAAATTATTATTATTATTATTATTATTATTATTATTATTATTATTATTATTATTATTATTATTATTATTATTATTATTATTATTATTATTATTATTATTATTATTAACAAGGAAGAAGATTGAAAGAACACCAGCCAGGAGAACATAACCATTCAAACCATGAGCATTTAAAGAGCTTGTCTCTAATCAATTTACTTTTGGAGAGTTTGGAGGGGAGAAAGAGATTTTACAAATGTGCATTTCTCTTTTCAGTGTATCCCACAGGAAAACCATGGATTTATCCTTGGAAAATATAGTTGTCTTTGCAAGCCAGGTTTCTATGGAGGACAGAGAACTGCCACCTCCCACCTTTCTTCAATCAGTAAAGGCTGGTCTGGTAAATAGTGACAAACTTAGTACAGCTTTTTGTAGTAATATAACAATTTGAGCTACTGTTATAAGTTGCGTAGGTCTAAATATACAGCATTTTAGAAAAATAAGATATTAATGTCTACCCAAGGGGACCACAATGTGGACAACTCTGTGGAAATGGCAGAATATGAGGAAGAAATGAGGGCCTAGTAAGTACAAATAAATATGTAGTTGTGTCAATTATATATACTTTGGAATTTTCCTGGAAAAGATGAGTTTGGAAGGAATTTAAAGGAAAAGGGGTTGGTTTATTGTTTATGGGAGATATTTTGGAAAATCTCTTGAGGTAGACAAAAATAATGAAAAAACAGATATAGTAGTTTCCCAAATCCCAAATAAGTCTTGAAAACAGGTTTTTATTCCCAAATGCCTGTTTGATTAGAACTTAAAAATACAAATTAGCTATTCCAGAATTAGCGCTAACCTAATGACTTCCTAATATGTTGAGATTTTAATATAAAGATTACTCTGAGATGATATACTTCGTATTGTAATTAGCAACTCTATGGGCTTTTTGTTGTTGTTTCTCGATCAATTTCCTATAACTACCTTAATTTCAGAGGTGGGATTCACTCGGTTTGCACTGGCTCAGAAGAACCAGTTAACTTTTTGTGCAATGGTGGCTGATCCCACCACTGGCTCGCCCCGCCCTGCCCCACCCCACACTGCCCTGCCCCTCCCAACCATTCCTTATCTCGCCTCGCCCACCTTGGCCAGTGCCTAGAGGCACACCCATGGCATAGCTGCTGCTTCACTCTAACTGCTTCTCTCTCTCTCACTTGCTCGCTTGCCTCAAACACCCCGCGGCCCACCAGCTTGCCTGCCTTCACTGTGCAGCACCTGCAGCCAGTGGTGGGATTCAGCCAGTTTGCACCACTTCGGGAGAACCGGTTGTTAACTTTCTGAGCAGTTTGGCAAACTGGTTGTTGGAAGAAATCATTAGGGCAGAGAACCGGTTGTTAAATTACTTGAATCCCACCACTGCCTGCAGCCCAACTCTCTGCTTCATCTGCCTTCCATCGCTGATCTCCACTCCTCCTAGCTCATCTAGACTAGATTCATCCAGCTGCCTCAGCCTGCTCCTGCCCGCTCCAGCAGTAGAAGCCTTGAGGCAGAGGTAAGCGTGGCTAGGTGCCCCCTCGAGGAAGCAGGGCTGGGAAGGGCGCTCATCTCCAAAGCCTCCCATTTCTCTCGGTCTCCACCTCCTACCATTTCTCTTGGCCTCCCCCTCCTACCACCTTTGTTGGTACCTTGGTCACTCGGGGAGACATTGGCCTACCTTAGCTGCCACCCTCACAGCTGCCGTGGCTGCCATAGCTGCTGCCTCATGGCCTTGCCATTGACCTGACTCAGCGTCTCCCCAAGCAACCGAGGTGCAACAATGGCCAGAAGAAGTGCCTGCAAGACCCAGCAAGGGATGAGGCACCATAGTGCTTCCCAGATGCACGACCTCCTCTTCAGGCTCAAGCTGCTTCTCTCTGCCATAGTGCTTCCTGGACACAGCTTACAGCTACAAGCCTGAAGAGCAGGTTGGGCTTCTCCCTAAGCCACCAAGGCACCAACAAAGGCCAGAAGTAGCTGCCTGCCGTTTTCTGCTGCAGTCTGGCAGTGAGAGACCCAGCAAGAGATGATTCAGCCGCAGCCGCTTCTGTATGCCGTAGAGCTTCTCAGACGTGGCTTACAGCTCTGAACCTGAAGTGACAGGAGGCAAGGGCTATCTTGAGCGCAAATGTACTGCAACGAAGGTGGAATGCTGTTGCTGCAACCAAGGCAAGTACAGGAGTGCTTCGCTCCCGCACTAAGGTTCTGGCCATCGTCACTGCTGCTTTGGCTGCCTGAGCCCCCCCACCTTGCTGCAAGAGCCCAATTACCTCGCTCCAGCTGGCAGGGGCCTGCGCTACTCCTTGCACTACTTCTTATACCACCCTCTACAGTGGAGATTTCCAGCCCACCAAGAGCAAGTCTCCCTTTCTTAGTATAGGCAAGGAGTGACTGGGAGGGGAGGGGCCAGCCAATGCTTCACTCCCACACTAAGCCTCTGGCCACTGTTGCTTTGGTCACCTGTGCCACCCCACCTTGCTGTGAGTGACATCAAGTTGGCCATGCCCCCTCAGTCATATGACTCCCCCTCAGCCACACCTACTCAACCCAGAGTACCAGTTGTTAAATTATTTGAATCCCACCACTATTTATGTAATGTATCTTTAAATGTTTTGGCGGGAAACAAGCACGTTGCTGATTGGTTAAAGCCGCCGGTTGAACTGTATATAAGGAGAGGTTTTTCCCCAGCCTGGTTGCTGGGTTCACCATATATTAAAGAGCTGTTGTCACTACCCTGGTCTCCAGCCTCGTTACTTCCCGAACTTAACACTGGCGACGAGGATGGGATTCCGAGGCTAAAGAGCACCAGGAACGAGCTGAACGCACGGAAGAACCGAACCCAGCAAACTCAGGGCAGAAACGCGGAGATGGCCAGCTACACTCCGCCCGCGCCGTTTGACCCATCCAGGGAGAAATGGGGAACGTACATGACCCGTTTCGAGAGCTTCCTCGAGGCAAACGAACTGCAAGGAGTTCCAGACAACCGCAAAAGGGCATACTTCCTGAGCCACTGCGGTCCCGAGGTCATCGACATCGCGGAAGCCCTGGCAGAGCCAACGCCGGTACAATCGGTATCGTGGCAAACTCTGCAAAATCTATTGAAGAACCATTTCGCGCCAACACCGTCTAAATACGTACGGCGTTTTGAATTTGGAGAGCGCAGACAGCAAGAGGGCGAATCCATCAGCGATTACATGGCCGCCCTGAGAAAAGCCTCCAAGGATTGTGGGTACCGAGACTTGGATGAGGAGCTGTTAGAGCAACTCATCCGTGGGGTCAGAGACATTCGTTTGCGGAGGCGGCTGCTATCAAAAAGCAATCTAACGCTGGCAAACGCTCTGGACGAAGCCAGAGCTCATGAGATGTCCACCCAAGCGGCGGAAACCCTACAAAAGCCACTCACGCCAACGGCGAGCGCGAAATCAACCCCGGTCCACAACGAAGAAATCCAGACTGAATCCGACGGCGAGGATGAGGAAGGGGTTTGCCTCACCGAGAGAAGGGGCAAAGAAGACCGGGAGGAATGCGGAAGTTGCGGAGGGCAACACCAGCGTCAACGATGCAAGTTCAAGGACGCTACATGTCGGTGCGAGAAGAAGGGCACCTGGCTCAAGTCTGTCGAGCACCCCAACCTTCCGAAAATTCAAACCAACCAATCAGAGCGCAGGATCGGCAAGGCGACCCGCGATTGGTCAAAACAAAAGGCGCGAATTCAAATCGAGCGACCGTGATAATAGGCCGTGCAGCAACCCAGCGTCGAGAAGAAAATCTTCACAAAACCGAAAATCGAAGGAGTGCCGTGCCGACTAGAAGTGGACACAGGGTCAGCGATCACAATCATGTCCTGGGACACTTTTATAAAGCTTTGCGAGAATCGCCAAACGCAAACTGCAAACACAGCGGCTACGAGTTCACGACTACCAAGGGAATCGCATCCCTGTTCGAGGGACCACCTCCGTCCGCGTCGAGTACGGACCACACAAGAAGACCCTGCCCATCACGATAGTCGAAGGGACTCTGCCAAGTTTGTTGGGACTAGACTGGTTCCGTGCATTGGGCATGGGAGTGACTGGCATCTACAGAAGTGACTTTAACCTAAAAGACACACTCATGAACGAGTTCGAAGATGTCTTCAAGGACTGCCTGGGCAAGTACAAGGGGACCCCTATTTCCTTCAATTTAGACCCCAGGTAGCCCCATTCGGTTAAAGGCAAGGAGAGTCCTTTGCCCTTAAACCCAAGATTGACAAGGAGATAGACAAGCTCATCAGTCAGGGATTCTGGTGCCAGTCGATCACGCAAAGTGGGAGACGCCAATCGTCACCCCAGTGAAACCAGATGGGTCAGTTAGAATCTGCGCTGACTACAAGGCGACGTTAAACAAAGCCTTGCAAAAGCGCTACCGGTCCCGTGGTGCAACACTTGCTGCACTCGCTGGGGCAAGGGCACGTTTTGCCAAGTTAGATTTGGCCCAAGCCTATCAACAACTGCCCGTGAGACGCCAACACAGCCAAGCCCAGACAATTGTGACTCACAGAGGTGCTTTCAAGTGTACCCGGTTACAGTTTGGGGTGAGTGTGGCTCCTGGTCTATTCAAAATTTAATGGAGCGACTTCTGCAAGGGCTCCCGGGGTAGTCCCTATTTCGATGATGTATTGGTATCAGCGAAAATTTAGAAGAATTGGGGGAACGTTTGAGAAAAGTTCTGGGCATTTTCCGGTCAGCCGGTCTAAAGGTTAAAGTGAACAAATGCCAAATAGGGGTAGAATCTGTAGAGTTCTTAGGCTACAGAATAGACAAGGAAGGAATCCACCCCACTGAAAGCAAGGTCAAGGCAATAAGAAAGGCTCCAGCGCCTAAAAACAAAGCAGAGCTACAGGCATTCCTGGGTCTAGTGAACTTTTGCGTCGTCTTTTTGAAAAATAAGGCAACCGTTGCCGAGCCGCTACATAAGTTACTGGGAAAGAATACTGCTTGGTCTTGGGGAAAGACGGAAGCTAGGGCTTTCGAAGCAGTAAAACATCTACTATCAAGCGATAGTTTACTCATACAGTATCATAGCACAATGCCATTGGTATTAGTTTGCG